>NC_090935.1:516280458-516589941 GCF_040938575.1 Ambystoma mexicanum | reverse complement strand
TAACTTATCCTTATTAAATCGTCTGATGAATGTTCTGTCACCACATGTCCCTGAGAGTCAGGCTCCTGAGCAATTGAGTGACGCAACACAGTTACTGCATAATATCCACATGTAGGACGTCACAGCATCATGGTAAGGAACCACAACGTGAATAGCCGTGAAGCAGCTTCACCTCAGGGCTCACTAAAGGTTGGTCCTTGCCTGCATGTGTGCGAACAGTGGATTTACGTGTGTTTCAACAGGAAATACTTCATCCTAAAGTAAGGGTTTGATCTGGAGAGAATGCTTGTGATCTCCATGTACTCAGCCTGGCTTCTATGCCACCACGCATGGTGAATCCTAAGTGCGGTCTGTGCCCGCACGTGTGTGTCAGAGACCATCGTTGGTGGCCACCATCACAAGCATGGTGGATCATTCCCATGCATGGCACCTGCCTTTTCCTGGTGTCAGAAAAGCAGGCCAATCATAATACAGATGCCCCATGCACCAGCTTTTGGTTTCAGTCAAAAGGTTGCACCTGAGCTACAAAGTGATCCGTGGGTCTGACCGCGATTATAATCAAAACACGCGAGGCAGTATAAAGCTCAAAGAAAACCCGCCCGCAGGGCAGTCTGGGCCACGCTTCATTGAGTTGCACAACAGCAGCAGCACTTTTCTTAGAGTGCTGTGCTGCTACTGGAGCCAATGTTTGCCTGGTTATTTTATGACCCGCTACCTGGCAGTGGCTTGAGGCTGGAGCATTTGATGAAAGAGAAAAGTTGGTAATGGCTGCTGTATTGCTGATCTAATCGAGGCGCGACCCCAGAGCTCAATGTGTGTGTATATCGCCTTGCACATTTCTCTAGGCCTTCAGTAAGTGAAAGTTCCCTGCAATCATTTATGTGCACTCTGTATAAAAGGTCAGATGAAGGTGAAATGTGCTTGTGGTTCTTTGATGCAGTTATCCTGATTTGGCAAAGTTAAGATAAATAGCTTTCTTTTCTGTCAAGTATAAAGCTTATCTTGACATAATTCTGCAATTTGTTTTGGGGCAAGGGTCTGCATAACATGCCCACTTATGGTGATGGATGGAAATATCCAAAGTTCCAAAATGATCTTTTGGGGGTTGGGGGTCTTAACACACAAGGGACCCTCGAGCCAGGGCAGGCGCGAGCGAGACATGGGCAGTGTGCCAATAGGGGCCCCGCAGGCACCAGCTGCCTGCTTCCAGCAAAGAACAGAATATTTTTTTTCAAAAGTGGCTCTCCTACCTCCATAAAAGAGGCTTGGTTCCCTTTCTGTTTGTTCTGGTGAGACAACGTGTCACCTCTCAAGCAGCGATGTCTAACCTGAAGCGGCGTCAGAAGCGGCTGTGTTAGGCCGTGCAGCTTGACGTTTTCACACCGTGTAGGGTCCGTTACTCTAGCACTCTCAATGTCGGAGGAGTGAGTGTTTGTTGAACCCAGCGTGTCCTGTGCATAGAGAGCAGCGCGGTTGCAGGCGGCTGTGGGTTTGGCCGTGCCGCACAGTGGACACTGGGGGCTCGGGGTCATCTCACTCCTTAAGCCCTTGGAGATCTATAGTAACTGGCTCTTTGTGCTTGCAGCCCCTTGATGGCCCGTGGCGTCTACTGGGAAGGCTCCGGTGGCGGACCTCTGCTCAAGGGCCACACATCAATGTGCTTTGAGCAGGAAATGTGATTAGTGGTCCGTGACCTATAATGTTTCCTGGTGAATTTCCTGGCGAATGCATTGGATTTGCTCTGGTCCATTACACTGCATGTCTATATTCCCAACTACGCCAGTCACTAGATTGCAGTCCCTGACAATCAAGGACATGAACACAGTCCACTCACTAGAAGCGGAACTGGTCTCCACTCCACAGACATCCAGTACTCAATGGAATGTGGGGGTGGGTGCAGTCCAACCTTCACATCTTTCACCCTTACACGTGAAGGACTATCAAGGGAGAGGCAGTCGCTTCTCGGAGGTCCTAGCCTTAAGTGCTAAAAGTAGCGAGATGCTCCAAAGGGAACAGTGTCTCCTTTCAGAGCTGCTATGGGATCATAAATATCTCAATAATGATACCAACTATGGTCTTAGAGCCACCATTTCTTCTTCATCATGTTTGTCTCCTGAGCTGCCCCATCTTTCTGTAATATCCCATCCACCGGTGTCTCCTGGTGGTCAGCAAACTACTAAAACACCAGAAGGCTCCAGTTGTGGAGCAGTCTTCCCTAAGGACACCTCTAACTGGCATGTCTATAAGGATCAGTTGTTGCAGGGCTTTGGGGCATGTCACAACTTTGAGGACTCCCATTCTTGGGTGACGATAGTCGGGCAGAAATTAGCTGAATCTCGGCTATCTACTATGCAGAATCCTCTAAATGACAAGGCCAATGTGATTGGAATGTCCATTGACCATCGTGGACTTCATCCTGGACTTCATTAAGGAACTCAAACAGAGCCCACTGTTGATACTCATCTGGTGACGCCTTCACAGCTGAAAGTGGCAGCCCCTGCTATTAGCCCAGGGCTGGAAGATCCATCAAAGGGCGACCGTCCAATTTTCAAGCCTATGGGACCATTGACCTCCATTGGCCACAGGGATCCACGACAGAAAAAAACAACAATGGCTAAAATCACTGATCCCACTTGAAGGAGCTTTGTACTGGATTCCAGAAACATTATTATAACTAACATAGAGAAACCGTCTTAGTTTGAATCAAGAGAAGCCCTAACAACCAAAATATTAGCTTGGCTTAATATAAAAGTGGCTCTCAACTGTATTAGACCCTCAGACTTTAGAGTTATTCGGAGAATTCACATTGAGAACTGGTGTAATAGGGATAACACGGATTGTATTATGGTGGGATGTGGACTAAGTAGCTTACCTACGTTTTTAAATAGTATCACCAAATTCAACCATTTATCACAGTCTTCAAAGCTGAACATTGTTCTGAACTGAACTACTTGATTTAGCTGCGTGGTTTGCTCCTTTGTCTTGCACTTTATTCTGCTTTATTGTTGATATCAGTAACGCCTTTGCTTATGGATTAGCTTCTTGTTGATCGTTTGTTTTTTGTTGTATGTCTTGTTACGCCATCATGCCTGTGGGTATATTGTGCGCGGTATAAATAAATAAATGTAAATGTAAATGGAATTTCACCAAAATGGCAGGGGTAGCGAAGTGGCATCACACGACCCTTGACCTCTAATGACATCACAGGACGTGATGTTGTTTGACCTAACCCCGAAGTAACATCACGGGAAGCAAAGGAACATGACCTTTCGCCCCTTGTCAAAACAGGAAGGGGCATCACGTTGCATTGTTCCTAAGTACACAAAGAAAAATATGGTTACGATATCACTATAATGTGATATACATATCATACAAAAATGGATCACCATATGTATCATTAATATCAGTGTGTATAGGCCTATATTACCAAATTACTGTGAATGCAAGCAGACATCCAAGGGCAAATGATAATGATGTGTTATTATAAAGCACTTACGCTTAAGTGCTTTATATAGAACAAATATACATACAATATCACCCAACCTGTGTTGGTACTCATTTATCGACCTCAGACGGATGAAAGGCTGAGCTGAAGTGTTTCAGAATAGATTAAGTCAGGGACTCACCCCAGAAAGACACATTATTTGTTATTCCTATTCTTTCATATTTATGGTCACTGCTCAAAGTGTTACACTAGTGCTACCCTCTGCTTTTCTTTTTTAAAGAGGCCTGAACAAGAAAGTCAGCCACTCTCCAGAAACAAAGAGCCACATGGCACTGGCCACAGCCCAGGAGCTTACATTAAAAAGAAAATCTATTTTTTGGGGGGAGTAGCAAGGGAGACCACAGAGGTAGCAAAGGAGACCTCAGGGGTCGCAGTTGCGACTCCTGGCAACCCCCAAATGACGTCCCTGCTCTCAACCTCCTGCTGCGATCCTCTCAAGACAAATGCCCCATCCCAGCGGCCCACTAAATGCTGCAGGCCTCGTAAGCACTGCTTATCACTTTCTTTTTTAAAGCAGAGCATTTAAAGTGGGAGCAATTTAGAAGTTATGGCCTGTTTAAGAGACCATTGTTTTGAACAAGAAGTTTTAACGTTTCGTGGCTAAGAATTGCAAAGGGACATTTTTATTTTGAAAACACACGCAAAGCACCAGTTAGCTGCCTAAAATCTGTGCCTTCCGCGAGGACAATTAAAAATGTCATACAAAACCGTTCTCAACTATCTACCTTATTTTCACATGTTCATATTTACCATGCCAAACAACGTTTATTTTAGGTTTATTTTCCTAACATTGGGCCTCATTTTGAGTGTGGCAGTTCGGAAACAAGGGTGGCGGTAAGTTTACCGGCACCCTTGTTTCCGGACCGCCACACTTTGAGTCTGCCTGCAGGGGCCGTTGCACCAGGCAGGGTCAGACCTGCTGGGCGCAACGGCCCCTGCAGGCAGACTTTTCACAGAAGCACCAGCATCACTAACAACGGTGCTGGTGCTTCCGTCTCCCCACTCCCAGGAATGGGGAGTTACCGAATCTGCCGCCTGACTTCCTGCACCGCTGGGACTTGTAATGTCCCGAAGGCACCAGAAAGTCAGGCAGCGGATTCAGTGTTTCCGGGTCTGAATGAGGCCCATTATATATGAAGCATGCCTTTGTCAATATTGAAACACAAATAGGTAATCTTTTCCCACATTACCTTTTGTTATGAGAGTTTAAGTTTAGAAAGTACATTCTCAAAATCCAAAGGCCATTTTCTGCCTTTTGCTGAATTGCACTCTGGTATTTGTAGTCTTACATTCAAGGTGGGGGGAGTATGCCACAATTGTAAATGTTTTGCCTTGAATAATTCTATAAGGATATATATATATATATTTGTGTGAGTACTTTACTATGGTTTGTGTACTTTTCAAGTTCTCTTTATAAAAAAAGAGTATTGTTGAAAGTCAAATGTGGGGGTGGGAAGGGTAAGGATGAGAGGGCAGGTGAGTCATGACTATATGCCCAGGATGTGGCAAGAGAGGTTGCAAGCCTGGAGTATTTTTCCCTCTGGTCTGTCCCTGTGCTGACTTTCAGAGCACAAGTCGAGGCTACATGTAGGTGACAACATCTGCCCACTTTTTTCAAGGGGCGGACGCAACCCCTGCTATCTGTTTTTAAGGCCACCATTAAATAAAAGTTTGCTCGCTCAAGTGTTAGGCTACTAGGATTTCACCCCAGGTTGCATGTTTCCAGTGCAGACGCTTACCCACAAGACCACATACACGTGTCAGCAAAGAACACGTCTCCTGTTTGGATTTTGTTTTCCTTGCAATATTTCATTACAAATCGGTGGGCACCTTTTATACTTTGGCTCAAAAGCCGGCGGTGAGGGCTGCACTCCCTTTGTCTAGCATAACAAGCTAGAAAACATTCCTTGATACTTGTTACATATATTCATGTTAGTTTGACAAAATGCATTCAGTTAAGCACAACTCATTCACAGTTTATAGATCTTCATTGGTATAAGCCACTATTCGCTAATGGACGATTCCGCTTCTAGCTTTTGTTTTATTAATGTGGTCTGGGCACCTGTAAGGTTCTATATTGCTGCTATCCACGGCACACGTAAGATAAGGATTATGTGGTGCATTAATCAAATGTTTTGTTTTACTGATATATTGCTCAATGATCTGCTTTGTTTAATAACTGTGTTATCCATATAATGTGTAATTCACAAGTGTGCAACGAAGGGTTTGGATAGGTGCACACCAAATTAACAAATGTACATTAAAGATTAAACAACTTCAGAAAGTACGGGTGCTGGGGAGGAATACAAACCCTAACACGGGGTTTGTGCAAAAACTGAAACAAGGAAAAGTGTCTACATCTAGAGACATTCCCGTCCCCTACACACCATTGATACTGATACACTATCAGTCAATAATAATGAAAAAAGAGTGTAATCTTCTAATAAGTCAAACTTTAATCAAAGCAAACAATTCTAAGTACTGTAAAAATCACTTCAAATCAACATAAAGGAATAAAGGCAATCAATACATAGAAATAAGCCATTGATCATGAGAAGAATATATACAAATTAGCAACTGAAATAATAATATACAATCCAAATTTTCAAATGATGAATTTCGTGGTATTGTTAACTGTCTCTCCAGCAGGTTTTAATTTTCTTTGACCTAAAAGGTTTTTGTCTCACACAAGTGGCTATACATATTCATTTATTTATTACACCAGGTTTATGACCTCGAAAAAAGTTTATTTGCACTTCAGCAGTTTGTGGATTCTTCTCCACACAGCACCGCTGTACATCAGATTCAGCACGCCCGTGTTTATTTCAGGTATTTGCTTTTTTTGAGCCTACTCATTTTCCCATCTCTTTTTGGAGTCACACCCTTGGTTAAATCAATCTTTATATCTTGATTACCTATGTGTATCCTAATGTGGATTTTCATGTACTTTTATGAATTAGCTAAAATCATTGTACTCTTGCACTTAGCGGTGTTGGATTGCTCAAAGAACCCTGGGATGCGAATGGCTTTCATGCCCATGTGTGAGGGCGACATGACCATTAACGGTCCAGAGCCCAAACCAAGGCCCTTGCTTCACTCGTGCTTACCATGGCTCGGGCTGATGGGCTGTTACTAGCCATGTCTACTGTCTCACAGGGGCATGAAAGCCATAATATTCTCTCCATTGTGTGCCCATCTAAAAACAAAGAATACCCCAAAGACATGAGGCTCACTACAAGGGTAAATCGTAGCCGTCCTTAGTATGCAACTAATGATTATCTCTTACCTTGATTCAACTCGATTTTCCGTCTCAGTAGGGACGATTGCCATTGAAGAAGGTGCTCGTAGTGAAGCCATATTAAATGGACTCCCGTTGCGTGCAGACGTCATAGCGTGACACGGTTACATCACAAGGCATGGGAACATCGAGGAGATGCCCACCAGAGTAGACAATGTCGATACTGTCGACAGGGACGATGACATGGGTGCTGGGCCGAGTGACTTCCCTCCAGGTGCTCCCTAGTGACTTGTCGCAGGATATCCTCTCGACACTCCACATTCTGGTATAGAAATTCAGAAAAGATTGCCAACGCCTCCACCAGGGGCACCACCAGCAGCCCCGTTGACACTGGGGCAGCCAACGGCAAAGAAGAGGAGACAACCCTACCCCTCCATTCCAACCGGTGCTGCCCTCCCTCTCTAGGGAGACGGACACAACAACAGCAGATATGGATGATGACACCAGAATGCAGGAGCATCACCGGCGACGAGAGCTTCTCCACCGGGCGAAGTGGGATCTTTTAATTCCATGATTGCCCAGGCATCAGAGCTTTTCCAGCTCACCCCGGAGGAGAAGTAGGGCTTCCCGTACAAATGTCGGGAGGCGAAGAGGAAGACTATCCTGTTGGTACCGCTCCTGGACGACATCTGGGTTGAGAGGCTGGCGCTGCTGAAGAACCTTGCTTCAGTCCCAGCGAAGAGAGACCTGCTTGTGAAAAAGTACTGGGTGCTAGAGTCTGCACCTAAGTGCGTGTGGTCTCAACCATCTTTGGTCTCGCAGCCACCAGGAAGAAGTCTAGTTAATCTTCGTCTGTACCCCGGACAACGAAGGGAAGAAACTGGATTCTATGGATAGAAAGGTAATCTACTCGGCGACAGTGGTAAAGGCGGCCAACGCCTCAGCAATCGTGGCCAGATACGACTGGGAGCTTTGGTACAAGATGGCTCTGCTCCTGGATTTCCTCCCCGATAATAAACTGGTTGCGGCTTTGGAGATCCTCCAGGAACGTGAAACTTGACATTGCGAACACAGAATTCCGCAGAAGAGCAGTGTTTGCCCTAGCCGTTGTGGCTGGCTCAAGGCCACCAACTTCAGGCAGGAGGTCCAGACGAGGGTCCTGGACATGCCGTTCAGAGACAACCTGTTCGGGAAGGCCGTCGATGAATCCCTCCAGGCCATCAAAACCGACATGGAGACGGCCCGTGCCTTGGGCACTCTGCAGCAACACTGCCCGTCCTTTCATTCCTCAGGAGGGAAGTGTAGTAGTTCTTCGAAGGGTTTCAGCGGGGGCTCATCCTTTTACCACCAACCCTCCCATTCCTCAAACCAGGAAGCCAACATTGGTCGCTCCAAGGCCTTCGGAGGTGGCCACCGTCATCGCGCCAAGGCTCCCAGGGCAGCACGCCGACCGGCAATCAGGACTAAACCAGCCAGGACATCTGGCCCCCACCCCGGTGGAAAGCCAGCTGGCGAACTTAGTCAGCGTGTGGGATACCACCTCCACTGATCGATGGGTGCTGGATGCTCTTGCCCACGTGCACACTTTGGAGTTTCAACAAAGTGTCTGCGAATACCACCGGTGGCCCGACAAGAACACATACCTCAGCTGCTGCCATGTTAAAAAGGGGCGATAGCTAGCACCAAAGCGACTCTGGGGCTCCGGAGGTAAACTCTGGCCATATTTGGGGACTTTATATTTTTTTTTCTTTTTACTTTCTCGTAAGAAGTACCTTGTGTAAAGACCTGGGGCTGGAGGCCCATCCTCGACCTACGGCTCAACAAGTACATAAAGGCCCAGAAGTTCCGAATGGTCACTCTGCAGCACGTGCTCGGCCCGCTGGAGCAGGGGGGCTGTCTGCCATCATTAGATCTAGAGGACACGTATTTTCATGTCCCCATACAGAAAGGACACTGCAAATGTCTGCGCTTCCTTGTTCAAGGGAAGCATTACCAGTTCACTGCTCTTCCCTTCGGACTGAAGTCGGCACCCAGAGTCTTCAGAATGCCTGGCTCTAGTGGCAGCCCATATACAATTGCAAGGGATTCACGTGTACCCTTACCTGGACGACTGGCTCATCCGGGCTAACTCATAGGACATTGCCACATGGCAAAGACTGTACGCCCTGCTGATGGAACTGGGGTTCTCGCTGAATTATGCAAAGTCCTGCTTGACTCCATCGCCGGATGCACTGTTCCTGGGATCCAGGCTCGACACGGTGTCCTGCCTGGCCTCACAGTCTGAGGAGAGGATATCGGCCATTTTAGGCAAAGTGCAACGGCTGTTGGCACTGAGGGTCACCACGGTGAGGACCATCAAGCTCTACGCTGCATGATGTCATGCATATACCTGATTCGGCTCTGCAGGTTGCGGATGTGCCCTCTACAGGAATTCCTCAATGCCCATTGGGTCCAGATTTCCGGAGGATTCAGGACAGGATCGTGCTTGACGATGAGTTCCGTCAAGCGATTAGGTGGTGGGGCGTGCGCGCCAATATTGTCAGAGGCACAAATATCCAGATCCCCCCAGACCAGAGGGCTGTGTGTTGGGCCTTCAAGTAGTTTCTGCAGAAGGGCAAAGAGGTGAGGGTCTTTATGGACAATACCACCAAAATGTTTTACATCTGAAAATGGGGGCACCAGATCCCCAGCGCTCTCCAAAAAGGCGTAGGACTTATGGCACTGGGATGTCGTCCAGGGGATGTTCCTCAGTCTGTTTCACCTGGCAGGAGAAATGAACACTGTTGCCGAGACCCTCAGCAGGAAGCTGCTCTCTTCCCACGAGTGGGAGCTTCTGCAGGATCAAGTGGACAACCTTTTCCTCAAATGGGGGAAGTCCCCAGATCAATCTGTTTGCGGCAGCAAAGAACACCAAGTGCCGGAGGTTTGCCAGCATGGGGGATGCATTCTCATTCCCTTGGGAAGGACTGTTTCTGTATGTTTCCTCCATTGCTTCTTTGAGTCATCAGTCAACTCAGATGGTACCGGTGCAGGATGATCCTCGTCGCACCAGCATGCCCGAGGCAGATCTGCTGCCCAAACGTGGGTCCCGTGCCTGCTGGGCCTAGAGACCCAAGCTATTCCTCACTGATGAGGCCGAACAAGGCTGAAACATGTTTGGGGATGCTTGTGGTCTCGTGCAGAAGGGAGGTGACCTAGAAATTCGGGCTGGACTGCCCCTTTTGGGGTGGGACCAAGTCTGATTTGCATATGGTCTTTCCCCTTCTGTAATGGTTTGGCAGGCGAAGAACGATGGTCTGGAGGGTTGCCCAGAGCAATGCCAGTGATTAAGATTCATTCTAAACTTTCCAGCCATCACCTCTTTGTTTTTGCTTTGTCACCCCGAGTGGGACGGGTATGCCCAGACGTGAGTCCCGTGCCTGCTGCGCCTAGAGACCCAAGCTACTCCTCACTGATGAGGCCGAACAAGGCCGAAACATGTTTGGGGATGCTTGTGGTCTCGTGCAGAAGGGAGGTGACCTAGCAGTTCGGGCTGGACTGCCCCTTTTGGGGTGGGACCAAGTCTGATTTGCATATGGAAAGAGGTCTTTCCCCTTGTGTAATGGCTTGGCAGGCGAAGAACGATGGTCTGGAGGGTTTCCCAGAGCAATGCCAGTGGTTAAGATTCATTCTAAACCTTCCAGCCATCACCTCTTTGTTTTAGATCTGGTACCTAGACCTTCTCAACATGTCAGCGTCTTCTCCAGTCAAACTTCCAGTGGTCACGGATATTCTTGCCAGGGAAGGAGGCACAATTCTGCACCACGAACCGGGGTCTCTGAACCTGAAGGCCTGGCTACTGCAGCAGTAGAGTTTTGTGGCTACGATCTTCCGGCGGACTGCAGGGAAGTACTTGCCAAGGCCAGGACGTCTATGTTGAAGTGCTACGGACACAAATGGAAGCGCTTGGTGCTGGTCGCAGAAGATCAACACTCTGAGGGTCACGGCTCCTCGTGTACTTCCCGACTACTGTCGCTGGCTAAATCGGAACTGGCTCACACCACCAAGGTTCATCTGGCAGCTATCTCCCACTACACCTGATCTCTAGGACAACCTTCTCTGTGGTTGCACTGTCTAGTCAAAGAATTCATTAAGAGTCTGTTATGCCGGGTGTGGGAACTCAACGTGGTGCTGACTATGCTCATGGGGGCTCCATTCCAACCTGCTATATCCGCTCCGCTCAAGTTTCTTTTGTGGATGAATGTTCCTCGTGCCCATCATCTCTGCCAGATGAGTAGGTGAGATCCATGCCCTGTCATGCAAGTGGCCTTACTTGACTTTCCACGAGTTGAGGGCGGTGCTGCGCATCCTTCCTTCATGCCCAAGGTTCTGTCTGAATTTCATCTCAATGAGCCCTTGGTGTTACCTGTGTTTTTTCCAACACCTTTGTCGCCGGCTGGATGTGGCTAGAGCGCTAAAGTTTCATGTGGCCCGCACAAAGAGTTTCCAGGAAACTTGTCAGATTTTTGTGAACTTTGGTCCTATGAACCATGGGAAAGCCCTTTCCAAGGCTTCCATTTCCAGGTGGCTCACCGGCTGTGTCACTCACTGTCACCGGTTGGCAAACCGACCACTGCCTGGCCGTCCGAGAGCCCATTCTAACAGAGTGATCGCTGCTACAAGGGCGTTCCTGTCTGGTGTGCCCCTGCTGGACATTTGCAGGGCTGCTATATGGAGGTCGATGCACACATTCATGAAATTTGACTGCATCGTCGGGGATTCCAGGGAGGAGTCCAGAGTCAGTGAGACTAGTGAGGAGGTAAGAGATTGCTTCTTTTGAGCCTTGCCACCTCCCGTGGTTGTGCATGTATGTATTGCTATTTATTCTTTATTCATGATTCATGATTCATTGAAGTCATGGAGAAGGGACCCCTGAGACTTGGAAAAGGTATTTGTCTTATCAGGAGACTTGGCAATGTTATTTGTCTTATCAGGAGTCCCCAGACACCCCTTTCTTGTTTGAATTGTGTCCTTTTGAAGCTTGGGGAAGGAGGGAAGCCCATGATTGGTGCTCAACTATATTGCCTTGAATGTAGAAAGGTAAATCTCGACTTTTTCATGGAGCTTTATTGTGCTTGGGGTAGGGGAGCTGTGAGCTGGAAGCCGCTCAGAACTTCTAGTTGAACACTATTTCTTTTTTTACATCACAATAGGTTTTGGACACAAACAGACTATTAAGTTGAACTCTTTGGCTCAGACTTTCCTTAGTTTCATTCAGGTAGGGAAATCCCACCTTGGCATAGGGCAAGTTAGGCTTTCAACCATCCTGACATTTAAATTGATAAAATATCTTTTATTTGAACTTTAGGTCTGTTGTCTGTGTCTTGCTTTATGATGCCTTCACAGTGGTGCCACCAGTTCAAGGGTTGAAGCACCGGACAGGGCCTTCGCAGATCAGGTGTCCAACTGGGCCTCACCAGGACAGACGCAGGGATACAATGTTATTACAACGCCAGTGTGTTTTCAGAGTTTTAGGTAAGTGGGAGTTTGTGGGTTGGGAGGCACCCATATATAAAAAATAAAAAGAATTTGGCACAAATATTTTTAAAAAAAGAATTTGATTTAGTTTTCTTCTGCCAAAAATATTCAGCAAAAAACTCTGTGGGGGAACAAAAAGAATCTGAGTATGTAAGAACCGATTCAGGATGGGTGTTGGAACTGATTTTCTATACTCTGGCCTGGTGGACCGATGTATGGAAGGCCAACCTAGTATTGTGACAGGGACAACTCTGGGAGCTATAACCAAACCAGTTCAAGGTAGGTAGCAAGGCGAGTGGTCTGGGCTAAGTAAGAGATGGTGAGCTTGTAAGGGGTCTACAATGAGCACACACAGTGACAAAGTCAATGAACACACTTAGACAAACAGGTATAAAAATACTTCTTTGCTTATGGCCAATTAACAGTGAAATATTACTATCACGCAACACTAAAAATAGGTACATATACACAATCACTGGAGTAGGGCAAAATACATATCAAACCCCTGAAAAGGAAGCTACAGATTGGTACATGCAGTACAGGTCCACAGAGATACAACCCTAAATTCACAAGTCCATCCCTAAGATGTATGGGGCTTTGTGCCGAAAAGTTCAGCAAAGTTCCATAAAGTTTTGTGACGCTCGAAAAAATGAAGGTAGGGTCTTTGGGGTCTAGTGACCAGTTTCAAGTGTTAGGGGACAAGTTAATCTAACTGACTGTGTCCCCAACTTTCAGAGTGCATGTTTGAATAAGCAACAGCAAAGCCAAACTAATACAGAAGTTTATAAAAGTTATCAAAGCTTTAAAGAAGCTTACCTCTGCAAGCGGATTCAGGTAAGTAGTGCTACAAATCACCCCCTGTACTCAGATTCTTCATAGTACTTGGCAGGTCTGCAGAAGAGGGTCTGAGGTTGCTTTTCCTGCCATCAGCCTCAGCCCTTGATCCCCAGGGGTTGCAGGTTTGAGCAGTTCTCCAGTTGGCGGCTAATGCTGGTGTTAAGGTCTTCCAGTTGAAAAATGCAAAAGAACATGATGCAGGGCCCCTCTCGGGACAAGACTGGATGCAGGTAAGCAGTTTAAGACGATGGTCACCAATGGACAGTGACAGAAGGATTCACTTGCGACGGTCAGATTTCACCTCTTATCTCGGGTCCCTGTGATGCTAGGACTACAACATTTTGCAGCGGTAAGTCTTATGGCAGAAGCGGAAGATTCCCCCTACGTCCAGGCTTCAAAATGTCGATGTCTGCAGCACAGTAGCCCAAAATGGGGCACTTCTGAATGCTCTTCTTCGCAGTTCCCTAGAGTAGACATATACAATGGGGTCAAAAATCCATGTAAGAGCAGAAACCCCCCACTAGCCAATGACTAATCTCTCTCACCCCCCAAACCCCAAAGGTGCTATCGCCACTACAAAGCCAAAATCCAGAAAGCAAAAAATGCCCATTACAACTCTGAATCCTGAACTGTGAAAACCCCAGCAAGGAACTCCACAAAATCATCTCTGAATTCACCAAACCATCATGTTCCTCCACCCAATCGACCCATTCTCAATCTCTCTGCGACTCACTCTCTCTCCACTTCTACACCACTGATCTCGAAAGAACAAATTCCCTAATCAACAAACTGGCCCTCTTGCACCCACCTCACAATCCACCCACCCTAACTGCCAACCCACTGTCTGAAACCGCCTCCCACCCGACCTTCAACTCTTTCACACCAATATCAACGGACCAATTTCTCAAACTTCTCTCCGCCCGGAAACCATCCGGCTCCCCGCTAGACCCCTGGCCAGCCTCAAACCTCAAAGAAATATTTGCATCCACCTGCGCAGGAGAATATGCGAGAACCATCATAAACGACTCTCTCTCCTCTGGAATTTTTCCTGACGCGTTCAAAACTGCTCATGTCTAGCCCCTTCTAAAAAAAACTTCCCTTGACCCTCTCAACCCCAAAATCTACTGCCCCATCTCAAACACCAGATTCCTTGCTAAACACATCGAACGAACCGCTTACTCCCAATGAAATGCTTTTGTCGAAGCCAACAACCTCCTAGACCCCACTCAAACAGGTTTCAGAACCCGACAAGGAACCAAAACCACCATGACCTCAATCTGGGATGACCTTAAAAACACTGCAGACTCTGCGGGATGCGCTGCACTAATCCTTCTTGACCTATCCGCCGCCTTTGACACAATGAACCACTCAATCCACCTCGACCACTTCCACTCCCTAGGAATCTGTGGAAAGGCTCTCAAATGGATAGCATCCTTCCTCAACAATAGGAACCAAATAACCTTACTCTCCTCCTTTACTTCCGCCGCATGACCAGTCAATACCGGAGTTCCACAAGGAGCGTGCCTATCAGCACTCCTGTTCAACCTCTATATGGCCACCCTCCCACGAATAATCCGCTCACACAATATCCTGTGCTACAACTACGCCGACGACACCCAACTAATCCTAAAACCCCCTAACTCAAAACCCAGTTGCCAGCCCAACTTCGTTGCCTGCCTCCTTGACATTGATCACAGGATGACCATAAACCACCTCCTTTTAAACCCCACCAAAACTGAAATCATGGTTTGTGGCAACACCGAAATTCTTCTGCACCCTCTACCCTGCCCATCATCCATGGGCAATTCCCTGACAACCTCAACCTCAGTAAAAAACCTTGGATGCACTCTCGACTCTGACCTAACCTTCTCGCACCAAGTCAACAACGTCTCTAAGTCCTGCCACTACCACCTCAAAATTCTTAGGTGCATTTTTCCATACCTCTTTTTTCCCAACAGACTCACTGTGATCCAATCAATTGTAATGTCAAGACTGGACTATGCTAACCCCCTCTACCTCGTACTCCAAGCATACCACCTGACTAAACTACAAAGAGCACAAAATGTTCCACCCAAACTGCGACTAGCAAGTATCACACAGAGATCACACCTCTCCAGCTCTCAAAACTCTCCACTGGCTCCAGGTTGCTCGAAGGGTGACCTTCAAAACCTTATGCATCTCCCACCGAGCAATGCATAAAACCGGACCTCAATACCTTCAGGACAAACTAAAACCTTACCATCCACCGCACAACTCTAAGATCAAGCTCTGCCCGCCTCCTAGTGATACCAAAAACCAACACAGTCAGGTTAGGTGGATCATCATTCTCAGCCTTGGCCCCCACTCTGTGGAACTCACTTCCATCCCACATCCTACTCACCGAAGACCTCATGTCTTTCCGCAAATTACTGAAAACGTGGCTCTTCCCTTAAAAATTTACTCTTAGCACAAACAGTATAAACAGCCACATTAAACAAAAACCCAAGGTTGCTGAATCAAAATAACAATCCAGCATTGAGACCCGATCAAGAAAATGGAAAACTAAAATGCATAAACTGAGTAGAATGAAAGTGGATGAAAGGGACAAAATGGATGAAACGAATGAAGTGGATGAGACTGATAAAGTGGATGAAACGGATGCAGTGGATGAAATGGATGCAGTGGATGAAACGGATGAAGTGGATGGAATGGATGAAGTGGATGGAGTGGATGGAACGGACGAAGTGGATGGAACGGACGAAGTGGATGGAACAGACAAAGTGGCGGGAACGGATGAAATAGACGAAACTGAAAAGTAGATCGAATGCGTGGAAAGGATGGAGTGGATGGATAAAGTGGATAAGGGAATGGAATTAAATGGATGGAAAGGGTGAATTATTTGAACCGAGGGAGTAGATGGAACAGATGGAGTGGATAGAATGGATCGACTGGATAGAACGGATGGAGCGGATGGAACGGATGGAGCAGATTGAATGGATAGAGCGGATTGAACGGATGGAGCAGATTGAACGGTTGGAGCAGATTGAACGGATGGAACGGATTGAATGGACTGAGTAATTGGAACGAATAGAGTGAATGAAACGGGTGGAACAGATAGCTGGTTCGACCAAGTCTACTGGTCAGAACGAACGGATGGAGTGAATGGAGCAGACAGAGCAGATGGAACAGACGAAACTGATGGAACGGAGCAGACATAATGGTTGGAATGAATGGAATGGATGGCATGGATGGAACAAAAGGAATGGATGGAACAAATGGAAGTTGGAACAGATGGAACAGATGGGAAAGGAAAAAATGGATGAAGTAGATAGAACGGATGAAGTAGATGGAACGAATGAAGTGGATGAAATGGATGGAATGGACGAAGTGGATGGAATGGATGAAGTGATGGAATCGACGCAGTGGATGGAACGGACACAGTAGTAAACATGGATGGAACGGATGAAACACGTAGAATGGATGGAACGGATGGAGTGGATGGAACGGATGGTGTGGATGGAGTGGATAGAACAGAAGGAGTGGATGGAACGGATGGAGTGGAGGGAAAAGATGGAGTGACGGGAATGGATGGAGTGGAGGGTACGGATGGAACAGGGATGGAACGGATGGAACGGGGATGGAATGGATGTAAAGAGGAAGAAACGGATGGGGTGGGGATGGAACGGATGGGGTGGGGATGGAACGGATGGGGTGGGAATGGAACGAATGGAGTGGATGGAACAGATGGACTAGATGGAACAGATGGACTAGATCGAACAGGTGGAGTGGGTGGAACGGATGGAGTGGATGGAACGGATGGAATAGATGGACTAGATCGAACAGATCGATCGTGTATGGAACGGATGGAGTGTATGGAACGGATGGAGTGTATGGAACAGATGGAACCGATGGAGTGGATGCAACTGACGGAATGGATGAGTAGATGGAACGGATGGAGTGGATGGAACAGATGGAGTGGAGGAGTGGATAGAATGCATGAGTGGATAGAACGGATGGACTAGATCTAACAGATGGAGTGGATGGTGTGGATGGAGTGGATGGAGTAGATGGATGGAATGGATTGAGTAGATGGAATGGATGAACTGGATGAGTCGATATAACATATGGACTAGATGGAACGGATGAAGTGGATGAAACAAACGGAGTGGAAGGAACACATGGAGTAGATGGTAGGGACAGAACGGATAGAACAGATGAGTTGATTGAACGGATGCGACGTACGAGCAGATTCAACGAATGGAAAGGATGAGTAGACTTAATGAATGGAACAGATGGAAAGAACGGAATAGATGGAACAAATCGAGTGGAAGGAATGGATGCAGTGGATGAAACGGATACAGTAGACGGGACGGAACAGATGGAGTTGATGAAACAAATGGAGTAGATAGTAACAGATGGAGTAGATGCGAACAGATGGAGTGGATGGGAACAGATGGAGTGGATGGGAACAGATGGAGTGGATGGGAACAGATGGAGCGGATGGAACAGATGGAGCGGATGGAATAGATGGAGCAGATAGAACAGATGGAGCGCTTGGAGCAGATGGAGCGGATGGAGCAGACGGAGATGAATAGGAAAGATGGAACGGATAGAACACATTAAACGGATGAGAAGAACGAAATGGGTCTACAGAATAGATGAAGTAGATCATGTGGATGAAGGGTCGAGTGGACGGAAGGGCTAGAAGGACTATTAGTTTAAATAAATGTAGCAGATGAAACGTATGAACAGATTAAGTGGAATGAACAGACAAAGTAAATAAAACGGATAAAATAGATGGCACAGATGGACTACTTTTCCTCAAGCGCTTTACTGATAGCCACCATATCACACTACCATGCATATTCTCTCCTATACACCGCCACTCAACTAGAACACAGCGATACTATGACACATTCTGTATTGCTGTTCTCATACTAACACCCGCCACATATTCCTCATCATCCTAATTAAACACAGCTAGCACACACTGCTAGTTTATGCGTCTCCTCAGGCCTAACACAGCCAGAAATCAGTCTGGGTATCCACTCTCCAGAATTGAACACATACAACTGAACCCCCGCCACCACACCTACCGCTAAGAAGCAGCTATCATGCAACTGCCACACCGGCTGCACACATATCCGGTGCACCACACACCCTATGACTCTCTCTCTCTACTGACTTGAACTACGGTTCCCGAGAGCGTGCAACCTACCAGCGCTCTGAGATCATACCAATGATACATAAGGCGCTATATAAATGCCAAATAACATAACATAACATAACATAATGCAATCCTGTTACTAGTGCATTGCCGCTTGAACCCAGCAGGAGGGGAGAAAGAAACCCTACCACAACTAGTGATTTAGATGAGCATGGCAAGGAGAACAGGTTAATCTACACCCTCTGCCCCCTTGTACTCATGTACTCACCTCCTATGCATATATTGTTGAGGCCCCAATTCCCCCAATTTTCTTCTAGGATTTGAGCCCTGTTAATTTTGTTAATATTTGCAGACCTGACAAATGCTCCCCTGCTGTATCGTACTTTAAGGCAATCCTGCAGTTGACGCAACCTGCCCCAACTTCCCCAGGGTCAATCCCTGCCCAGACATCCTTAGAACTTGCTTGGAGTTTATTTCTTTTGACAGCCAACACAATCTTTATCTGTAGCTTAGGAAAGAAAATCATATTGCTAGCTTGGACTAATATGGCCAAATATAAGCACAATAAAAATAAAAACAATTGGAAAATGCCTGCAAAAACAGCAGTTTACTTCAGTTAGCAAAATACAATCACCACATTTTTGCAATGCATTCCACAGTCAGATGGTGTTGTCAAACAAAAGTGTCAAAAGATCTTTTACAAACCATATGTCTACTAATTACATCTGGGAAGAGATGTGTTCAAGTTCCTGAATTGCAGACTGGTCCCAAATCCCAACTTCGCCACTTAAGCAAAGTGTGTTCTCCCAGACAAATCTTTGTATCTCATTATCCCTCATCTGCCAAAATGAAAAGTCTATTTAAAGTATTCAGCTTACACTGTCTGCTACATCAAAAGATTCTCACTCCCGATATTTCCACATAGGTAAATACAAATAGTGACAAGTCATATACTGTATCTCACAATTTATTTCTCTCCTGCCCTTTTCATGGTAACATGAGTTTAATTTAACTTTGCATGATACCATTGCGTGTTGAAGACTCAGACCTTAATTCATAGATTTCAGCGCAGCGGCAGCGCATGCGAGCAGCGCAGAGAGGGAGCGTGTGCCAGCCTGCGCCAGCCATGTGCGCTAAACAGCATTCTGGCGTACCGCATATTCATGGAATTACCAAGCTATTTTGAGCGCTGGCGCAGAGAACATCCCGCAGCGCCAGTTACGCCCCCAAGAACGCTCCTTGCGCAAGGAAAAGGCATTGAAATCCCCAATGCAGCGCAAAGGGCCGCGCTAACCCTGCACCAGCTTACAGGGCCGGTACACTGTAATCGCGGTAAAATACTATGCGCACCCCGCTCACAGCACCCAAAAGCTTGAAAATGTACTGTCACACCCCTCGGAATACGCATACCCCGCTTGCGCCAGGTAAATTGCGTAGATAAAGCACCCCCCTGTGGCGTGGGATGCCTGTGGGGCATGCCCTGGGTGGATGGGCTGCCTGCAGGGCATGGGGAGGGTCAGTGGGCTGTCTGTGGGGCATGGCCATGGTGGATGGGGTGCCTGCGTGTATTTCGGGGGTGCACCGGGGAGTTTCACACGCGATAGGCCTTGGGCGAGAGCGAGGTACGTGTATTTCGGGGGTGCACGGGAAGTTTCACACGCAATACCCCAGGCGAGAGCGGGGTATGTGTATTTTGAGGGTGCACGGGAAGTTTCACATGCGATACTCCATGGGAGAGCGGGGTATGTGTATTTGGGGTGTACGCGGGGAGTTTCACAAGCAATAGGCCTTGAGCGAGCGGTGTACGTGTATTTTGGGGGTGCGCAGGAATTTTCACATGCGATACTCCAGGCGAGAGTGGGGTACATGTATTTGGGGGGTATGCAGGGAGTTTCACATGCGATAGGCCTTGTGCGAGCGGGGTACGTGTATTTTGGGAGTGCGCGGGAAGTTTCAAACGCGATACTCCAGGCGAGAGCGGGGTACGTGTATTGGGGGAATACGAGGGGAGTTTCACACGCGATAGGCCTTTTGCGAGCTGGGTACGTGTATTTTGGGGGTGTGCAGGAATTTTCACACGGGATACTCCAGGCGAGAGCGGGGTACATGTATTTGGGGGGTATGCGGGGAGTTTCACACGCGATAGGCCTTGTGCGAGTGGGGTATGTGTATTTTGGGGGTGCGTGGGAAGTTTCACATGTGGTACTCCAGGCGAGAGTGGGGTATGTGTATTTGGGGTGTACGCAGGGAGTTTCACACACTATTTGGCATCGTGGGCCCTCCCGGATGTGCCGTTTCCTCCCTCCCCATGCCCTGCAGGCAGCCCACACCACAGGGGACTACCCTACAACCCTCACCATGCCCTGCAGGCAGCCCACATGGCACCATGCACTTGTGAGCACTCTTCTGAGCCCCGACTCATGTCCCCCCACCCCACCCCCAGTGACGGGCACCTGCCAGCAGGCCCCGACTCATGTCCCCCTACCCATCCGCCCATCCCCAGTGAGGGGAAACAGCCATCAGGCCCTGACCCATGTCCCCCGGCACCCCTACCCAACCAGCAGTAACGGGCACCTGCCAGCAGGCCCCGACTCATGTCCCCCTGCACCCCCACCCACCCAGTAGTGACGGGCACCTGCCAGCCAGCCCTGACTCATGCCCCCCACCCCACCCCCAGTGACGGGCACCTACCAGCAGGCCCCCGACTCATGTCCCCCCCACCCATCCACCCACCCCCAGTGAGGGGCACCTGCCAGCAGACCCCGACTCATGTCCCCTTGTGTCCCCACCCACCCAGCAGTGGCAGGCACCTGCCAGCAGGCCCCGACTCATGTCCCTCCCAACACGTCATCAAGATCCACACTCATGGCCCTTATGGTCACCCAAATCCCACCCCACACCACCCCAGTCCAAACACCCAAACAAGTATTCCATCCACTCCACATTGAAATACCCATGTCATGATAGATCCCAAATGACAAGTATGCACTTCAATACATGTCCGTCAGACACACACAATGGGGGCAAGTGAATGAGAAAACCCACATCGTGACATGCACGAAACTAATGAGAGAATACCACACAAATGAAGTATGAAATGAAAATGTATTAAATACAAAATCAACGGAATGAAAGAAAATCACACAAGAAAAAAAAATAAACAAAAGACTGGAGGTCCAAAATTAATGAAAAATATATTAATGCTGAATCCAAATATATGCAAATGAAAATGGCTCAAAAGGGTTCGTCCATCAAACCAAATCCAAAGGTAAAAAAAATAGAAAACCATTGCTCCTTGAAAAAAAAAATCAGTGAAGTCAAATCCAGTCCTGAACTCTATACAATGTAAAAATCCAGGGTCCATGAGCCCAACAATCCAAAGGAAACCTACAAAAAACGCCACCTAATAAAGAACTATATACAAAAAGGTGGGGCATAGTCCATGTGCCCCAAATGAAAGAAAAATAGAAAGGAAACCTAACACTAATGAACTATATACAATGGCGACGGGCAAGTCCTACGGCTCACTTGTTGATTTCCCGGGCCACAGCATCATCAAACTCCTGTTCAATGTCCTAGAGGCGGGCCTGTTCCCTGGCCCCGAGATCTCACAGGGATAATTCCATGTCCACCTCCAACTCCCTGCGAATTTCCTCGAGGCACTCAGCCCGCCTCAGTGCCCTGCGAGTTCTCTGCCCTGACCATAGTGAGCCGTGCCTCTTCCGCCTGCCACCGCTCTGCATCTATTTGCTGGCCAAACCATTGCCACACGGAAGACACTCCCAAGACAGGGTCCTCGTGCCCTCCGGCCGATGCCTGCCCCTCTAATGTTGATGGCCCCGAGCCATCATCACTCCCACCTTGAGCCTGCTGCTGTCGTGCATGTGCCCGGCCTGTTGATGCCTGCACGTCCTCCTCCTGCTGGGGTCCAGTTGTTGGGGTGACCACCCCTGCTGGACCTCTGACTCCCGACTGTGGCCGGGATGTGTCCGCCACCAGCCTGGCCGCTGGGTCAGAGGCAGCTCCACAGGGTGGCCAGGTGATACTTGGCCCGGATGATGGCACGGAGGACGACTGGCACATAGGGGGTTCAGTTGAGGAGGGGGTTGGCCCAGCACACGTGGGAACCCAGCACCGGTGATCCCTCCTAGCCAGACGACGCGGTCAACGAGGTATCTGAAGTAACGTGCAGCGCCCTCGCGAGAACCCTGCACGTTACCCCGGATGCCAAGTTGACGCAATGCCACCCCAGCCAGGACAGGCTCAACATGATCCCAGATTGCCATATCCGCAGGCAGAGGAAGGCCAGCTGTTGTTAGCGGATCCCCTCCCTGAAAACGGATCTGGACGAAGGCATCCCTGTTGGTGCGGGATGCTGCAGTCACAGGATCGGGGCAGGATTACACACAGACACCTCTGCGGCCACCTGTGCTGCCTCCTGTCCTTGCCCCTCCAAAGCACCACTAGCACCAGTGGAATCCCCCCTCCAGACCCTGTATGTGGCCCTTCTATGGCCTCCTCCTAAACCAAACCCTCCACCAACCCGGATGACTCGGTGCCATCTTCCTCCATAGGCCCCTGTGGGGTCTCAGCTGCCCCTTCTGCTGCCGAGGAGTCCACCTCCGAACTCTGCCTCTTGGACCTACCCTCGGCAGCTGTGGCCATGGACGCGGCCACGGACCCTTCACTCCCCGACGAGATGACAAACTGGGAGGGTAGATGGGCCTTGCGTCTCTGGCTGGCGGTGGGTTCCCTGCCACTGTGCTCCACAGTACCGTCTCTGCCCTCTGCATCAGTTGACGCTGCAGACAGGGAGAGACAGAACACAGCCATCAGGGCACTGTACAATGGTCTGATACACACATGACAGTTGCACATGAGTGGCAGTGTCAACCTTCACACATGTCATCCCACTCCCCAACACACCTATCATTTGAACCCACACATATGCGCAAATTAACAGGAATGTTGCAGCAGGCAGCACCATCCATACATATAAAACATCATGAGCATTCGAAGGTTAGCCTGACGTTGAGTGCCAAACACATGCACACACGCCACCAGACATACATGCATCTGTACATCTCCACCACCTGTTGCAGTTAAATCATCGGCATCCATGTCACATATGCCAGTCAGCCTCCTACGGTGTCACATGCATCCATGGTGTATCACAGTGGCACACATGTCAAATGCACACATGTACGTTGTGCACATACATGAAGGTGGAACCAGCATCCATGTGTCACACCAGTACCATGCCACAGTACATACACATAATTATACACATGTGTGCACCGACACATGCATTTGGGCACCATGCATTTCAACACATACACCATTGATGTGTCTCACACATGACTGGACTCGCATGCGGCAGGCTCATGTCCCTGTACATACACATCCATACATGACCCTTCCAAGACATATGTGCAACCTGCACACTCCTGCCACACCTCAACATGCACAGCGTCCAATCAGCACGCATGGGCACTTACTGCTCGACTCCGGACGGGTCTGCCTCGGATGGATCTGGAGGTGGAGCGCTGGGTGTATGCGTTCCAGGACCCTCATCTGGATGTTGGTAAAGCGGACCTGGCACCTCTCTGCATGCTTTGCCTTCAAGAGGCGCCGGGCATTGCTGAGGGTCCTGGACCTGAAGTCCTCCCATCGCTTCCGGACGTGTTGCATGTCCCATGCATGTGGCGGGCTGCCACTCCCTCCACGTTGATGGCAGCCACGATGTACTTCCAGATCCACTTCCATCCTTCATTGTCGGCGCGTGAACTTCCAAAGAGGGCATCATAATGCCCCAGGACTTGCTCCACCAGGATGCCAACTTCATTGGCACTGAAGCTGGCAGCCCTCTGCCTCAGTGCTGGAGGTTTGCCACTGATGCCAGATGGTGTTGTGTCGGACATGGAAACCCCTGAGGCAGGTGTGGGTGGGCAATTGGGTCCTGGGGCTGGGCTGTGGAGCGATGGAATGCCAGTCGGGAATCTTCTGTTCCAGCAGGGGTGGTCACAGCAACTAGACCCATGCAGATGCCTGACCTGCAGTTACCAAAAGCAGGGCATGTGGCCAGCAGGCAGGCAGGCAGCAGCAGATGGCAGGTGGGAGCATGCTCGGGGGTCTGGGGGGCAGGAAAATGGCTTTCTGGGCAGGAGCGTGGTCTTCCGTGTGTTGTTGTGTGGACAGCTTGATACAGAGTGATTTGGCATGTGAAAAAACTGCACGTCAGCATGTCATTTGAGGAAAGGCCCTTAGCGCGTAAGCGCGTCTGTGACGTAACACACGCGGGCGGTTCCTTCCACACGGGTGCATGTTGATTGTACATGTGCAAAAACTGCACGTCCGGGTGTCATTGCATGTAAGTGGAGGAAAGGCCCTTAGCGCGTGCGTGCATAAGTGACGTCGCACGTGTGGGCTGGGTTAAAAGATACACGTAGGATGCCATTTTCTTGTATGTGCTTTTTGTGGAGAGCGAGCAGATGATTCTTGTACTTGTTGTCGGTTCACACGTGATTACTTCACAGCGGTTCCAGTTCGTACTCCTTGTATACTCAGACAGCGTTCAATTCTTCTTTTAGCGGGGGTGTTGCCAACGCGCACACGTGCGTCTTTTTCACATTCTTTTTCCAGGCAGACGGTGAGTCGCGCACATATTTTTCAACTGTGGTTGCCCCCGTGTGTTGTGTACCCATTCAGAGGTCATTGTAGCCAGCGTGTTTCACATGTATGCGTCTTTTTGTATTTCTGGGTGCCACAGCGTAGTGCGGGTTCTTTATTCCATGCATGTGGGCTACCAGGGGTCATGTGCACATTACATTTTGTTTTCGGGGTGCCTGAGCATTGCGTAACCTGTCATCTTCCCCCAGGGGTCACAGACAGCCTTGCTAGAGCACTAGGGTACATATTCCATCTAGTACCCTGCCCCTTTCACCCCAATTGCCCAGGTCAATTATTTACTGCACCTCCCATTCGCACAAGAACATCAGTGCCATGGTTGGGAGGCGACCAAGCGGTAAGGGAGGCAAAGGTGGCCAACCTCTAAGAGGTGGGCGCGGTAGGGGACATGGCCAGGATGTGCAGGGTGGCCCAAGAGGCCAGTGTGTGGAGGACCAATCAGGGACACCTATGCCCCCCGCCATTGGTCGGGAGAAGCAGCTGAGAACATCCCAGCTCAGGCCTGGTTAACCCGCCCCATATTGTCAACCGAACCAGCACAGGATGACTCCCAGGCTGACTTCCGTGTCACCAAGTGGCAGTGAAATTTGCTGTCACCAGGCCCCGTGGATCTGGGGCAGCAATGTCATCTGCTGCCCCAAGTAGCCAGGGTGAGGAGGCTGCAGGGGCAGCTGCAGCTCAATCCACCCCAGCTCCGAGTCTCCCAGCCGGGACAGTGTTGGTCCAAGGCCATCACACCGAGGTTGGTCCTGCCAACATCATCCAGCAGCCAATGCCTGCAGTGAGACCTTTGGTCATCGTGCCTTTGGCTACTTCCAGTGCCCAGTCCACCTGCGCTTCAGCCCCTACCAACCAGAGCGGCGTAAGCCACTTAGGGCCCGCACCACCTCCCAAGAGGAAGAAAGGTGCTCTTGTGGTACAGGCTGCGATGCCAGACACGGCTCCCCCCTCCGGCACGTCAAGGAAACGTAGTTTCAATGATGTGGAACTAGACGCACTTGTGGGCTACGTGTCGGCCCATGGCCGCAAAATGCTGGTGACTGCAGGATGCAAGACTACGACTGCTCAACGTAGGGCCCACTGGCAGTGCATTGCGGACCAGATTAGTGCCCTTGGATTTGTCAGGCGCACAGCTGATGATTGCTCTAAGCAGTGGAATGACCTCAAACGTAGAGCAAAGAACAAGCAGGCTTCCAATCATTCCTCTACTCTGGTGACTGGCAGTGGGTATCCACTAGAGGAGGAAGTACTCACAGAACATGAGTCTATCACTGGAGGCTTCATCACAGAGGATCAGATCCAAGGCGTGGGAGACCTACCAGATCTTGAGGCAATGTCCGGTGAGTGGCCATGCATGTGTGTGCAAACCATGTGTATGTTGCTTGGGTGATGTGTTCTGATTGAGTGCCAGGTGAGGCTGTGTAGTTATGACTGCTATGGGTCACCCGTGTGGTGCCTCCAAACCGTAGCCTGGCCTTGGGTTTGGGTTTTCAAGTATCCCTTCTGACCGCAGTTGACAATTTGCACCTGATTACTGCACTTGCCCTTCAACTGCTATCTTGCCACAACATTGTTCATACTGTTTCCCTGTTCATTCTGCCTAATTGATTACATCCTTTGCATGTTTGCCACACATGGTTGTGCCCTTCTGCCCCAAATGTAACATACTTCAGACATAGATTACACCCCACAATGGCCCACACCAGGATGCCAACTTCATTGCCACTGAAGCTGGCATCCCTCTCCCTCTCTGCTGGGGGGTTGCCACTGGTGCCAGATGGTGTTGTGTCGGACATGGAAACCCCCGAGGCAAGTGTGGGTGGGCAACTGGGTCCTGGGGCTAGGCTGTGCAGCAATGGAATGCCAGTCGGGAGTCTTCAGTTCCAGCAGGGGTGGTCACAGCAACTGGGCCCATGCAGATGGCTGACCTGCAGGCACCAAACAGCAGGGCATGTGGCCAGCAGGCAGGCAGGCAGCAGCAGATTGCAGGTGGGAGCATGCTCGTGGCTCTGGGGGGCAGGAAAATGGCCTTCTGGGCAGGAGCGTGGTCTTGCGTGTGTTGTTGCGTGGCCAGCTTGATACAGAGTGATTTGGCATGTGAAAAAACTGCACGTCAGCGTGTAATTCGAGGAAAGGCCCTTAGCGCGTAAGCGCGTCTGTGACGTAATGCACACAGGCATTTCCTTCCACACGGGTGCATGTTGATTGTACACGTGCAAAAACTGCACGTCCGGGTGTCACTGTGTGTAATTGGAGGAAAGGCCCTTAGCGCGTACGCGCGTAAGTGATGTCGCACATGTGGGCTGGGTTAAAAGGTACGCGTAGGACGCCATTTTCTTGTATGTGCTTTTTGTGGAGAGCGAGCGGATGATTCTTGTACTTGTTGTCGGTTTACACACGATTACTTCACAACGGCTCCAGTTCGTACTCCTTGTATACTCAGACAGCGTTCAATTCTTCTTTTAGCGGGGATGTTGCCAATGCGTATACGCACGTCTTTTTCACTTTCTTTTTCCAGGCAGATGATGAGTCATGCACCTATTTTTCAACTATGGTTGCCCCCGTGTGTCGTGTACCCATTCAGAGGTCATTGTAGTCAGCGTGTACCACACGTATGCTTCTTTTTGTGTTTCTGGGTGCCACAGCATAGTCCAGGTTCTTTATTCCATGCACGTGAGCTACCAGGGGTTGCGTGAACGTTAAATTTAGTTTTCGGGGTGCCTGAGCGTTGCGTAACCCGTCATCTTCCCCCAGGGGTCACAGACAGCCTTGCTAGAGCACTAGGGTACATATTCCATCTAGTACCCTGCCCCTTTCACCCCAATTGCCCAGGTCAATTATTTACTGCACCTCCCATTTGCACAAGAACATCAGTGCCATGGTTGGGAGGCGACCAAGCGGTAAGGGAGGCAAAGGTGGCCAACCTCTAAAAGGTGGGTGCGGTAGGGGACATGGCCAGGATGTGCAGGGTGGCCCAAGAGGCCAGTGTGTGGAGGACCAATCAGGGACACCTATGCCCCCCGCCATTGGTCGGGAGAAGCAGCTGAGACCATCCCAGCTCAGGCCTGGTTAACCCGCCCCATATTGTCAACCGAACCGGCACAGGATGACTCCCAGGCTGACTTCCGTGTCACCAAGTGGCAGTGAAATTTGCTGTCACCAGGCCCCGTGGATCTGGGGCAGCAATGTCATCTGCTGCCCCAAGTAGCCAGGGTGAGAAGGCTGCAGGGGCAGCTGCAGCTCAATCCACCCCAGCTCCGAGTCTCCCAGCCGGGACAGTGTTGGTCCAAGGCCATCACACCGAGGTTGGTCCTGCCAACATCATCCAGCAGCCAATGCCTGCAGTGAGACCTTTGGTCATCGTGCCTTTGGCTACTTCCAGTGCCCAGTCCACCTGCACTTCAGCCCCTACCAACCAGAGCGGCGTAAGCCACTTAGGGCCCGCACCACCTCCCAAGAGGAAGAAAGGTGCTCTTGTGGTACAGGCTGCGATCCCAGACACGGCTCCCCCCTCCGGCACGTCAAGGAAACGTAGTTTCAATGATGTGGAACTAGACGCACTTGTGGGCTACGTGTCGGCCCATGGCCGCAAAATGCTGGTGACTGCAGGATGCAAGACTACGACTGCTCAACGTAGGGCCCACTGGCAGTGCATTGCGGACCAGATTAGTGCCCTTGGATTTGTCAGGCGCACAGCTGATGATTGCTCTAAGCAGTGGAATGACCTCAAACGTAGAGCAAAGAACAAGCAGGCTTCCAATCATTCCTCTACTCTGGTGACTGGCAGTGGGTATCCACTAGAGGAGGAAGTACTCACAGAACATGAGTCTATCACTGGAGGCTTCATCACAGAGGATCAGATCCAAGGCGTGGGAGACCTACCAGATCTTGAGGCAATGTCCGGTGAGTGGCCATGCATGTGTGTGCAAACCATGTGTATGTTGCTTGGGTGATGTGTTCTGATTGAGTGCCAGGTGAGGCTGTGTAGTTATGACTGCTATGGGTCACCCATGTGGTGCCTCCAAACCGTAGCCTGGCCTTGGGTTTGGGTTTTCAAGTATCCCTTCTGACCGCAGTTGACAATTTGCACCTGATTACTGCACTTGCCCTTCAACTGCTATCTTGCCACAACATTGTTCATACTGTTTCCCTGTTCATTCTGCCTAATTGATTACATCCTTTGCATGTTTGCCACACATTGTTGTGCCCTTCTGCCCCAAATGTAACATACTTCAGACATAGATTACACCCCACAATGGCCCACACCAGGATGCCAACTTCATTGCCACTGAAGCTGGCATCCCTCTCCCTCTCTGCTGGGGGGTTGCCACTGGTGCCAGATGGTGTTGTGTCGGACATGGAAACCCCCGAGGCAAGTGTGGGTGGGCAACTGGGTCCTGGGGCTAGGCTGTGCAGCAACGGAATGCCAGTCGGGAGTCTTCAGTTCCAGCAGGGGTGGTCACAGCAACTGGGCCCATGCAGATGGCTGACGTGCAGGCACCAAACAGCAGGGCATGTGGCCAGCAGGCAGGCAGGCAGCAGCAGATTGCAGGTGGGAGCATGCTCGGGGTTCTGGGGGGCAGGAAAATGGCCTTCTGGGCAGGAGCGTGGTCTTGCGTGTGTTGTTGCGTGGCCAGCTTGATACAGAGTGATTTTGCATGTGAAAAAACTGCACGTCAGCGTGTAATTCGAGGAAAGGCCCTTAGCGCGTAAGCGCGTCTTTGACGTAATGCGCACAGGCATTTCCTTCCACACGGGTGCATGTTGATTGTACACGTGCAAAAACTGCACGTCCGGGTGTCACTGTGTGTAATTGGAGGAAAGGCCCTTAGCGCGTACGCGCGTAAGTGATGTCGCACATGTGGGCTGGGTTAAAAGGTACGCGTAGGACGCCATTTTCTTGTATGTGATTTTTGTGGAGAGCGAGCGGATGATTCTTGTACTTGTTGTCGGTTTACACACGATTACTTCACAACGGCTCCAGTTCGTACTCCTTGTATACTCAGACAGCGTTCAATTCTTCTTTTAGCGGGGATGTTGCCAATGCGTATATGCACGTCTTTTTCACTTTCTTTTTCCAGGCAGATGATGAGTCACGCACCTATTTTTCAACTATGGTTGCCCCCGTGTGTCGCGTACCCATTCAGAGGTCATTGTAGTCAGCGTGTACCACACGTATGCTTCTTTTTGTGTTTCTGGGTGCCACAGCATAGTGCAGGTTCTTTATTCCATGCACGTGAGCTACCAGGGGTCGCGTGAACGTTAAATTTAGTTTTCGGGGTGCCTGAGCGTCTCGTGACCCGTCATCTTCCCCCAGGGGTCACAGACAGCCTTGCTAGAGCTCTAGGGTACGTATTCCATCTAGTACCCTGCCCCTTTCACCCCGATTGCACAGGACAATTATTTACTGCACCTCCCATTCGCAGAAGAACATCAGTGCCATGATTGGGAGGCGACCAAGCGGTAAGGGAGGCAAAGGTGGCCGACCTCCAAGAGGTGGGTGCGGTAGGGGACGAGGCCAGGATGTGCAGGGTGGCCCAAGAGGCCAGTGTGTGGAGGACCAATCAGGGGCACCTATTCCCCCCCATGGGTTGGGAAGAAGCAGCTGACACCATCCCAGCTCAGGCCTTGTTAACTCGACCCATATCGTCAACCGAACCGGCACAGGATGACTCTGAGGCTGACGTCCGTGTCACCAAGTGGCAGTGAAAGCTGCTGTCACCAGGCCCCATGGATCTGGGGCAGCAATGTCATCTGCTGCCCCAAGTAGCCAGGGTGAGGAGGCTGCAGGGGCCGCTGCAGCTCAGTCCACCCCAGCTCCAAGTATCCCAACCGGGACAGTGTTGGTCCAAGTCCATCACACCGAGGTTGGTCCTGCCAACATCACCCAGCAGCCAATGCCTGCAGTGAGACCTTTGGTCATCGTGCCTTTGGCTACTTCCAGTACCCAGTCCACCTGTGCTTCAGCCCCGACCAACCAGAGCGGCGTAAGCCACTCAGGGTCCGCACCACCTCCCAAGAGGAAGAAGGGTGCTCTTGCGGTACAGACTGGGACCCCAGACACGGCTCCCCCTCCGGCACATCAAGGAAGCGTAGTTTCAATGATGTGGAACTAGACGCACCAGTGGGCTACGTGTTGGCCCATGGCCGCAAAATGCTGGTGACTGCAGGGTGCAAGACTATGACTGCTCAACGTAGGGCCCACTGGCAGTGCATCACGGACCAGATTAGTGCCATTGGATTTGTCAGGCGCACAGCTGATGATTGCTCTAAGCGGTGGAATGACCTCAAACGCAGAGCAAAGAACAAGGTGGCTTCCAATCATTCCTCTACTCTGGTGACTGGCAGTGGGTCTCCACCAGAAGAGGAAGTACTCACAGAACATGAGTCTATCGCTGGAGGCTTCATCACAGAGGATCAGATCCAAGGCGTGGGAGACCCACCAGATCTTGAGGCAATGTCCGGTGAGTGGCCATGCATGTGTGTGCAAACCATGTGTATGTTGCTTGGGTGATGTGTTCTGATTGAGTGCCAGGGGAGGCTGTGTATTTATGACTGCTATGGGTCACCCATGTGGTGCCTCCAAACCAGAGCCTGGCCTTGGGTTTGGGTTTGGGTTTTCAAGTATCCCTTTTGCCCACAGTTGACAATTTGCACCTGATTACTGCACTTGCCCTTCAACTGCCATCTTGCCACAACATTGTTCATACTGTTTTCCTGTTCATTCTGCCTGATTGATTAAATCCTTTGCATGTTTGCCACACAATTTTGTGCCCTTCTGCCCCAAATGTAACATACTTTAGTCATAGATTACACCCCACAAAGGCCCACATATCTTTCCTTATTATGGGAATGATTTCATCAATCAGGCTGACTGAGTAATGTGCACCTACACATGGCCTGCACACAATGACTTCGGGGCCCTGTTTGAATGTTGAACATGACAATTGTCTTCTGTCATGTCGAAGTGACCAACCATTGATGTATCCATGTGCCTGCCATCACTGCATTAGTGAACACTGGCTTTGTTGCAGCGTGTGGCACATGCATGTTTTGTCAGACTATTTTGCATGTTCTATTTCATGATGTCCATCTCACATGGATGGGTGACAGTACTGATTTGCAACCATCTGGGTGTCCATGTCAAATCTGCCATGGCTATGCTACGACCCATCTGTGTGCTGGCATGTGTCATGTATGTGGATTGTCCATGCCACTCACAGGCTAATGTGTGATGCCAGTGCTATCCAGCATGCAGCACATGTGTTGCTTTTCCATCTTGGAGTTCTCAGTGTCTGCCTTTGCCTCCCCTTCCAACTCATTGCCAGTGCATGCATGCCAGAGTTATTGTCATTTGTGACATGTGTCATTTATGTACTGGATGTCTGCCTCGTCATGCCTATGTGTGTGGGCTATGGTGCTCACGCCTGTTTTCATTACTTTTCTTTTATGTTTTTGCAGGTGATGAGGCACTAGATGCTGTTGAGGAGGAGGAGATGGCGCAGAGGCAGGAGTACTCACAGCCACAACCAGGCCCCAGTGGAGCACGTGGGGTGGTGGTGGGTGAAAACCCATAACTCCTACATACCATACTGTCCACAGGTGTCTCTGGGTACACCTCCGGAGACCTCTATGAATCAGGTGCTGAATCTGACATTGAGATATATGTCCCGTAGCAGGTGAGTGTTTCTGGCAGGGATTCTGTTCTGTCCAACCCACCTGCACTGGGGGTAGACACCTCTATGGGGCATTCAGTGTTGGAAAGTCCGCCTGTGGCAGTTACAGATGCAGGTTCACACTCCAAAATATTTGCTTCGGTTCCTGGAGGAATGCAGTCCTGCAGCCTCAGGCAGTGCCAGCACAGCAAGGTGCACATCACCTTGCCCCAAACAGGTGTGGTGCCCGCCAACGCGGTGGCCGTGCGCCACCAGGCAATACTGTGTGGGAGAACACCATGTACACTATAGCAGCACAACAGGGGGCATCGTGTGAGATGATGGCTCAGGCCGTGGATAGTGTGGCCACTTCCATTCCCCCCCCTGAAAGGCATGTGGAGCTCCAGCAGCAGGCAAAGAGTCCATTTGTCACTCACACAGAGAGGACATGTTGGCGTCCAACAGGGACCGACGGGCTGGACTGGAGACTCTGTGCACAGCCATATCTGCAGAGTCACAGGCCCACAGGGACGCCCTGAAGTTAGAACACAGGTCCCTGAGAGATACTCTAGGTGAACTTGAGGTGTCCCGGAGTACAACTTCAGAACAGCAGCTGGAGCAGCTAACACGCACACTCTCAGCTGAGCTCCAGGCAACCCGTGAGGAGATCCGGGCATCATGCGAGGCCTTGCAAACAGAAATGTGTGCTACCCGTGAGGTGCTGCATGGGGATCTCCGTACCATCATCCTGCAGAACCAAACCTTTCAGACCCGCATGCTTGCTGCCATGAAGGAGCATGCCTGGGCTTTGCGTGGTCTGCCTCCCATATCACACCCACCTTCTGATGTACCACCAGAGGGTGATGACAGCGACAGCAGTTCTCCCACTGTAGGGTAGCCGTGCAGGCCATGAGCCCATGGAGGTTGTTCGGGTGCACCCTGTACCTTGTCCCTACTGGGTGGCCCACCAACCCCGGTCCACACATGGCCATTTTTGATATTTCTTTTATTTTTATTTTTTGGTTTTTTTTCACATTTCATTCCGATTTCCTAAATGAAATTAGTATTTAATTCATTTGTTATCTTTATTTCTTCTCCTTTCTTCTATTTATTATTTTCATTTTATTTTAATTCTTGATTTGTTATTTTGATTTTCATACATTTATTTTTATTTGGTTATGCTTCTGATTTTTACTTTATTATTTAATTTGTTTCTTTTATTTTACATTTACTTTAGCTTTTTCTATATTTGATTTGCAGTTACATTTTTGTTCATAACCATTTTCTTTCAGATTGTGAATTAATGTTACAGTGTGTTGCTTTGTGTGGCTCCCGTAGGCATCCACTGTGTATTCCAGCTGGGCACATGCAGGCTTGTCCTGTCTTTGGGTTAGAAAATTGGGTTCCTGACACACACAGACCTCCTGCTTCCCCTTTCCATGGGCTCGCAAACGGTGTGACCAAGTGACAGTAACTTACACAGAGGCATTGGGCTCCCATAAGTTGTGTGGGCAGTCTGTAGTCCAAACTGCGTATACATCCCTAGTGGGGATTGTTGTTCATTTCTCCACTGCATGGTGGATTTGCATATGGTTTTACATACAGGACGTTTTGCCTATATACATGTAGCTTCTTCATGTCTTAACGAGCCCGTCTCCTTTGCAGATGCAGTTCATGTTGTATGCAGTACACTGCCACATTTGCCTACAAGCAACACTCTGCAGTTGGAAGGGGTCGATGTGCTGGCTTAAGTCAGGTTGTGACGCTTGCACTACTTGATTTTTTTACTGTCATATGTTGCCACTGTTGGATGCTGTACTGATGTTTTGTCTTGCTGGTAAGTATTTGTTAATGTGTTCTGTTTTTTTTCATTGGTGAGAGGCAATTGTCTGTGGCCTGTTTCCATTTGGGATGGTGCACTTTGTGACACTTGTGTCATGTGATGTGCATTCATTTGGTTGCTTTCACATCGCATGTCATGCCATGGTGTGTTGGCTAGCTGAGATGGGGTTAGGGAGGGGTTGGGTGACATGCCACTATTTGTTTTTAGTGTTTTGCAAGGGGGTAGTCCTTCATGCTGCATGAATGTGTGCCTTTTACTGACACAGGATTGGATGTGTTTAAGTAGCTAGGGATGCACACAATGTAGCACTTCCAGGTAAACAATCTCAGGGTGGTATGGTTGTGACAGTTGACTGTACCTTTTGTCATCATCATAAATTGTCAACTGGTATGTGCCAGGCCTGTGTGCACTCCACAGGGGTGGGATTTTAGGTGAAGAAATTTGCCACAAGCTGGGTACGGGCTGCCTCATCACGTGCCCTTTCACCTCCCATGCGCAGCGGCCGTGCATGTGGTTGGGGATGTGGGGGCACCACCATGTCCACCGGCACTCCCCGGCGGTTTGCAACGTTGTGCAGGACACATGCTGCCACTATGATCCCGCACACTACTGGGGGCGCATATAGCAGCTGCCCGCCAGAGCGGCCAAGGGAGCGAAAGCGTGACTTCAGGACTCCGAATGTGGGCTCCACTATGCCCCGGGTTGCAATATGGGCTGTGTTGTATCTTACCTCAGGTGGTGTGGTGGGGTTACATATTGGCGTCATCATGTAGGTGCTCAGAGGGTAGGCACTGTTCTCTGGGGAGGTGATAATGGTCGTCATTAGTGGGGTTTTCCCATTTCTCAGAGTCTGAAATGCATGCATGTGCAGAGGCATTTATACTCACCAATTAGCCATGTGTCGCCATGCCGCCCAGCTTCCAGGTCCCGGTTTAGGGGTGACATTCGGAATATGAAACTATCATGGCTGGACCCCGGATAGTTGGCATATACTGAGGTGATGATTCCCTTGGCATCACATACAACCTGCACTTTGATGGAATGCCATTGCTTGCGGTTTCGATAGATGTTCTCAGTGGCCCTGGGAAGATGTAGAGCCACATGGGTGCAATCAACGGCACCTAGCACTTTGGGGAAGTGTGCCACCCCGTAAAAGTCCTGGACGACAGCCTGCCTTTCTGCAGGTGTTTTGGGCATGTATATGTGTCTGCGGACTGAGGGGCGTGCAGTCATGATCGCCAACACCTGGTGTAGGCAGCGTGACTGCGTGGCCTGTGAGACACCCCCAACTATGGCACTTGTCCGCTGAAATGACCCAGTAGCCAAGAAGTGCAGTATATTGAGCACCTTTTCCAAGGGGCTCAGTGCTTGGGAGCACAGGTTGGGTGATGCGAGGTCATCCTCCCACTCCCTGACCAGTTCTAGGATTATTAGTGGTGGAAACTTGTACCTCCCATACACCTGGTCATCAGGCATCCCAAAAAGGCTGGTCCTGGGTAAAAAAATGAGGGGTCTGGCTATCCTCCTCCTCCTGTGGTGTCCCACGACCACTGCTGCGAGGAACGGTATATTCATCGTAGCGTATGAGCTTGTTTGTTGTTTGTGTGCACTTTTATGCTGTGCGGGGCCGCTTACGCCTGCTTCCTGCTGGCGTATGTGTTTCCGGATTAGCGTGTCTTTTTTGGCACACGGGTTTCCCCTGTTTGATTCCATGAATACGTATTGTTAGCGCCCGTGTGGGCGTTGCGAGCATTTACCTCACTTACTTCCCCTGTAACGCCCACATTTTCACGCGTTGTTCCCCATTCCGCATGTTACATCCCGTGTGCCGCCCACTTTTCTTGTGTGCGCTACACAATGTGCACTTTCCCTGTGTGCATTGCACACGCTGTTTAGTGACGTGTGCGCCCACGAGTGCCACCCATGGATTTGGGGCACATCCCAGGTTTTACACGTGCAGCGCATTCCATGAATCGATGAACGGCTGCGTGCGCGGCTTTAGCACGTGTGCGCTGCGATTTTCACGCTTGCGCTCCCCTTTTCGGCAAACATTTATTCCATGAATTACCATGTCAATGTATCACATTTTCTGTAATATCACTGATGTCACCCTTTAGGCAAATAAAGGAGTGGCCTCACACACTTTTGCCACCCCGGGCCCCCGCAAATCCTAGGGCTGGCCATACCTCAATTGCACTTTGAAAGGTTGGCATTATTGCACCCAAATATCCAATGCCCTGTAGAGACTCTCAGGGAATGGAGTTGTGGAGGAGCAGCTAATTGCTGTTACAGGAAGTCCTGCCCCGACCATCTGTATGTTGGAAGCCTGAGATTGTGCCATGCTTGACGTCAGCAGTTGCAACCATTTCACAATGAATATTCGAGAAAAGGTATCCACTGAGAAAACCCTATTTAATGTATCCCACCGAAGAGATGACAATCTGAGGGAGGAGCTCCACATAGGGATATCAAAATGAGGGAAAGAGGAGCTAGTGATGTCATGAAAGGCGAGCATGATGAACAGAAAAAACTGGCTAAAGAAGAGAACGCATAGACCTTATAAAATTTGATGACTAAGTAAAGAATTGATGAAACTTTCATATGCTAAAAGAAGATTGCATGTGTAAAGAGCACTGCAGAAAATGCAAGCCACTCAATAACAGTACAGATGCTGTAATGCAAGTAGATGAAGTAATCTTAGACACTGTCTATGAGTAGCGAATAGACTGCAGGCAAAGCCGCCATTATATATAAACTGGAAATCGGTGTCATAACTTTAGTAAGCTCGAAGCCATGGAGAGAAGAGCCGAGAACTGTGTCGCAGCAAAGAATTAACCAATAGCATGGATGAGTCTGTAAGGGCTGTCTAGCCTGGTGTCAAGGCTAAAGCAGCCAAGACTGGTTCTCTATTCAGTGAATGTGAGATGCACAATCATTCCTTGTTAAGGTGCAAAGAAAGAACACCATGAGTGTCAAGTTTTATTCATTTAAGACAATTAAATGCTGTAAAATGGATCAAATCGTGGTCTCCTGGCACGTGAACCAAGGATGGAAATAGAGTTGGGCGAGGAGTTCTAGAATGAAGATAGTGAGTGACCGCACTCCCTTATATCCCCAGTGACAAGAATACTTTCCAAGGCCAAGTTCAAAGACAATATTCATGGCAGAAGGCATGGGTGATGAGAGATGGTGGGCTAATTGGGTGGAGAGGTACAGTCAAGTCCACCTCCTGGCATCTGGGGTATAAACTTACATGCTGCTAGTGAGCCGTATGTTCCAGACATGGCACGAGCATGCCAACCAATTCTAGACAGCCGTATAACGAAGGGCTTTATAGTTCAAGAGCCAATGATATATTGTGTACCTATTAGTGATGAAGATAACGTGCCGTAGAGGTGGGCATAAGTTGTCCACCTAACAGAAGCTATCCAATCACAACCCAACCTCTTACGGAAAGTATATTTAGATGTTCCCCAATTATGCTGAAGAGTTTTATTTATTTTCCCACACGAATGGGACAGTCATGACAGCAGTAATTACACAAAGGACTACTTTGGAGTAAAAGCCCCTAGCGTATTAAAGTGGGATTTTAGACCCAGTTATGAAAGGATACTTTCCTTGTGAACAGTCATTGGCAATTGAGAAGTCTACAAATATTGTTATGGGCTGCTTTATGACTCTTTCCGTGGAGCATGCTATGTTTGCCATTTTAGAGAATCCCAAATGTACATTGACATCTCAAAGAGCCTCAACCTATGAAGTCATGATTTCAAACCCAGCAATTAAAATTGTCAGATGTTAAATAGTGAATCCTGCCATGTTTATAGCTGAGCCAATAGCAGAAGGCGATCAGGTGCATGACTGTGCTAATTATGTTGACATTTATGATGATATACCTCGTGTGAAAGAAAATGCTTTGTCAGGAGGGGATATTCTCTTTATTGATGGTTCTTCGAAAATTGATCAGACTAGTGGGGAAAGGCATTCTGGCGCAGCTGTAGTAAGGCATAGATTAAATGGAGAATTTAAAGTTGTAGCAAGTGCCAGGTTACCATCTCACGTTTCAGCGCAAGCAGCAGATTTGGTAGCGCCTATTGTCGCATTCAAGAAACACAAAGGGCAGGAAGTGACGGTGTACAGTGACGTCAACTGCACACGCAGGGTTAGCATGTTGGAAAAGGAGGGACTACCTCCGAGCAGACGGCACTCCAGTGCAGCACGCATCCTTATTGGACAGGCTCATTAAGGCACTACAACTCCCAGTAGCTATAGCAGTCATTAAGTGCGCAGCTCATACTAAGCAAACAGATTGTATCACTTGCGGGAGTGAAGCTTCAGGCGTAGAAGCCAAAAGGATTGCATATTCCCCAGATATTTGGAGATTTGATACTCCGAGCATTAAGGAGAAGGTTGTCACCACTATGTTGATGCAGGAAAGGTTTAATACATTGCTGATGACCCAACTAATGGAGATTCAAGGAAGTGGACCACAGGAAGAGCAGGAATTATGAAGGGGGTGTTCTCTATCCCCCACAGAAGCATTAAGGCAGCAGGATAGCACTGGAAAGCCGGTGATGCCAGTGGCGTTATTACAGGTTACGCTTGAACAGCTGCATTACCCATGCTTGTAACGAGGGAGAGTCTTGCTGTAACAATTGCACAAGACTGGTTTATTCCAAATTTATTGGAGCACTATTTATAGTGAATTGGATTGTGTGTCAAATGTTTACTGCTAGACATACACTGAGAACAATTAGTGGGGTAATACCTCAACCGAATGGTCCATTTCAGCATTTACATTTTGACTATGTCGATATGCTGCAGGTGTACAATGGATATAAGTATCTGATAATGGTGGTGTGTCCCTTCTCTAGGTGGATCGAGGCAGGTCCATGTACACACCATGATGCCACTTGCACAGTGAAGTTTTTAGTACGAGAAGTCTTCCCAAGATGGGGTGTGTGTGAAGTGCTGAGATCCGACAATGGGCCACATTTTGTAAATGAGGTGTTTGAACAGATAGGGCTTTTATTGAATATTAAGCAATAGTTATCTTCTGCTTAACACCGGCAAGCAAACAGGATATGTGAGAGACTCAACAGCCTCCTGAAAGAAAGGATTGGCAATATTAAATTGACACTGAAGAGGGCTTGCTATAATACCTACCTTTCGCTTTATATGCCCTTCGGAATCAGCCTGGTTCAGACCATCACTTTAGCCCTCACGAGCTAGTGACAGGAAGGCAAATTAGAAGGCAAATTAGAACGCCTCTTACACCTACGTCTATAAGTAGAAGAGATGCTAAAATGTTAGGTGATGAATTAAAAGAATATTTGACATGTATGACCTCTAGCATCTCTCTCACTTCAGATTAACTCAAGCGTCAGGGGGGTCTGTCAATTCAACAACTGGATCACTCAAACTTTTATAGGCACCCAAGTTGTTTGTTGGCAATTCTGTCCTAATTAAAAACTTTACCAGAAAGTGGCACAAGCCACATTTTTATGACCCCTTTTGCATTTAAAATATAACCCCTTCAGCAGTGAAAGTCCAAGGCAGGCGAGCTTGGCTTCACTTAGGTGATGTGAAGGTACATAAAGGCGAGACCTACCTGTGAAAACAAAATCAAAATATCGAGGCTGAGTACCCCAAAAGGAAATACACTGAACATGGGTTACAAAGGAACATACAAAGAACCTTATTTTATACTGAACAGTTTTCCAAGAAAAGTAACAGATAGCTATCGGCCCTCAGTAAAACACAACGAACTCCAGCGTGGTTCAATGAGATAGGCTGTACATTACAATTTGTCACTTTTTTATACCATTTGCGAACATGATGTCCAACCCTACTTCGGGTTAATATTCCTCTAATACATTACTGATCTAGGGTTCATGCCGAGTTCGCATATCCGCATGCAACTAGTTTGCCATTAATACATATGTCAACAAGCCTACACGGCAACTGTGTATTTTAGGATTTGTTATACAGGTCTTCTCAAACATTAATACAATGTAGATAAACAAATGTTCTAAGTTCAGTATTTGAATACATTGTTCTTAAGATATGCTCGCGGATTAGTTTCATTGGCGCGAGTAATCCTTTACACACAGGTCAACGAAGGACAAGGTCTCAGTTCATGACCCCAACAAGTGGCCTGCAGGCAAGTTACATATTAATTACACACAGAGGTCAAGACGGCCATGTTGTATTTCGGAATGACATCGTCCACCATTTTAACTCACAGGGTGACTTTACAAAGAGAACCTAAAATGGCGGATTGACCTAAAATGGCGGCTTACATTGATTCAAAGGTCAGGACCTTGCAACACAGATTTCTTCACAAGTGGCTTAGAAGCAGCTTGGCGTAGGCCAATATACACATATTCATTGCAATAGGCGGTTCTATATAATTTCTCGTTTGGCATACCCTCCCACTGTGTGCAGACTCGATCGATGACAAAGAAGAAGGATGATAAGGCGACCATCTGCTAATGCAGATTTGTATTTGAACTGTGATTCAAATGGACACTCCTTATAGATATTTTAGCAGGAGTGTAAACCCTTGCTGAGAATCTCAGGAATCTTTTGAAAAATTTACTTTATAAATACAGTGACGTATCAAAGTTATGCCTAAACATCAGTTCTTGATCAGAAATTGGAAATTAGCTCAATATCCAGATTCATTTCTTACTGAATACCTGTTTTGTCCAACACATGGTTCTCACTGACAGTGATGTGCATAGGCTTATGCTTGCGGTTTTTGTATTTATCCTTCAAGCTTATCCTGCTCTTCTCAGAAGAGACGTTGATATTCACACTTTTTTACAGGATCCTAAGAATGGCCCTGTGATTAGATGGCTTTTCATCGTGATCATAGAACAGATACTGCAATTACAAGTGTAAAAGAATTTTCTTATGATTATAGTAGAAATGAGACATGCAGAAACTGGCCCGAATTTAAGGAATGAACAAGTCCCGCCCAGTGCCAGGATGGTGAGAAAAGTGGATGTCAATGGTCTTGTGCATAGTATATGCTTGTAGAAGTACTCTTTTTGTCTTTCTGTTTCTCCTGTTTCACACACTCTATCATGTTGGTCCTGATAAGACAGATGTCCCTCTGGTTCTCACCGCTATGAAAACTGCTTTTGATTCACTCCATGGTCAGTACCCAAAACTTACATATAAGGGATATAGGAGAAATGCAGAGGAAGATAGTGAGGGGATAAACACATATCTAGACAATGCAGGACACCTGGGTAATAACATGTGGTATCAGCACATGAGAAAGGTGTGAGAGAGAACATCAAAGGAGAGTTGCTATGTGCTCTCATACCCTATGCCATGAATACAGTGCAAACTTTAATTTCGAGAGAAGTCCCAGAACACGATGCCAGATGCCTCGTTCATCTTGCAGCATGCATGACCGGAGGACAATTTCAAAGTTGGGCTACTCTGCGATGGAGATCGAAATGGTTGTTTCCATTTCACGATGATTATATCAAGACGTAACAGATGGAAAAGCAACCAGAATGGGAGAGCAAGATGCTTGTGTATCCTACAGGTGGACAGGAAGAGGTAGTTGTGAGAAACATGAAGAGGATGGAATGGCCTGATATAACAGAAATTGCTGGATCGCCTGGTTGTTGGGAACAAACTCAAGTCTTAGTCTATGGACAAGTGAAATCTAAGAAGGGATGGGAAGGAGGACTGGTGTCCTGTGCAGCTCATCTACTGAAGCAAGAATATGTGCAAAAGGTACAGAGAGTAAACGATGGGTGTTTAAAGTCATGGGCCAAGCATGCCAAACTGCTGACATGGGTCAAAGATGAATCAGGTCCAATGATTGTGATTCCATTAGGGAATGCAACATTATGTTTCCGAAGAGAAGGAAGGAAATATTTGGGAGATAACATAGGCTGCAAGACTACAGTTGATGTTATCAGATTGGGAGCAGGGGCAGCCATTCTGATGGATCGATATTGGGCTTGTGGGTCCAGGGCCTACATGAAGTTGCCCAAGGATTGGGGATAGACGTAGTCCTTGGTGCTCATCCATGTTCCAGTGGTAGTAATTCCTCAGAGTGACCTGAACATTGGAGAATTTCTGAAAGTTGTTTCCCCTTTTTAGAAGAAGAAGATTGCTTCAATTCTCAATCGAACCAGAAGGGAGAATTACTTTTCAGCTAAGCCTATAGACACATATGAGACCATTCCATATGAGCACAGGCTGTTCAGCAAGACTGCTTCTATCTTCACGACTATCTTCATGCCTGGGATCCAGATGATTTCCAGTGCTAACCAGTTGCAAATTATCAGATGGGAGCTTTTGCAGACGATCAACACCACCATAAGGGGATTCAATGCTATCAAGGAAGAATTGAGGGCCATACGATTGATGACCATGCAGAACAGATATGTCCTTGACATGATCACGACGATGGAAGGAGGAGTTTGTGCCAAAATCAGGCCATCATGTTGCACATTCATACCTTCACATGATGATGAGAATGAGACCTTGACAGAGGCCATATTATTGATATGAGCCTGGAAGATAAGACAGAGGACATAGAAGATGACAGTTGGTTTGCATCTATATTCTCATGGATTCCACAGTGGACGGCAAACATCTTCAAGTTTCTTGGAGCAGTGTTAGTGATGGTGATGTTTGGATTCTGTGTGATTAGTTTAATAAATACACAGTGCAAGAAGACAGCAAAGAAAGCATTAGGGGTGAAGATCATGATCGATGTCGAATCAGGGGTTGGACACAAGGATTTGACTGTTGATGATGTCAGAAAACATATAGGCCAGCAACATAACACCTGAGGGGATAAGGTTCCTATATCCAAAGAATCACAAAAAGTATGTAGGATATGATGGGTCTATTGTAATCCGAATTAACAGTGCAGCTACATGACTTGGAGTGGGGATGAACATGTAAAATCATCCGGTTCCCTGAAGGGGTTGAGGAAGATCTGGACTCCCAAGAAGTACTTCTTCAAGAGGAGGTATTAAACTATGGAGACTGGTAAAGGTATGGTCAATGACTCGACCTGAGGAGTGTAAAGAAACAGCTAATTGCCTCTACAGCAAGTCCCGCCCGACCATCTGTATGTTGGAAGCCTGAGATTGTGCCATGCTTGATGTCAGCAGTTGCAACCATTTCATGACGAATATTCAAGAAAAGGTATCCACTGAGAAAACCCTATTTAATGTATCTCAGAAGAGATGACAATCTGAGGGAAGAGCTCCCCAAAGGGATATCAAAATGAAGGAAATAGGAGCTGGTAATGGCATGAAAGATGAGCGTGATGCACAGAGAAGACTGGCTAAAGAAGAGAACTTATAGACCTTATAGAATTTGAAGTAAAGAATCAAGTAAACTTTCATATCAAAAAGAAGATTGCACTTGTGAAGAGCACTGCAGAAAATGCAAGCCATTCAATAACTGTACAGATGCTGTAATGCACGTAGATCAAGTAATCTTTGACACTGGCTATGAGTAGTGAATAGACTGCAGGTGAAGCCGCCATTATATAAGAACTGGACATTAGTGTCATAACTTTAGTAAGTTCGAACCCATGGAGAGAAGAGTCAAGAGCTGTGTTGCAGCAAAGAATTAGCCGATGGATTTGTCTGGAAAGGGTGTCTGGCCTTGTGTCAAGGCTAAAGCAGCCAAGACTGGTTATATATTCTTGAAGGCAGTGAAAGTGATATGTTGAATCATCCCTTGTTAAGGTGCAAAGAAAGAACACCATGAGTGTCAAGTTGTATTCACTTAAGACAATGAAATGCTGTGAAATGGACCAATTTGTGGTCTCCTGTTATGTGAGCCGAGGATGGAAATAGAGTTGGGCGAGGAGTTCTAGAATGAAGATAGTGCATGCCTGCACTCCCTTGTATTCCCAGAGACAAGGATACTTTGCAAGGCCAGGTTCAAAGACAATCTTCATGGAAGAAGGTGATGAGAGATGTTGGGCTAAATGGGTGGGGAGGTCCAGTCAAGTCCACCTCCTGGTACCTGGGGTATGAGCTTATGTGCTGCTAGTGAGCCAAATGTTCCAGACATGGCACAAGTGTGCCAACCAATTGTAGAGGGTCTATAACATAGGGCCTTATAGTTTGAGAGCCAATGATATACCGTGTACCTAATGGTGATGAAGATGATTTGCCCTAGAGGTGGGCATATGTTGTCAACCTCACAGTAGATATCCAATCACAACCCAACCCAACCCCTTATAGAAAGTATACTTAGATGTTCCCCTTGAACGTATCACAACCCCTCATAGGTTTCTCTTATTTGCCACGTAGTATGACATCACGGATGACACATTTTTACTATAGAAGTCACATATTTTGTATAATGTGCCGAGATCTTGTGCGACGTCCGTTGATGTCCGTTGTAGACAATTGATATTAAAACAAAAACCTTTGCCATCTTCCTGAGTTGGTTCAATTATTTGGTATAAGAGTTACTCTGCTTCCCATCCACTGCATGACACGCTACCAAAAGGGCCTTACGTTCAGAGTGGTCAGAGTGAAAGGTGCAGGTTGACTTGTTCAGTGCCCTTCTCTGCATCCACATCATTTAGAACTTGACAGATATCCTGACTCTTCCTCATGTTCTGCCATCAACATCATGGTGTCTGAATTCATTAAGTGCAAGTCCCTGGAACTTGTTTCTAATTGTTGTATTGTTTCCAGCCTCCTGCCTTCTGTCTGTGAACTATGTGGAGAACCTTTTGGCTGCTTGTTGTCTTACTTCAAGTTTCCTCTATTTATCTGTCTTATCACCTCACGCCCCAATTAATCATTTCACACACACCGACACAAAATGGTAAAACTTGATAATGGGAACATACTGAGTGTCAAGGAGGACAAGACAGCCACTCACTTGATTCCTTAATTTATTTTAAACTGATGCCCATTGCATCAGTTTAGCAGTAAGTAAGGCACATGCCGGTCTGCTGATACACAGCTGCTAGACATACCCCCAGCAGCGCTCAACAGATGAGGGAAGGCAGGTCGCACTCTTTACATCCCCATTTTGTGATGTGGGCCAACATCATATAACACTTTAGGGCTTAAGTGCAGTGAACATGAACCATCATTTTATGCAGGCACTCTGTTAAATAACCTTCTATGTATCTGCATCATGTGTTCCCTTTATAGCCAGGAGCCACTCAAGTGACTGTCCAGCATTCTTTCCGCTCTTGACATCTCACCTGCCCCTTTAGCTGCATGGCGGTAAGTGCCGGCTCCTGCTCTATCCCTGATTCCGCTCATTTTACACTGTTCTGGTGACTCTTGCCGCATCCCTAGCGTGAGCACATATTCCCTACCTCATCTCCCTTCCTGGGAATGACGGTGTTGCAGTGATGATAGAGTTCCCATACAGTTCATAGTGCTTCTACTTGCTTGGTTTGTGCCTGCAATTCTGCAACCTCCTCCGCCCTCTGTTCTCAGGGTGTGAGCCTGTCCTTTCCTACTGTTCAATTGGAGTGGGCTCTTGATGATCCTGAATCCTCTCGGCTTGAGGTGCTTCATTGCTTTTGATGGATTCTTTATTGAGATGGGATCTTTTTGTGGGACTTTATTCTGGGTAGAGTTCTGTTGTAGTAATTCTTTTCACATTCCACTCTTTTCCTCTCTCCGTTGTTATAGTTCTACCTCAAACTTTCTCTATCTGCCTAGGTGTACTAAAGCAGGAATGGGTCTCATTGTCTTGCGGGTGAATGGTCATTTTATCCTGTCACCTACATGGAAATTGTGGAGATTTGGTGACTTTCCAGATGTTGCATACTAATTTCCTTTTTTGATGGTGCTCCGGAACACTTTCTTTGAATTAGTTATACGTAGGTACATCTAATTATATTTCTTCACTTATCCAAGTGTTTTCCGTAGCCCCAACAAAAAAGAAAATAAGTATACAACAGAACCCCTGGAAAATGAGCAGCCAGGTGTAATCAAGCAGCTATCTGTTATATTTTAGCAGGACACTAAACTGTTATAGGACCTTCTTGGCTCTATTTGTGTAGACCTCTGACAGGAAGGCACATTTAGAGGAACCCTGATAATATTGGTAATAACGTAGAATATTTTAGCATTACCCAGACGCGTATTGGCAGAAATACAGTTTTATTTTCTGGCATAGAGCATATCATTGGTTATTACCTGGCAGATGAACTTTGATATAAATTACATATCTGCCCTCCTTCTTTGGAATGTTGGATCCTTAGAGGATCTCACCTGTCCTCAAGCAATTTAACATTTACCTCTGAACCCTGTAAGGAATCTTAAATTAATATTTACTTTATTTAGTTCTTTTATTACATTCTGTTACAATACATTGGCTTTTTTAGAGGGAATATTGTTGTATTCAAAATTAAAAGAGTCAAAACTCAGGTTCTCCTCTAACTCACAACGCTGGATAAGTCACTGCAACACACTTCAATTGAATTCAAACTACAATAAAAAAGGAGCATCCAATGCAGCCTGTCTCACAAATGTTTTTTTTACCTAATAATAGAACATGAAGTGTATTTTTCTTATTCACATAAGCATCCATACATATATGAAAAGATCTGAATAACTGTTTGTATAAAGTCCTGAAATGCGGAATTTTACAGTGCAATCTTCATCGTATCCATTAACATTTAAAGCAAAATTAGATTCATGAAGAAAATCAATTATCAGCAAAAAGTTTGACTTTCACATATAAACCGATAAAGGCAATATAATTCTGAATAATGGGTACATCATTATCAATTGCACTTTCCTTTTCTGCAAAGATTCAGACTTGGGCATGTTTTACTTCAAACTCAAAACAAATATAATTAAAAACAAGTTCAGAAAAGTGAATAAAAACATATATTGGGTTGTGCCAGTATCTCGGGGAGTGCTAGATCGGGGGCTTAACAAAATCTACTACTATGTGTATAGGGGAGAACAAGATCCTAAAGAGACTATTGGATTTAACATATGGTGGTTCTTCAATACAAACCAAACTTGAGCTGGGTATTACGGTATTCAACTAAATAATTTTATTAAAACGTCTTTTGTACTGGGTGGGGTTGTGGCGTACCCCAGAACTAAAGGTATACTGTGATGCACTATACGATGTACACGAGTACTAAGGAGCAATGAGTCGTAAATGGTTCCAAGTGGTAAAAAATACACCAACAATGATGGGTTTGCCTACCCTATGGGGCGAGCCATGTACTGGCAACAAGTATAAATTGATGGTGCCCACTGCATATAACGATTGGGTCCGAACGACCAATTAGATTCTTGTATAAACTATTCTTTATCCTCTAGATAGCTTTCTCTCAAGATGCCATTAGGGTCTGGGAGATATTTAACCCTTCCACTGAAGAAATATTAAAAAATCTTGTACTCTAAATTGTGCCTTGGTGTTCTCCCTTTATTTGCATAAACTGTTTGCTCAGGGGAGAGCAAGTCACCTAGATGTCCCCATTGTCCCAATCGAATGAGACTGATTATCATTTTCTAGTTGTATGTCCTTTCTACCAAAGACCAAGGGCCTCATTACGACCCAGGTGCTAATGGGTTAACGACGCCATAAAAGGCTGTGGCGCCGTTAACCTATTAGTGCCTAATTACGAGGTCCCTTTGCGGGACCCGACCTTAACGGCTGGTGTAGACCAGCCGTTAAAGTAGGGACCCGCAAAGGGACCTTGGTGCTAATTACGGTGCCGCAATTTGTGGCACCGTACTTAGCGCCTTCCCCATTCCCATTGAGCCCTATGGGGCAAAAATGGGAATGGGGAAGGGCCATGGAGGAAGGGGGAATTACCGCCCGCCAACCTTGTAATCGGGTGGTAATTCCCCCTTTCTCCATGGCGGAGTCGGTAACTTAACGGCATGGACCATGGTGCTAATAGCACCATGGTCTTCCGGCAGGGTCGTGAGGAGGCCCCAAGAAAGTTATGGCTTAAACCAATAATGATTGCATATGGAATAAGGTGCATGAGGGAGGTTTGTGTTTATTCTTAAATTATCACTCTGTTCATGATTTTTGTGCTATTTTATAATTTGGTGATGAAAGCATCTGCAAATAGATGCAGCTTTTTAACTAACATTTAGGCCCTCATTACAAGTCAGGGGTTAAGGGTTTAACAGCGCCGTCGGCGCCGTTAACCCTTAACGCCTGATTCACACTTTAACGCCTGCTTTTTGCAGGCGTTAAAGTCCAAGGCGCTAAGCGACCTTGGTGCTAATTACGGCACTGTAATTTACGGTGCCGTAATTAGCGCCTTCCCCATCCCCATTATGCCCTATGGGGCAAAAATGGGAATGGGGAAGGGCAAATGGTGAATGGGGAATTACCGCCCCTAAAAAGCACCATGGTCCACCGCCTGACTTGTAATGAGGGCCTTAGTGATTAAGCAACTGTGATCGATCAGTATAAATCACCCACACATGTATTTTATTATACTTTTCAACATGGTTTCTATTTATGACTGGTTATATTTAAGTTTTTTAACAGTATTTTGTGGGAGCAATTTCAGTTGTTTTGTCTATTATTATATATTATTGTTATCAAAGCATGTTAAAAAAATGTTATGAGTTGCTATTGTGCTTCGGACGAAATAAAGCTACTTTTGCTTGCTTGTTTGTATTGGAATAAAGGAGTGATTCTATTCAGAGCACATGAACAGCGAACTTCCAAATGAGCTAAGGTTTTCAAATTGAAAATGAATGAATAGGGAAGTTTTAAAAGGTGTTACTTCCTGTTGGCAAGAAGGGGGCGTACAATAAAGGGAACACTTTAACTAGCAGGTTCCAATTGGTTCATTTCACTAACAAGGCCCCTTCATCTCACGGCTTGGCTAAATATTCTACTTTTGGACGTTTATTTTTAAGAGCTGTCAGAGGACATGGGGACAATTAATTATTTTGCAAACTCAGTGAAATCACGCACATGAAGAAATCACAGATTTCCGAGGGGCTCTTTACCTTCTGAAACAAGTCCAGCGGAACAATGTGGCCTTGTAACTTTCATGTTTTTAGTAGTCAAAGTAACTCTTGTGGACATGAAAGAGCATCTAGGAAGTCTCAAGACCCCTTGGATTGAGACTGTCCTCTGGAAGGAAAGACACTGGATTTCCAGGCCATCTGTGTCTCCTCCTCAGCACCTTGGATCCAGGTGACACAGTGTTCCTCAGCTCTGGTCCCATTCAGCAATTTGGGAAAATCGTTCTGGTCCCAGTGTCTCATACCCTTCTGCAGATTTCTTGGGCAAATTGTCAGTTGAGTTGGCAGGTACCAATAAAATGAAAATATCCAGTTCTGTCTTCTCCCATAGAAACATGCCATTTTATAATAGGCCAAAGTGCACCCACTAGCATCATATGACGGTCTCATTTTGTTTGAATGTGCTCTATGATTGATTTCCTTCAATAATGCATACCCAAAGGGGACACTCCTTGCTTGCATTGACCCATTGAACGCTGTGCATCATAGGTGGGATGTGTCAGCTGAAAACTAGGCCTCACCCTATGTGTGGCAAACTGTGTTGAGCTGAAATGTTAATTTATTTAGTAAATGGGTGTTAATGGGGAAAATGTCATTTTCTGATTTGTGACACTATAATAAATCCAATGGTGTGATTTTAACTTTGGTCACTTCAAGCACACTGATGTCATCAATATATGCACATTTTCCACAAATTATATATGCTGGAATATATTTGTATATATATTTCCTTTGGCAGATGGAGCTCTATTGAAAAATGTTTCTATGAGATAAATAACTAAAAGGTTACAGCAGAAGAAGCACTTCAAATGGGAAATCACCATGCACATGTTCAGGTGAGTTGATGTTGTTCATTTGGGTGAGTTTTATTTGTTAGCCTCAGTTGTTAACCATCTGCTCTTAAAGAATATTTAAATTGACCGATGACTGTTTGTTTTATCTGTTCTTTATATTTGTAAAGAATACTTTTAAGTTTTATGCGCATAACATATCCTTTGAACGTAGCAGTTCAATTTTAAAAGCTCATGGATCTCTCTGGCTATCTGATGATAAGAATACCACTTATCTTGGCAGTGAATTACCATTCGTCAAGTAATGGTTTTCTGGAATTAGTATTTTGTGAGCTGGTGATTAACAAGTAAACTCTGCGGTTAGTCCTCACGCGATCCGAACTGAGCTTTTACTTTCACTTTTGCTTTTGAATATTATGGCAGGCTGTGAGTGCAGGTACTTACCCCAGAGTAATGCCGTATTTCTGTAGTTTCTTTTCCTGCTTACTGCACACAGCAGCCGTGTGGACCCTTGCTCACCAGTCCCCAACGGACCACAACAGACCACTTTCACCACTTCCACACCGCGTGTGCTCCGCGTTGTAAGTGTGGTTTTGTCTGTGTGGCTGTGTGGCTGCAGTAAGCTCCTCCTCTCCTCTATGGCAACAGAAATAAAAGTCAGCAGAATTCACCAGGGTCGACCACAACAGACCACTTTCACCACTTCCACACTGCGCACGATCCGTGCTGTAAGTGTGGTTTTGTCTCTGTGTGGCTGTGTGGCTGCAGTAAGCTCCTCCTCCCCTCTATGGCAGCAGAAGAAATCCTCAGCAGAATTCACCAGGTCGACTACAAAACACCACTTTCACCACTTCCACACCATATTTATTATTTTACATATGAGCATGTCCTTAATTCTGGTCATTTTACTCAAATTAGTAAATGCATTTCCATGTATTTTTTAGTTTGGAGCCAAGACACATTGTGCCCAATTCACAACTCATTGTTCAATGGGATTGTCCTATTGCACAAGGAATGGTTGTATTGCAAAACAGAGTGGAGTGCAACAGAAGGTGATAACACCCTGAAAGGTTGAAGAAGTAACAAACAGAGTAAACATCGATAATGTGAGGGGTCAGAGATGCAAGACGGACATAAAGGTATAGTTTTATCAATGTTTGCCATTTATTAACACAAAAAGGAGTGTGAAAAGGGGGGCTTTCCCTATCCTAATGAGAATGTCCCTACCTAGCAAACTAAAACTAAAGAAAGATGATCTAGTGTCCAAAAAGCATATGACCCTCACACTAATACATATAACAAAAATGTACAAGTAATATTTGGCTGTCTTAAGTTCAACACAAAAATGCAAAGGTTCAAACTTATACTTTTTAGAAAGTAGTCCTTGTAACCAGGGTCGGGCTCCCTTCTCCTGGATCAAGTCAGGAATACCCTTGGAAAAGTACTGATTCAACAATGTTCTGTTCAGTTCAACACACAGGGCCTTTTCCATCCACTGCGACTTTCCACTTGGTAAAGTAAATGGGCCTCATTACGACCCAGGCGGTAAGTTACCGCCTGGGCCGTGACTTTACCACCATGGTGTAAACTACGTTTACCCCATGGTGGTTGGCGGACTTACCGCCCCATTCCGACCTAGGCGGGGCGGTAAGTCCCCAATCCCCATTTACCCTTCCCCATTCCCATTTTTGCCCCATAGGGCATAATGGGAGTGGGGAAGGCGCTAATTACGCCACCGTAAATTACGGTGGCGTAATTAGCACCATGGTCCATTAGCGCCATGGATTTTAACGCCTGCAAAAAGCAGGTGTTAAAAGCGCCATGGCGCTAAGGGACCTCGTAATTGGCGGTAAGGGGTCGGCGCAGCTAACGCTGGCGTTAACCCCTTACCGCCAGGGTCGTAATGAGGCCCAATTAATGTCTCTTTCACAAACACGTGTTCACAAACCAAAACAATTGTTGTCCTCCACAATATCCCTCCCAATAAGGCAAATGTACCTTCCACAAAACACTAGTTCACAAACCAAGGCAGTTGGTTTTCTCCACGCAATCTTTCTCTGGATTCAAAGCAAATGTTAGCATATTACAATAATCTGTATTCAAAAGAAATGTTAGCATATCACAATAATTCTTCCCATGGAATGCTTTTGTCAGTATAGCACAACCATTACTTTTGGTGATGCCACAGTTTGTCAACATGATATCATTAACAATGTCTTTCCACAACACCTTTTTACCACAACCACAACCACATTACTTCATATCTACTGTTTCATTCCTGTCTACTCGCCTGTCAGGACTAACTACTAGTGGTCCTTTTCCTGTTTCGTTCTCCTGCCAGGAAGAAAACTCCTAATACTAAAGTGGGTCTCTTCTGTTAGTGCCAATATGGGTTTCAAATTTCCCAAAACTGGAGTCTCAGAGAAGGAGAATAGCGCCCATGTTGCCCTTTTATCTCTTTTTTATAGTCTCTGTGCTGGTGGCAATGTGGGTTACATGTTTTTCCAAGTTGGCATCTCACAAATGGAGAATTGCGCCCTCTTTGCACCCCTACTTCTTCTAGATAGCCTCTTGGCTGGTGGTAATGTTGGTTACAGGTTTCCCCAAGTTGACATCTTATGAATGGGGAATTTTCGCCTTCTTATATTTTGCCATTAAAGGGGTAAATTAGGCATTCATTTAACTCTCTTTGTCTCCCCCTCCTTATTTGCTCTCAGACTGCCTGTGGCTTAATTGCGGGAGCCGTAAATGCTACAAAGCACCCCGGTGCCCTGTCTCTCTTCTGATGCTCACCGGTTACTGTTGGTGGCTTCGGCATCCTCCTCATGTGCCGCGCAGCACAGCGATTTTTCTCGTCTGTGTCATGGGTACGTCTTGGTTTATCTTGGTGTCTTGGCCTCTCTCTCTGGGAGCCTCTGCTGCTCCACGTTCAGTGACCATGGTTCTCCCGATCGCCCGTCCTCTTCGTAGACACTATCTCATCCGCTTCCTCACATTTCTGCACACCTGCTGTTCTGCACACGCTCCGTCCCCAAGCTACAGTTTGGGAGTGTGAAGTCTCTCCTGCTCCTTCCTCTTCCACCCAGCTGTGCTCCATCTTGAAGTTTAAATGTCCCGATTTGGTGCCTTGCCTTAAAACAACTAGACCACATCTTTCCTATAATGGCACTCTTCACCCTCATTGACTCTTCGTCCCTCTTCATCATCCCAGCACCACAGCCATTATGGATTCTGAAGTCCATAATAGGTTTGAGTCGTTTATGTTTATTCAAACCTTTTTGACTGTCGAACTGGATGTTATTAGGCTCAGGAGATGTGGTATGCATAGCAGTTACATTGGTTTTCTCTACTTTACACTATGCCATCAATGCTTCAGGGAGAATAGGGGAATCATGAGTTAAAGAGGTCACCATTTCCCCCTGATGTCAGTCTCTGACCATGTGATACTTCCTCATAATACTAGCCACAGGGTCAGGATCGGGTATCGACTGCCTTTCCTTAGCCACATGAAAGGAGGTCCATACCAGGGTCTCAGTGATGATCTCACTAGATTCATCACAATAAACAAAGGAGAAATATCCATCTCCATGACTTTCTCAGTCAATTTGGGAGATTCATGCCTCCAACAAGAAAGACATCAGATTAATATAAGAGTCAGCACCAGCAGGGAAATGCGCTGATTAAGAAGAAAAGGTAGGTCAAGAAAATTACACCTCTATAGATACAACCCACTAAATCCCTGGGTTGCTTCCCAGGAGTTGTCAGAGCAGAACCTTTTGCCTCTAGGTTGTCTTGACAGTAAAAAAAATAGAACTTAAAAGGCAATCTTGAACACACACACACACACACAAAGGATCCCCTATTTCTAGGATATTAAAGAACTGGCTCCATATTCACACTTCAGGCTTGTTCAGCAATATGTGAAGCAATATGCGCATTGCAGGGGGCTGCACATAAATCAACAATAGATAATTACAATAAAATAAACAGATTGAGTATCCTGACTTTATATGGTTTAAGTCCTTCTTCTGAGGCAGACAACAACACACGCACACTTGGACACATTGGCACTCTTCACTCCTACCAATATCTCAAGGTTTACATAAGCAATCAAGGAATATCCAACACATGGGAGATGTTGTTAGCAGAAGTTGTACTCCACCTTAAATATTTCGACAGCCTCATAAAGTCATGGATGACAACATTGTACCCATAAGTAACAACAAAACAAGTATTTTGGTCGCGATATTGACTTGCATTGACTTGTAGATGACATGGGGCCTCATTACGACCCAGGCGGTAAGTTACCGCCTGGGCCGTGACTTTACCACCATGGCGTAAACTACGTTTACGCCATGGTGGTTGGCGGACTTACCGCCCCATTCCGAGTTTGGCGGGGCGGTAAGTCCCCAAACCCCATTTACCCTTCCCCATTCCCATTTTTGCCCCATAGGGCATAATGGGAGTGGGGAAGGCGTTAATTACGCCACCGTAAATTACGGTGGCGTAATTAACTCCATGTTCCCTTAGCGCCATGGATTTTAACACCTGCTAAAAGCAGGTGTTAAATCCGCCATGGCGCTAAGGGACCTCGTACTCAGGCGGTAAGGGTCGGCGCTGTTTACGGTGCCGTAAAACCCTTACCGCCTGAGTTGTAATGAGGGCCATGGTATTACAAAAAAGGCCAAATGGCTTGCCATTAGATAAATACACCTTATCTCCCACAATCCAACTTTTGAATAACAATAAAAGCCATAATCCTGACTCTTATAAGTGGAAGGAACAACATCCCCAAGGGTCGTTCAGACTCCATCCTTGTATCTTTAAATGCATCATTATAGGCTGCTCCCAATCCTGCCCATACTACCTTTCAAACTGCTATGCATCACCTACAAGGCAGTCTACTGCCCAAAGCCAGAGTACGTTGTTAAGAAGATGACATGTTTTCACCAAACAACTAGCTAGGTCTACAGAAAATAAATTAGAACATGAAAAAAGAACGAACCTGCAGATAGCTCTGGTATAGTGCTGTAGGTTAACCATTAATCTAGATAATGACATGCACTCAAGCCTAAAGTTCAGTGTGTTAAGGTTTTAAATAAGGTCAGGCGGAGTCTAGGATGAAAACTGTAATGAACTATCCTAGAGTCTTGCTCTAGAGCCCAATAAAGACTTCCTTGAAACCAATGCAAACCCTACTTTTATATTTAGTACATTGATGACGATAAGTTGAAGACCCCAGTGATACGGTCTACTTCTGTTGATTGATTTAAACTTTAATGAACTTGCACCACAACATGAAACATGAGCTATGAATCTACTGATGCTGCTCCATGCAGCTAAGGTCCACCAGTGATTGTTTGTGAAGTAGTTCTCATACAGGAACTGACAGCTGTGGTGGAAAGTGGCAGTGCTGCGTGAAGGCAGGAAGCCAGTTTTGAGGCCAAGGTGAAAAGCAGTAGAAGTGACATGTGAGGAAAAATGAGCTCACAGTTGTGGTAGAAAGTGATAGTGTATTTGTATTTGTATTTATTGGTTTATAAAGCGCTTTACACCAAAGCGCTGTACAAGTGAACAACTTAATACATAAAACATAAACGTAAACAATATAACAGTAGAAGCAAAGTTACAATATGAATCAGTCAACAAAACAGCAAGAAGAGCAATTAACTGAAGGGAGATAGGGAGAATATTGGAGTAGGACTGGGTGGGGTGGGGACGGGTGAGGGGTAGGAGGATGGAAGGGGAAGGGAGAGAGTGGGGAGGTGGGGGAGGGGAGGGAAATGGTCAAGGGGAAAGATGCGGGAGGGAGGGGAGGCAGGAAGGGGAAGGGGGTTCAAGGCGGGGAGTGGAGGAGAGATTTAAGGGAGGTGCAGAATGAGGAGAAGGTGGGGGTAGAGCGGATTGCAAGAGGTAGGGAGTTCCATTGCAGGGGGGCTAGGAGTTGGAGGGAGCGGAAACGGAAGGGGCACAAGGGGACGGAGGTACAGTGAGAAGGAAATGGTCAGCAGACTGAAGGGAACGGGAGGGGGAGTAGAGAGAAAGATGAGGGAGGAGAGATGAGGGGGAGCAAGACCATGGAGTGATTTGAAGACAAGGCAAAGGAAGTGAAATTTGAGTTGAGAGTGAAATGGAAGCCAGCCAAGAGAGGAGAGGGATGTAGTTATGGAGTCATGGGAGGTGAGGAGACAGAGTACGAACAGCAGAGTGGTAGATGGATTTGAGGGGGGCGAGATGAGAAGTAGGCAGTCGAAAGATTAAGGAAGAGCAGTAGAAGAAGCTGGAGAAGATAAGGGAGGAGATTAAAAGTTTGGTAGCATGGAAGGTGAGAGAGGGACGGACTTTGCGAATTAGGTGGTAGTGACAGGTGCGAGAAGTGAGCGAGATATGGTGGGAGAAATAGAGAGAGGAGTCGAAGTGAATGCCTAAGTTACGAGCATGGAGATAGATAGGGAGATTGGAGGTAGGAAAGTGAATGAAAGGCGGAGGAGAGGGAGAGGCTAGAGAGCTTGAGGGAAAGAATAAGACTTCAGTCTTGTCAGTGTTAAGGGAGAGAAAGCGGGAAGACATCCAGTTCTTTATGGCAGTAAGGCAGGAAAAAAGTTTTAGGTGGAGGTCAGTTAAGAAAGAGGAGAAAGAGACGAAGAATTGAGTGTCGTCAGCATAGAAGTGGTGGGAAATGACAAACGAGGAGATAACAGGGGCTAGGAGGGAGGTGTAAAGGGAAAAGAGGAAAGGGCCAAGCACCGAACCTTGAGGTACGCCGTATTCAAGAGGTTGGGATGGAGAGGATCGGCCACCCTCAGAAACAGTAAAAGAGCGGGAAGAGAGGTAAGAAGATAGCCAGTTGAGAACAGAGCCTTTGAACCCAAAGGAGGAAAGAGTGTGGAGAAGAAGGGGATGATCGACCGTGTCGAAGGCAGCATAGAGGTCGAGGAGAATAAGAATAGAGGATTGCTTGAGTACCTAGCAGAGAGGAGGGAGTTAAGGATATAGGTGAGAGCAGTTTAAGGAGAGTGTTTAGGGTGGAATCCAGATTGGGAGGGGGGTAGGAGAGAGAGATTGGTGACAAAGGATGAGAGCTGAGAGTAGGCGAGGCACTCAAGAAGCTTGGAGAGGAATGGGAGAAGAGAGATAGGTCGGAAGTTAGAGGTGAGAAGGGGATCGGCAGATGGTTTTTTCAGAATAGGGATGATCGTGGCATGTTTGAAAGCAGAGGGAAAGGTAGCTGAGGAAAGACAGATGTTGAAGAAGGAAGTAAGGTGGGGGATAAGAAGAGGGTAGATCTTAGGGATGAGAAGGGATGGGAGAGGGTCAGTTGGGGCGGACGTGGGGTGGGCTTTGGAGAGGAGGGTGGAGACTTCAGAAGGGGAGATAGGTGAGTAGGACATGCAGGATGAGGGGGCTCAGCGGGAGGAGAAGAGGGGAAGTCCGAGGAGCAGTTGATTTTTTGCCAAAGGGTAAGAATCTTGGAGGAAAAGAAGTTAGCAAAGTCAGAGGGAGACAGTGTGGAAGAGGAGGAGGGATCAGGAGTGGGAGGGGAGAGGAGTCGAGAGAGTGTGACGCATGATGAACACAGTTGTGCGCGAGACTCTTGTTATCAGTGCATGAGCACAGGATCATCTTCCAGTGGCAACCAGTGAGGCTGATGCAGCATCATTGCTTGATTACTGAGTAAATAACTGATTTCAGCTGACGATCCATGTCAATAATGACTACAGGCAGTGGCACGGACTACATGGGGGCTAAGGTCTTTCAGTCCTAGCCAATGGGAAAATACAGGAGGGTGGATGGAGACTCCTTAACCTTTCTCTGTTTGCTCTGACCACATGGTCTGAGAGCAGGCAAAGCAGGGCCATGAGGTATGTGATGGATTCACATGTCAGTGTGCTTAAAATAAGCGAATGCAACTTCTTTAAAGAAAGACTTAAAAGTTACAAAGTAAAACCATTTAATAAAACTAACAAGCACTGACAGTTCAGTTCTTTATTGTATTTAACATTTATTAGTATGGCTGGAGTAAATATTTTGTCTCTACTTACCCGGAAATTCCAAACATATCAGCAAGATACTGTTTGCAGACACATGACATTAGTTATAGACATAGCTCTTCAATGTCATCAGTTTGCTTACAGGCTGGGCAATGCAGGCTTCATAGTTAAAATGGCATTTCAGGGGTTTTGTTGCATTAAATCGACACCTTAGTGTCACTTCAACTAAAGTTTTTTCACTGAATTTCAAGGGTTTCGTTGCATCAGATTGTATCACCTCCCACCACCTGTAATTCTGTTTTTTTCTGATAACATAACTGATATCATATCACTTGTTATCAATATCTGTTCTTGAGCTACGCAACATCGGGTTTATCAAGTATTTCATTTTTTTGTGTGTCCTCTAGATAAGAGGAGATTAGTAATGTACTGTGACAAAGAAAAGCGAGGTCGGGTTAGTGGGATGCTGCGACAAGGAAAAGTGATGTGATGGTAGCGAGGCAATGTGATGAGGAAGATTGAGGTGGTGGTAGTGGGGTACTGTCAGGAGGAAGAGTGAGTTAGTGATAGTGGGGTAATCCAGCGAGAAAGATGGTAGTGGTGGCAGTAAGAGACTGTGATGAGGAAGAATGAGATTGTGGTAGTGGGGGACTGTGAAAAGGAAGAGTGAGTTGTGGTACTGGGGGACTGTGATGAGGATGAGTGAGGTGGTGGCAGTGGGTTACTGTGATGAGAAACAATGAGATCATGGTAGTGGGGGACTGCGATGAGGAAGAGTGAGTTGGTGGTACGGGGGACTGATGAGGAAGAGTGATTTGGTGGTAGTGAATGGCTGTGAAGAGGAAGAGTGAGTTGGTGGTAGTGGGGTACTGTGATGAGGAAGAGGAAAGTGTTGGTAGTGGGGTACTGTAATGAGGAAGAGGAAAGTGGTGGTAATGGGGTACTGTGATGAAGAAGAGTCAGATGATGGTAGTATGGGACTGTGATGGGGAAGAGTGAGTTGTAAAAGAAAGGATGGTGAGGATGAGTGTTGGAATTCTAGCTTGCTCCAAACTTAATGAAAACCCTTGATATTAAACTACATTAGCAGAATTAGGGACACACTCAGTTCTGAATCAGCCAACACTGGTAGACTGTATCTTTCTTTCTGCTCAGGATTACTACAGTGTCCAGAGCCCACAAACTGCTGCTACTTTGAAAGTTGTGATGAAAGACAGGAGCAATGTGTGTGGGCTTCTCAGGGAGGGGAATCAGGTTGGCTGGACATTCACTAGACTCAGTAGGGGTAGCATCATGAAGCAGGGTTAGTTGAGACCCCTTTCCCGCTCTGTGGTCTGGGTGAGTGAGGGGAGTAATTTTCAGATGAGTCGCTGTGGAGGGAGGCATCCATCGTGGAGACAGAATCCTCTCAGTGGAAGAGGTGATCATCCTCAAGCTTGTCAGTGTCGGCCTTCAAAGCACAAGGGTCACTGTTTGTCGCAATACCGCCCAAAGGCCATTGCAGCTACCAGAGGAAAGTGTACTTGATTGATTTCCATCTAGCAAGATGTAAATAAAATGTGTTTAGCTTTATTAATGATAAAATGATGTGAGTAATCCGCTTCAGGAAAGGTGATGTGCTGACCAGAGCCCCCTTTCATGAAACTGAATTTCAAAAGCATAGTCTACACATGTGCCCTGTTGCACCAATCTGTTGCAGCACCTGCTTTCCAGTGGCACAGAACATGTTCAAAGGTGGCATGTACCCTTTTGACAGCTGCTCTAGCAGAAAGCTACTGCAAACAGAGGCTGCATTAACTACAGCAGATCTGATTCAAAACACTTTAATAATAATGATAAAACTGTGTCTTTGGCAGAGTAATCTGGAAATATAAGCCATACTTAAGTTTTGTTATAGTGGCTAATCATTCACAGAATTATTAAGGCCTCATCAAACTGGATTCTCACTGGTGTCAACCCTGTGAGCTCAGACCAGCTTAGCTAGGCAAGCCTGACTGTCTGTATTACAGTGAATGAGACAAAATACAGGATGCCTGCCTCTCTTGATTCTCCGAGAGGATTGGTAATTCATCCTTGCCAAGCAGCTCCCATCAGGAGATCTCCGGAGATCCCACCTTCATAGAGGCAATTCCATATCAAAGGCCTTTGAAAAAAGGAGCAAATTACAGTAAAGCTGTGAGCCCCTTGGTTCTCCCACCTGGAATATAAACCAAGAATGAGGCGCCTCCACAGAATAAGATAGTCACATAGATATATTTATTTAGCATCAACAAAGCACTCGAGCGGCGAGAGGCAATAACATATGCTTTTCTTGTGCTCTCTGCCTTACTTAAAATATTTAGCTCCTCATATACTGGTTTTTCAGCTGCGTCAACATGACATGTAAATAACACAGGGTCCTTGAAAGGTAAATCACTCACAGGGTGAACAGAATGTTTGGCGAGTAATTTTTGTGAAATACAAAGAGACATGAAGGGCGAGGCTCAACTTGTGTTCTTTTTCTATCATTAACCTGGGCTCAGAGGGGAAGGTCACCACCTGCTGGTATTTGTGTGTGCTATTTTGACCGCAAGCAATTTCCTAGCTTGAGAGCAGTACCTGCAACCTAACACACACACAGAGGTCGTTTGGGATTTCACAGGTCTCTTGTGTGACATTATTGACAGAGAAAAAATAACTGGTGTTCATTTATAGGTTGAGTGAGTGGTGGAATTACGACAGTCAGAGATCACAAGTGGGCTCAAGGAAGGGTCGTCCATATTACTTTGCTGCAAGCATTTCTTTCCTTCTTGTCCCCTTCAACTCCCGTGGAACAAGGCACCATGGTGAACTCTTACTCCCAAGAACCCTTTCAGACAAGGTAGCAATATTCGGAGGCGGATGGGGATGCAGAAGTTACTCAAACATCAATCACAAGAACGACTCAGGAAGTTGGCAAAGTGCTTTCTGTTTTAATATCAATTATCTAAAACAGGGAGCACCACGGGCATCATCCGACACCACACAGCTCGATCTCGAAACATTTAATAAAAAAATGTTATTTTATAACAAAAATTAATCACTCCTGATGTCATACTACATGGCAAACTACAACACGTATGAGTACCTGTGGTTGGCTCTCAGTGAACATCTATGCATACATTCTATATAGCCACTGGTTATGATTGAGTACCTATGTCATGTGGGCATCAAACCCACCCCCAATAACTGGTCATCATTGTCGTCACTGAATATACGACAATCAATTGGTTCTTTAAACTATAGGGCTATTCATTAAACAGCCCACTATGATTGGTTTGGCACCCTTGCACCCCTCCAGAATCATCCACATGCTAGCAGCATGCAGGCTACCATCCCAGGTGCATGGAAGCTCAGCGTGATCATGCCTCCCCTCCAATGAACCCACTATCCATCAACATTCCTTCAGTCCATCATTAGGCTTTTGAACTTGAAAAAGGGAGTATAGCTTCACTCTGTCTTCTAGTTTCGGCACATCCTGACCCAAGCTATTTCGATCTCACCCATTTGACTTGAAGACCACTCTTTTCTAGTCTTTTGCAGCATTTAATCCTTTTAAATGATGAACTGTAGAATCCTTTAGTGTTTCTTAATGCTGCTTCAAACAGAAGCATGTTCCTTTCTCACATGCGTTGTAGCCTTTTTGACAGGCATCAGGTTCACTGTTCTCTTATTTCCTTGGTTCTGGGCCAGCCCCATCTTCTCTGAACCTTGCCTTGCCATCAGTAATTTCAAACTGCGCCACTCATTTCAAAGTCTTTTTCCTGTTCAGGAGGTTTGGTCTGTACTAGCTGTTCTTCAATTCTTAGAGAATAGTGTTATGTTTCTTCTCTTCATCCTTCATCCTCCCTTTAGATACGTCAATTCCTATTTCATATGACATCATCATGCTCCTTTTTTTGTTCAAATGCACACTTCTTCCGGTATTACATCTAAAAGAATACTGTGTCTCCGTGCATTTAGGTAGGGTTTCCTCAATGGACTTGTCTCGAAGGTTCTCTGCGGTATTGGTATCCTGACTGGAACTGCGCTTGTCGTCCTCTCAGGTTCCCAACATAAAGGCAACATAGGGGCGGAGCTTGGAGTGAAGATGTCTGACTGTACCTCTACAATGGGTATGATTTCATGAGGCAAAGGTCACTTGTCTCATGGACTGAGATTGGACCCCTTAAGGCAGGCTTGCTCTTAGCCAACATTCTGTGACCTGTTACTTATAAAAGAGAGGGGCCCCACTCCTTCTTTGGGCCTATTCTGGACTTTCATTGACATCAGGAAGTATTAATGTGGATACGGTTGGGAGAAGAGTCCTTTCGAAAGCCTTCTGCCAGATTTGAAGACAGGTGTTCCAAGTCAGAGGAAAGCTTTGATGCCTACCAATCCCAAGGGCACATTGGAGTGCCTTTGCTGATGACTAAGGTCTAGCAGTGGGTCTCACATTATCCACAAAAGCCAAAGCAGCTAGGTCTCCTATTTTCCATTGATCAACTTTGATCAATTCTCAATGCTTTTGAATCACTAGGAACCATGAAGCTACATGTGTCACTCACCTTCAAACTTGAAAAGGCAGCTTGCATCCATCAAATTGTTTCATCGCTGCATTGCCTCCAGAAGCGTTGTTCCCTGACTGCCTTGAGCAACAGCAGATGAGTTTGAACTTCTGCATCTTTCGCTCCAAGCATTGGACCACCAGGAAAGTCACACTGAACTTCGACTCAAACCGCAGGACCACTGCATCACTCATCGACCAAGCTCGATCATCAAACCACTCCCTGTGACCCATTGATCTGCATCAATCAACGCTGCCCTCTAACCTCACAGATCACCACTCTAACCAGGCTCAATGCTGACTCACCCCCTAGTATGACCGAAAATTGTCTCCTTCTAACCCAATCCAGCCCACAAGCATTGCATCTCAAAGCCTGCTTCGACCCCATCGAACAGCATAAAAACTGGAATTGGGTACTATTGAGAGCCCCTGTCCCCTTGGTCTATTTTTGGGGCCCTAGTAATGTGCTATGGTCCTTGTTGCATCTTTTTCCTAAAGATCACATGAGTGACCTTATTGCATTTCTTGCCCACACATATTTGTTCAACTTTTTCTGCTCTCTTCTAAAGAAGTGTTTTTTTAGATAATACTCAATCTGATCGATTTTTTTATGTCCATATGGACGATTTGGCCAAATTTGGCCACGACTGACAAATCGAAACCCATAATAACGAACATGAGGAGCAGGAGTTCAGTATAATGGGCTTCAGGGTTGCAGGCTTGTCCTCGCTTCCAGGACATTGGAAGCAGGGGACTGAAATAAAAAAAAATGAAAAAAGTGAAAAAGGGGCCCTGCGGTGTCAGCTATGACTCAAGTTGGAGGGACGGGACTGATGCCGCAGGGGTATAGCTGGAGAGCCGGCAGATGGTGAAAAAGGTAAGTAGGGGAGGGGGAATAGTATATGGCTGCTGGTGGGACAGGGATTTGGGTTGTTGGCCCAAAGGTAAAATAGATTTGCGGTGAAATCGACTACAGTCAATTCTGACGTGAATCTATTGACTTCGGTCAAACAACACGGATCCTTTTTTTAATGTTTTTAATAGTTGAATAATTTATTCTCATGGTTCTCAGAGGGTGCTTTATATAATTAAAGTATATTTACTTTTAAAAACCTTTATTGTACATTCTTTTATTCTGAGACTTTTGTACTTTTGCAGTTTGGGTTGCTACTGTCTCACATTCACATCCCTTCTAAGAAAAAAGCCCCCCCGGCTACATTACCAAAAAAGGCAAAAGAGGTATATCTCTTGGCTGTGCCTGTTTTACGTTTATGATTGGGATAATTGTTAGTTACTAGAAGTGTGTGTAGGTGGTTTAGCCACTACTCATCCTTGTACAGTGCATAGCAGAAGTCATTTTGTCACAGTGTTTCTTTCCCAGGACTCAGCTAATGTCTATTTGTGGAGTGCCGTTTGTCCAGGCAATGCTTTCCTCCAGGTTGATGTCAGCAGAGTTTAGGTCTCTGCCTCTCCTATACTCCACAACTCATCTAGCCCCTGTGAGGAGTCCAGTGGAGTCATCACTGATACTCCAGTGAGGGCTTTCTTCCTGGTGGCCAGGCAAAGGCAGTAGTTACCTGATCCTGACGCTGGAGTGGCGATATGAGGGAGGATCACGAGGGAGGAGACGACTGTTGGGGGAGGTGGTTACTCCATTGGATGCAATAAAGTATGTCCCACTTCCACTAGAGGAGGACTTACATAATATCCAAGACCCAAATGGCGTATTGTGCCCTAACAGTTTCACTGTGTAGTAAAAGTTAGAAACCCTTTTCTAAAAATCACACTAGTTAAAACCGCACTTATGACTTAAGCACTCATAGCTCACATGTACCATCTTATGGTTCTGATGTAATCCATTTACATCTATTCACTTCAAATCCCATAAATCCCCAAGTACTAAGATGAGGAAGAGAAGAAAGGAGTTCATGCAGATCAAGGGAAGCCTGAAGTCTAATGTGCAGACTAGTTGTTGTGTTGGACCCACAGTAAGCAGGCCATTTAAAAATGGCAGAAACAGCACAGATCGTGGATGTTGTGTAGGAGAGAATAAGGCATTCCAAGCCGGGAATCCTGACCCGCAAGGCATCTGGACCGGTGTGGCGAGATGGAAAGCAGAGTGTGCAAGAAGGTCAGCTGGAGCCACGCAGCAACTCCAGGGAACATGACCACAGCAACGAACAGCATCCTACGGTCCAGCGAAGCCGTTGGGTGCTCGCAGAGCCATGTCAGACGCTGACAGAGAGTCTGTATGATCCAGAAGTGGAAGTAATACATCTGTGGAAGCATGAGATGTCAATGTGGGGGACAGATGAAACGAGTACTACCATAAGCAAACATATTGTAGATCTTAGAAGATTTGCTATTTTGTACGGAGAAAAGAACAATTGGGAAGCAAAACACGTGAGAGGGAAAAGAGGGAGGAAGGTAACTTCTTACCTTGTAAACCTTTGCAGAAGCCCTGGCAGAAGAACAGCAAGCAGTTGGGTAGCAAATCCAGAGAGTGAAGGGAAACCCCTTACCACATGAACCTTTGAAGTTGTGTAAAGAGCTTGACATTGGAGAGGGAGGATACCTGGAAGGGGAGTATAGCAGGAAATCTGAAAATCCCATAGGACGATTCCTGGCAGGAGAGTAGATCAGGCAATCTGTAGTAGTAAAGAAAGACTGTTGTGGAATGTATTGTTTGGAATTAAAGACCACTATGGGATTTGTTGTTTGAAGAAGAACTTTGTGAATCCAGTGCCTAAGGCACGAAGGAACTGTTGGATAAAGACATAATTTTTGCCACCCTTCCTATAAATCTAGAGGAAGGGAACCATTCTTTGGGTTTGATGGTTTCACCTTGAAACACTTTGTATTGGAACTATACTTATAAGTTTGGTTGTGAACACGTTTTACGATTCATAAGTCAACAACATTTATCTGCACTTATTGCTATTTTGCTTCTAGTGTGAAAGTCAGCTTAGAATGTTCTGGACACAAGGACTGCTTTTTAAGTAACTGACTACGTGACATAGACTGATCCTTAATTTACTTGTCAGTTAGGGAGAATACTCTTTAAAATAGGTCTAGAGAGGCATTTTTCCAACCCATTTCTGTTTAATAAAATGCCCGACTTAGAGATAACATACATTTATGTCCACCTCTCCTTTCTGACTCCTCACACCCCCTCCTGCACCTCAACCCCTCTACTCCAGCTGCTGCAAATTGGTAAGACTGGGATGGGTGGTGGCATGCTGTATTATGAAGAGAGTGCTTCCCATTTCCCTATGTGCAAGATGGAATGATGTCAAAGATTTTCTTTAAAAGAGAGGATTATGCAAGAGATAGCAGCTTTTTTTCCTGGAAGCAGAGAGAGCTCAGCATTTGCAGAGAGGCTGGTGTTGGGGCTGTTTTCAGTGCCAGGAAAGAAATGTGTCTTTTTTAAAGGCTTTTGGCTTTTTCTATATTAACTGAAATGATTGGGGGAGGGGACACGTTTATCTACATTTACAAGTTGCTGCCCAAGTAACATCAAAGCCCAGGATTTTTCCGAACTGAGAGGACCCATGCTGAGCGCCTATTCCTCCAGTTGCAGCCTGCTCACCGTAGCCTCAGTGAGGACTCGTAATACAGTTTACAGGAAAGAGAGAACTGTCATGCATCCTAACTCCCAATTGGCACACAATAAATAAAGCAACCCGTTATTAAGGTGATATGCCCCGAGGTGGCTGGACGACCCTGTAGTTAATGGCCGGCTGCCTAAGTTAAGGGCCCGAGCGCAGCAAGGTGGTGGGCCGTTACTTACAGGGTTAGCCACATGGATGGTAATTTTTTTTTTTAAATTTTACATATTTTCTTTCCATGAACAGCATCCTGTTCATTGAGCGAACATACTATACAAACATGGCTTCCATGGACTAGGAAGGCAGGGCTCCAAATGGGAGCCTCTTCCATTTTCCTTTATGGCCAAACAGAGGAGGGACCGAAGCAATCAGTTAAGTGGGGATGGGGAGGTTGTACAAATAAAAACAGAGTCGGGGGGGGGAGATGGCGGGCAGGCAAATGGGCCACTAGGCGATGTGGAACGCGGGATGACACTACCAGTGTCAGCACGCGGTCCATACCTATTGATTGGCTGGCTCCCCTGCCATGGGTGCTAATGGCTGATATAGAAGAATGCACAAAAATAACAGTCTGTGAAGTGGCTGATGCATGCCACAGGCATTGTCAATTGCTATGCTAACCAAATATTCTGCTTCACAACGCCACTTCCCTTCTTCTCATCATTCTGTAGCAATGTTTGGCCACGGGTTGTGCCGAAGTTCCACTAAATATACTAAATTCAAACATGGGCGCTAGCAGCATTAAACATATGCACACATAACAATCATTTGAAATAGCATATCAGACGAGGACATCTAGGAATTAGGCAAAAATATATTTATGTTTTCCTCCCATGTCTTGGAACCCTTCTTTGATGCTTCTGTGCGAATAATTTGGTTAAAACTTTGACTACCACAATTACAAATTTGGGCTTACGTCCTTCAATCAAAGTTCTCCACCAGACTTATGAGTCAAGAATCCGAAAATCAAATAGGAAAAAGCCAAATTGAGCTGGGTGTGTCTCGTTTAGAGCCGGACAAAAAAATGATGAGGTGTTTCAAAGTTTCTACCGCCAAATCATCTTTACAGTATCAGCATTTGTTCCCTTCTGACGAACCCCAAATTGCCCGAATCTCGTTGATAGGAAGAAGATTCAACTGAGTTCTCAGGAAATGGTTTCTAAATTTCCTGTCAAGGAACTGCTTTAAATAGTTGCATACTGTATTCCATTTTCCAGGCTCTGGAGGCAGATGGGCAACAGATCGATAGCTAGCAGCCGCCTCCAAAGTTATGATCCAGTCCCGTTCCTTACGTTTTTTCTTGATCCATGTGCGATTGGTCACTAATAGTTCGAGTGAACCTTCAAGCTCATCCAGTTGACTCAACGTTTTCAGTCTCCATGTATTCAACATCGAATTTTGAGCAGCAATGGATTCTTTGTAGATCATTTCCGAAATGGTTGGGCGTCAAGGTAAAAAGCATTTTTTGAAGAAGGCCAGTCGGTTCCATTCCACAGTCATTTATAATGACAAGAGCCCCAACTCCCTCCAGATGATTTGAATCGGTGTGGACGAAGGAACACCTAGCACCGTTTTCCAAAATATGCCTTCTAGCTGTGGCCAAACTGACTATGGTACCCTGCGCATTGCCTCTGTTCCATACGTTAAAGCTGGCACCATTTTGTTTTGTAAAACAGTAGTACCGGCATTATTGAAAAGCATCCAAACTTGCGTTGAAGGCACATGCTTGACTTGCTAAGGCTTTAGTTTTTGCTCGCACATGGAGCACCATTGGAGCCTCAGATTTTGTGTCACTTAACCACACCCAAATATTTGAAAGAGTGCACTTGGTCTATCCCCTCTCCATCCAGACACCACAGAAAACTGTTTTTTGCTTTGTTCGAATTTCCAAAACTCAGGATTTTGGTTTTCTCTTTGTTGATTTCCAGGCCACTGGATTTAATATAACAATGAAGTGAGTCCAAATGTCATTGTAAACCCACAAGGGTCCTTCAGCAAGTTGAGTAATAATATATTAACTGAAGTCCCAACTCCCTTGACAAACTTGTGTACACCAGCTATGAAAATGTTCCAGGATTTTCGTGCCGTAGTTTCCCAATTACGTCCAGGAGGGCGATAGGCCGGTAATTCTTAGGGTTTTCCTGCTCTCCTTTTTTGAATTTGGGAACCAGTGTCGCCCTCCTCCATGAACTCAGGATTTGGTGGGTTGTGGTGACTTGAGTCAGCAAAGAGTGAATGAAGCTGGCCCATTCATCCACCTGTTCTTTCAGCATGTGATTAGTCGGACCTTCCGGACACAGCGCTCGCGAGCTGTTCAACTTCTCAATGTGTTTATGAATATCGCTGATGTAGCTGGAAAGAACCCAAGGCTTGATACCTTGGGCGGGGAGACGATCTGAGATGTTGTTTGGGTCAGCAGCGTAAAGTTTTTCGAAGTGTTTGTTCCAGCCAGCTTCGCTAATTGGGTTGGTCTGCTCATCGATGGACACAGTCCCCACTGGTTTTATCAGTGACCAGAAAGCCCTCAAGCCCTTACCTGCTTGGACCCTAAGCATGGGTTCCGAGTCCTTCTGGTACATCAAACATCTGGTGGAGAACAGCCAGTTTCTATATCTTCTCTTTTCTTCGAAGGCAATTTTTTGGTCCTTTAGTGAATCAGTTTTCCTTGCCACCCTCGCTAAACTCCTAACCTCTTCTTCGAGCCACCAGTTTCACATTAAATGTGTGTAAATGGTTTGCAGACTAAAACGTTTTCTTCATACCCTTAGTACCAGAGGGCGCTAGAGAGCCGACCAAGATGGCCGCTCTTCTGTGAGTGCTGCAGAAGCTCCTAAATTAATCCTGCAAATCCATAGCCTCCGGTCCACCAGACGCCTCCAACTAGTGGGTGCAACAAGCCGAGACCACAGAGCTGACAACACTCTGATAACAGCGATTCCAGACGGAACCAAACTGGCAGCAGCCGCCCCAGAAGGCAGCATGATCGACCCGCCATTGGTGCCCTGCACCCCTGCGCTGTTCCAAGGGCGCAAAGAAGAGCCCGGAGCGACTGACTCAGACCGGGCGCCTGACAAATCTCATCCAATCGTGGGCACCTGTTACGCTCACCTGGTATCCACGGGGACGCCATCCAGCCCTGGTTGGATGATTTTCACTCTCGAACCCTCTCCCGGTCCCTTGGTAATGCCTCTGGTTAAAGATGGGTCTGCAATATAGGAGAGCTGGATTCAAAACCAGATTGTCTTTGTTTTCCCACCTCACTTGGCCTCAACTCCTTATGTTCCTCTTAGTTCGAATAATAATGTCTTGCTTCTTTCTTTTTAGGTATGGAAAGGTATTTTGGTGTTGTCAAGCAGTTTGAAGATGAGCATGGGCCGGTAGGCGAAAGCGCGGTGTGCGCGATGCTGTCCGGTGAGTAATGTGCAATGCGCGGCGCTGTTTCGCCTTTTATATTGCTAACCTGTGTCTTTTCTCTCCTTGCAGGTTGCCATGTTCCTCACCGAGTGCCGTAATGTTCCAGCAATGATACTGACCAGGAGATGACTACCCAGGTAAGAATTGTGTGGCTTTCTTCATTCGGGAGGAAACTGCCGTCTTTCTTTCTCCTCTTTCCAGGTTATGGTATTCCAGGAGGCATGCGGTGGCGGATGATGGAGTTCGTACCTTCAGGTGAGTGGAACTGAAGTCAGGATACTGTTCCAGGTAAGTTTCATAGTGTTCTTTCTCTCTCTACAGGTCCTTGGTTTCAGGTAAGCTGGCATCAAAGAACTGGACCTGGTGAGGGTTACGCTGCCCACAGCAGAATAACGCAAAGCGTGTTCTGCTGTTTGGGAGTGGTTTAAATAGTCTCAGGTAAAGTAGTCCAGGTAAAATAGCCCCAGGCCTGCCACACCCAAAGTAGTCCAGGTAAAGTAGTCCCAGGTCTGCCACACCCAAAAGACTAGACCGCATAGCTCAGTTCCCTGTAACTGAGCTATGTGTGTGCCTCCATGTTGGCTAAACCCCCCCCCCCCCAAGTTAAATAGTCCCAAGTAAATAGTCCCATTCTAATGTTGGTCTTCATGATGGTTATAAGCCTGGCACCAAAGGCGCCAGGACTGACTCCAAGAGAGTCTTGGATGAGGTTTTAAGGCCTTTGACCTGGCCCTAACTGAAAGGCTGACCTGCCAGTGAGAGCCAGGGGCAAGGGTCATGACAGCACTGCGGGGCTGCAGTGTCCAGCTGCACGGGCGCCAGTGGAGAGACCTGGTTCAACCCTGGATGCGGGAAGATTTCCACGCATGTAACCGTGACCCACTCGGCGGCGATGGCTTTTCCAGGCGGCCTGACGAGAGGCCCTCCCCGAGCCGGCAAAGCTTCCCCCTCTGGAGGGTCCCTAGCAACCAAAACACCATCCAACATCCACCAGCGACGCTCCCATCGTAGGTGGAGGGGAGACAACCTAAGCGGGACGGCACCCAGTGAGCCAGTAGTCTGCAGCTGTACCACCACGCGGACAACAGTGAGAGCCCAGCCACCACTACAAGAGGGGGAAGGTCGCGCAGCGGGTCCATCAAACCAACGGCTGACACCAAGTGAGAGCATCCGCTCCCCCCCTCCACGGGTCGCTCCTCCCCTGTCCCAGATCAATACCAGCAACAAGGCCCGGAGAGGGGGGGGGCCCCTAACGGCATGGCATGGGCGACCTCCCCAGTCCATCGAGACCAGCGGATGAATCACTGGGCGGGTGCCACCTCTCCTCCTCCTCTGCCACCAGCGAATGACTAGGCTCCGGTAGAAGAGGGACCCCCCTGGACCAGTTCCACTGGAGGGCACTCTCCTCCTGAGCGCACACGGTCATAGGCATAGACTACCCTATTAAGAGTGACCCTGCCACCACAGCAGCCCTGGAAACTCACCTAAGCACACCCAGACTGCAGGGAACCGCAGGGAGTTAACAAATACCAACACCTCCAATGAGACTGGGGGATAGGCCAGTCCCCTCCAACCAGCGGCGACCCAAAGGTACTCAGACATCCCCCTGCAACCACAGCCACTGTAGGCACAAGATAGAACAACTCGAGCTCAGGGGGAACCCAGACCCCAACCCCAACACCACCACCACGACGCCACTCCAGTGGACACCACGCATCCCTGAGGACTGCATTCTTCAGATCTTCCGCAAGTAGGCAACTAACCCATCCAGACTGCCACAGACATCGGCCCCCACCTTAAATACTGAGTGATACTGAGTGCAACATTCAACTGCGGCCAGCTCTGTAAAGCAGTGTACGTTCCGAAACCAAAACATTCAAGCCCACGAAGATGGAGTCCCAATCAACCGCTTGCCAACTCAGGTATGCCACTGTGCAGCCTGTCCATCCCATGATAACAACGCTCGCTAGCCAGGACTGAGCACTGCACAAGCTCACCTCATCCTTGCTAATACTAAGACAGGGGATTGCCCCAAACATGTACAGCTATGGTGGGGGTCTATAATATACAAACAAGAAGTCCAAAAGCTGTGTAAAATACATTTTTAGCCTGAAGTCCTGAATTTTCTCAATCGTATTGGTATCTAAAATATCTAAATTTAGTTGCCCTTGGAAACAAAAAAAATTATCTAAAGAAGTGAGTGAGAACTTATGCTAGAAATGGATTATATTCTTTATTAAATGGAAAAACATGAATTTTTCAAATCATGAATAATTGAAATTTAAGAAAACATGCAACACAGTGGCTCAGAATCGAGAAGATTTCTAATTGAATAACTCAAGAGAATACAACATTCATTTAACTCAGAGAATGCCTAAACCAAAAATTAGACACTAAGTGAACAATTTTGATAGAAAAACACATATAATCTATTAAATCACACAAATTTAACAAGAAATGAAAAAACAAAAAGATTGCGAAATGATGGATAAGTACATTTGCACAATGATGTGAATTAACAGGTCTGCCTACGTAAACTCTCACATTTACTGATGTCAAAAAATGGTCTAAAATGGTGTCACTTCAAGAAGCATAAAGTTCCATAAAGCAAAGACCTGATTACATTTCGGCGGGCCACCTGTAAGGCCATCAATGTCAGAAACCGCCTTCCTCGGGGCAGAGTGTGAACTAATAACCTGCGGGGAAGCAGACAAACAAGAAATTCTAAAAAATCTGTGAAAGACTGAAACTTGCTATGTACTTCTATATAGATTATGTTTAGTTAACAGGGAAATCTGACATATTCTTTGCTAAATCAACATGACTACTAATTTGAGTAGTCCAGAAAGGGCATTACCCAAGCCAATGTTGGGGGGTTTTCATGGACAAAGTTTTCTGACACTTTGTGGCAAGCAAGCGCGTTGAAGCACGATGCGCAATCAAGACCAGCACTCATCTATGACATCTGTGGATTAACAAAGAGATCCACTTGTGAACTCTCCCAAAGAGTAATCAAATTGAGAAAATTGAGAGGGAAAGGTATGAGAAGGTGCCTACCTGGTTGACAACGTTGTCCTATGCCCATAGCATGGTGAACCCCTAGGTCAGTGGTATCGCCACCTGGTGTTTGATGTGGGGGCACAGTTACTTGATATTATTCAATCTGATAAAAAATCAAATTGATCTGTTATTAATTCTCGGGCTATAATGTCTTCATTGTTCAGAAATTGCAAAAAGGGGTAGGGGTCGCTTACTTGTCAGGATGAAGTTCTGAGTGAATTTGCTAATGAGTCAAATGGGTTTCTGTTGTTAAACAAATGCACGCCAATGCATTGTCTGCAGATTGGTTGAGGTTGACAAGTCCCATATGCAAATGAGAGACCTAAGAAAAAGAGAGTAATAAAGTCACTTGTGACTCGTTGGTAACTATAACTCATGAAGTCAGCCAATAAATCTGTACAACAAATCTAGTTAGAAAAACGAAGTTGGAAACCCCCCCCCCTTATATCCAAATGCAAGAAATGGTAAACTTGTATATGTGTTTGCTTTGCAAGTGACTGCGACCTCCAACCTTGCTAACCTCCCCAACTGCACATGAGCTCAACTTCCCTTCAACTGCTGACCCCCAATTGTCAGCCACGTAAGCAAAGCTTACAGAACGCTGCTCTACCTAGAACCACATTGGAGCACCTGGGAACTTACTGAAGCTGAAGCAGCTGTCCCATCAGACCCTGGCACGAAGCTACCCAGCCGAGCTAGAGCCCACTCACTCAGGCACAGCGCTGATAGCACCAGGCAACCCACACACCACACAGACCACTCTCCTTCAGAGGCCTCTCTCTTCCCCAGTCTCTGGACCTGAAATCCCTGCAGAAGGACCCGTGTGGCACCCCGCCTCACCATAGCAGCGACATAGTATAGGCACGAAAACCACAAGATTCATCTCCTAAACCAAACTACGGACACCCCCGGTCGGGATAACAAACTTCTGACGACTACTGCCACAACACACGACCCCCCCAATCAAGCCCAGATTCGCAAAAGCCCCCCCTCCCTTGCCACATGCCAACCTGACACAGGACCGCTTCCAGATGGGGAAAACAGACAAGTACCAAAGGAAACTGAATTTTGACCCAGGCGCAGTGAGTAAAACCCCAAAACCATCCGACCAAAGTGGGCTCCAAGCCATGGAGGAAGGACAAGACGAAGAAGATCCCACCACGACAATGGACATAAGGGAGATCTTACTTGAACTAAAGGTGGGAATTGGGAACCTGGACAGAAAACTTGATACGCTGTCGTCTAAAGTAGACCTCTTACAACACTGCCTAGATAAACACGGCGGCCGGCTGGATACAGTTGAACAAAGAGTTTCAGATCTTGACGACAGTTCAACCTCACTTGCTGCCAGAGTCTCATCACTGGAAAACCAAATGAAGATCGTCACAGCCAAAAATGAGGATTTAGAGGGCCGCTCACACTGTAATAATATCAGGCTGGTCGGACTTAAAGAAAGGCAGCCACCGAGGAAATGGAGGAGTTTGTGGCGAAGGTTTGCAGAGACATCTTTGGAACCCCACCCTATCGCAGCTTTTTGTAGTAGATAGAGACACTATCCTGCAATTAGCAAGGGAAAAAGGAGACCTACAATTCGATGGAGACAATATCCAAATCTACCCCGACTTCTCCCCGGCAGTGCAAACTGAGGAGATCCTTTGCAGGAGTCAAACACTGGCTACAAGCCAACCAAATGTTATACTCTATGCTGTACCCAGCAAAACTGTGGAAACACACAATTCTTTAACTCACCCGACTTGGCAAACCTCTTTCTCGACAGGCTGGGCTGCAGATAACCCGAGAATATCCAGAGGTCACCAAGAAGGGACTGGCTAGGAGAAACCCACCGTGATATGCGGCAACCTCCACCCACCACCGACCTCCTGAAACCGAGATGTCACACGGGAACACAGCAATGTAAAGAAATCAGTATATGAGCAACTGCTCTTGGATGGGCACCAGCGCCCCAAGCACAGCACCCAAAATGAACTTGTTTAAGGGGGAGGGAACGACTACGGGAGAGTTGGGGGTTGCCCGTGTGAGGGAGGGAAGTTACCTTAAGTTTTTTGAATGCACAGGCTGAGATCCAGCACCTGCCACTCACCTTTACCACCACCCAACCATCTCGAATTGCACATATTTAACCAACTGTCATCATCAAATACAAGGATAACCACATCCACAAGTGACACCGGCCACATCCGTACATCTAGCTAGGTGGAACATCAGGGGGGACAATCGACCATTTAAAACACGCAAAATGTCTCAATACCTCCAGAGAAACAAGATAGGTGTAGCCATGATCCAGGAAACACACCTCCTCCCCTGCTCTGAAAACAACTGGGCACGAGACTGGGGATGTCATAGATATTTCTCATGATACTCATTTGCCAGAGGCGTCGCCATCCTGATAGACAAAAGAGCGAGATTCAGGTTAATTTCTATGGAAAAAGACTCGTAAGGTAGAGCGCTCCTCGTACGAGTAATCCTAGAAGGAAAAGAGGTCGTCCTAGTAAACACCTACAGCTCAAACTCCGACAGCGCCAGTAACTACGACTGGGTGATGACACACCTGGAAACCGCAGGGTCAGCCACGATCATTTGGGGTGGCAACCTAAATACTACATTGGTCCCCCAAAAAGATAAATCCCAAGGCCTAATAACACCACCATCCAAAGCGAGTCTTCAAATGCAAGAAATCTGCAGCGCTCACATCCTTATCGATATCTGGAGGAACAGTCACTGGGAAACCTGTGACTATTCCTTTCACTCATGGGTTCACAACACAGACTCGCATCTAGATGACCTGTTGGTTTCCGCCCGTAGCCAGTTCCAATGGGGACAATGCCATATCCAACCCAGGACCCTATCAAACCACTCAGCCATCACCCTTGAATATATCCTACCAAATAGCAGGAAAGGCAGACAGCAATGGAGATTTAAAGCCAGCTCCCTTTCTTGAACTAAACCAAGCAACAGTAGCGTTGGCCGGCATTCTCTGGGAAACACTGAAGTGCTACATCAGGAGAGTGTATATAGCGATAGAAAACGGAATACTAAAGCTAATTAGAAGGGAACTAGCTGCCAGTGAATGCAAGTTGAAAGAATTAGAGCAACAACACACCCAAACGAAGGACCCAAAATCCCTAGCTGCTCTCAAAATAGAACTCGACAACTTCAGATCGACGACGGAAAGAGAACTAAAGTTCCTGTCCCGAGGACACAAAGTCCGGCAATATGGCAAAGGACAGAAACCTCGAGCCCTCCTGGCGTGACTAATAGCAGCAGAGAGGAAACCCACCCTTGTGGAAAGGATACAAAACCAACAAGGCGTGCTGGTGCACATGGAAGAGGAGATTGTCAAAACGTTCCAAATCTTCTACCAAGAGCTTTACAGCACCAGATACACTGCCGACCCAACAGACCTTCTCCAATATCTCGAGAACATTGAACTATACTGGGTGAGCACTGAGTTGAGAGAACCGTTGAATAACCCAATCACCCTTGAAGAAATTCTCACAGCAATTAAAAGCCTTCCCAACACCAAAGCTCCAGGCCCTGACGGCCTGACAGGTGAATTTTGTAAAGCCCACGCCCAAATCCTAGCTCCACTCCTATTGCAAATGTATGAAGAAGCACTGGAAGTTGGAACATTACCACCAACCCTTCGTCTGGCGAACATGATCCTTCTACACAAACCAGGAAAACCGCAAGAGGACTGCGCCTCATACAGGCCTATATCCTTAATAAATCTAGATAACAAAATACTGGCCAAAATTCTCACCACCAGACTACTCCCCTTGATGCCTGGCCTAGTTCTAGCTGACCAAGCTGGCTTTATACCAGGTTGCAACACCTCATTCGGCATTAGGAGAATGTTCGGAGTTATGGAGGCACTCAACCCCGAGACACAAGCAATAGCCGCTCTACTAGATGCCAAAAATGCTTTTGTTTTGGTGGAATGGCCCTTCCTTTTCAAAGTCCTGAAACACCTAGGTCTAGGCAATTACTTCCTCAAATTAATCGCTCTCCTGTACAACGACCCAGCCTCCAACATCATCCTTGGGAGCACCAGATCCTCAGAAATAAAACTACAGAGATGGGCCAGACAGGGCTGCCCTCTGTCAGCAGTGCTGTTCACACTAGTGATGGAATCCCTAGCGTCCGACCTCTGCATTTGCCATCTACACAGAGGTATCACCATAGGACCCCACAAAATGATAATTTCCCTCTACGAGGACATCGCGCTATTCATACACAACCCTGCAGAGAACCTGAACCCAATCATGCGGGAGGTGATCAGATTCGGCCACTTCTCTGGTCTGAAAATCAATCATGCCTAATCCATCATATTCCCCCTAACCCTGACCGCGTCGGAATTAGTAGACGATTTCATATTTAAGTGGCAGCATTTGAAAGTCAGATATCTGGCTATCCTCCTATCCAGATCCTGTCTAGACATCTTGCAAGATAACTATGGGACAACGGTGGAAACACTACAAAGTAAAATAGTAAAATAATAAAATAAACAGATGGAAACTCCTCCCACTCATCCTCTGGGGCCGCGTCTCCTTGATCCAGATGGTAATTCTCCCCATACTATTGTACCTCTTTGCAAATATTCCCCTAGTACTACTACAAAAGTTTCTCCATCAGATTCGAAGCCTAATACTCGACCTGCTGTGGGCAGTTAAGGTGGCAAGAGTGGCGTATTCCACATTCATCCAGCCCGTGGCAAAAGGGGGTCTCGCTCTCCCAGATATGGAACGTTACTACTGGGCCGCCCAGGCCCAGTTCCTGGGACACTGGTACGCCACTGACAGTATCAGACCGCATGTTCAAATCGAGCAAGCACTAACAACCCCATATCTTCTCAGAACAAGAATTCTGGGACAATTTAACACACCTCACTCCATGCTGAACATAGTCCATGCTGCCTACTCCATATGGAAAGAAATTGCACAGAAGAGTGGTGTCCATACCAGGTACTCTCCACTAATCCCAGCAAGATTCATAACTGGACACCCCCTTAACAACCGAGAGGACACACCTAAGTTGGACAGATAAACTGCAAATAAAGTCATTAGGTGACCTCTTCATTGATGACACCTTTCTCACTCCGCAACAGGCCAAAGACAGAGGCAGTAACAATGCCCTAGACCTGTTCACTTACTTACGACTTCACCACGCACTCCAAACAAACTTCACCACGTTCTTGCGACAGCCACCCACGTGGCAGCTCCTCCACGGAATAATACAGTTGCAGGGCAATGGCAGACTGGTGTCGGAGATATAGAAGTCCCTTCTGAACGATACAGCACCTCCTTCATCAAAACCTAAAAGAAGATGGGAAAAAGCCTTGAATACCATAATAACAGTCGAGGACTGGACCTATATCCTGCACCAAACCCAAATAGTAGCACTCAACACGCGATACAAACAAATTCATTTCAGTTATGTGCATCAAGCATACTACTCACCGGCAAAACTCCACTCACGACGTGCGACAGCCTCAGCAAGGTGTGAGCGCTGCATAGCTCCAAACGCAGACTTCCTACACCTAGCTTGGACCTGCCCAAGTATTGCTCAATTCTGGAGCTTGATACTTGAAAAAACTGCGGCAATCATCGGAACTCAACTAGATCGCAACCCTGCCTTGGCACTTCTTGGGCTAACGAAACATCTACCGCCCTGTGGACGCAGGCTAGCAGGACTACTACTGGTCCTAGCAAGCAGAAGAGTGGCAATGACATGGGGCCATGGCCCCCCTCTGACATGCAAATCTGGTTAAAAGAGGTGACCTACTGTCAAGACATCAAAACTAACTTCATAAAGACACTCTATAAAATGAAGTGGCATGCAAACCGCGCTCTTCCTGAGTATGAGCCAAGTATAATTATATATGGTATCCTGAGCTTGAACAGAAATGAAAGTTTATTGATGATATTAACGGAAAGTCAGCCGACACATGTTTCAACTATAAGTCGTTCTCAAGGCTGACATAATGGTCATAAAACATTTTTATGAAAAGAAACCAAAAGAGCGTTCAAATACACAAGAAAAACAAACATCAGATTGTAAATATGTTATCAATCACATACCCAAATATTGGTGAAGTTGGTTCCACCACCTAATCATCCTACTAGTGCATTTACCATGCAACACATAGCAGACACATGTACCATACTTTCACTTGATTCAGAGACTCCCGTCGATTAATCTTCTATTTGTAAAGATTTGGGGATACATGAAAGCATGCTCAAAGTACAGGAGCTCAAACCCAGATCTAGATTCACACCAAGCTTAGGCACTGAGAATGTCATTGAGGCGTTTTACCAAGCCATCACACGCGATATACATAAAAACATAGATAGGAAAAAACTAAAGACTAGAAATAAATTCTCCAATCTAACACAGGCAGAAATTACATCACTCAATCGACTAGCATCTGACCATTCCATCACTATCAAGGAAGCGGACAAAGGGGAAGCGTAGTAGTGCTTAACACATCAGACTATTTAGATATGGCCAACAAGCATTTAGCCACTCTGAATTGTTACAGATGTCTGAAAACTAATCCTACTAAAGAAGTTGTGAAAAACATGCTGAGCATGATTAATGAGTGGTACCAATTAGGTTATCTGACTGATGAAGAAAATAAATTTCTCAGCATCACTGAACCAATCATGCCCACCATATATTTTCTGCCCAAGATTCATAAAACTTTTGATAAGTTACCGGATGTTATGCCCATCATGAGTGGGATAGGGTGGGCTACTGAAGGTCTTTCCACATATTTAGACAATGCCATGAAACAGTTTGTAACTCAAATACCTTCATACATCAGGGATACAACCCATGTGCTTCAAATGTTAGACCAAATTCAGTGGCAGACACATTACATATTGGCAACTCGCTATGTGTCTGCCTTGTACACGAGCATAGACCATACTTTAGCGGTTGCAACTTTAGACTATACTTATCATAATCTATCAGCTTCCCATCGGACTCATATCACTATGTTGAAAATGTTTTTGAAATTCACAATGAATGTGTGTTTTTATTTAACAATCGATACTACGCCCAGGTCAAGGGTGTGGCCATGGGAGCCAAATATGCCCCTTCGCTGGCAAACCTTTTCATGGCACAAGTGGAAGAAAGGCATATCTTACATCATACACATTACAAGTCTAACATTGTACTATGGAAAAGATTTATAGACAATGTATTTATGATATGGTCTGGGTCTATTTCAGATCTAGAGCAATTTCTTACATATATTAACAAGAATACATTTGGAATACAGTTCACAGGCCAATTTAGCAGAGAACAGATAGACTTTCTTGATCTGAGAATTTACATTGAAGATGGTACAATTAACACCAAAACCTATCGTAAGCCATCATAGGTTAACTCAACCATTTACTCTACGAGTTGTCATCACTCATCTACCATAAAGAACATTCCAATGGGTGAATTTTATAGGGCACGCAGAAATTGCAACAAAGATCAAGATTTTAACAAAGAGTGTCAACTTTTATCTAACAGATTCTCACAAAGGGGCTATTCCAAGGAGTGCATTAGGAAAGGTCTAGGCAGATATCGCACCATGGATAGAGCTGATACTTTACAATTTAATCAACCTAAAGCCAGCACACCAGGTACTGTTGATATTATCACCAAATACTCAAAAGTATCCAAATATCTGCATAAACTGCTTCACAAACATTGGAACATTCTTCTATTGGAGAAGGATATCACACCTTTTCTGGCTAATAAACCAAGATTCATATTCACCAGATCAGGAACAATTTGAGACAAAGTTAGTCCATCTTTTCTTCAAATTCACAATGATGTACCGAGCGAGAAGGCTACTTGGTTGTCCCAAACCAGAGGTTTTCACAAATGTGGTATTTCCATGTGCAAATTTGCGGATACCAACATCATCAAATACACAGATGCCAATGGACATGCAATACAGATCATAGACTTCATTAATTGTCAAACGACTCATGTTGTTTATGCAATCAGAGGCATTTGTGCCAAAATCTATATTGGATCCACCATTAGACAACTTGGTATCAGGATACAAGAACATCTGTCAAGCATGGGCAGTCAAGACCCTAAACTGCCACTTGCCATACAATGGCAAACCTCGCACCAAACTGACAATAAGGACGATATTCGTTTTGCAGGCTTGATGAAGGCCAGATTGGGGAAGAGAGGTGATGACATTGTACTGAAGCTCAGGCAACTAGAGGCCAAATGCATTTGTCTATTTCGATGCACACAGGAAGGTCTCAATTCAGATAATGAGATGTATGTGTTCTTATAACTGGTGACTTTGCATGGTATATGAGATATATTTGTTTTTGACCTTATTGTGGATCACACAAACTTCAACATTATTCGACCCTGTGTGTAATGTGCAATATATGTACATATGACATTCTTAAGTTAAGACTTCACTCACAACAGAATATTGCAGCAAGTTATTTACCCAATTATAATTAAGAACTGAGATGAGATGAAGCTCGGTACAAGGCTTTAACACATTTTCTGCATAAGGTCAATGTGTGCTTCATCTGAAGTTTACATGCATTAATCTTTTCTATGTGGCTTACACTTAAAGATATATCAGGCATGGGCGTGCTTTTGCAGCAACCAGTGTGAAATTCAACTCACAATCCTATTTTGTAATTCAGTGGATTGATAAAATGTTTACACATTACTTTACATTTACGGTATGTTTTTTATTTGCACACAATTGACTCTGATACACTAATGGGGCTACAGTTTGGTACTGTGCATGTGCAATGTGGATACATTTTTGCCATTGCGCATGTGCCGGAGATTAGGATTTTCCACCCTGCACATGCGCAGTGACCATTGTACCCGGACCAATGGGGAATCTTTTTGCTGACAACAGCATTCATTTAACATTGTTTGCACAGAACCCGCGTCAGCGAGAGCACTGTGAGTAACCAACGGGATCGAGCCCATTTATACAGGTAATCATGTCAACTTTAAGTAGATTGTAATTCCATACATACTTTTTTGATAATTCACTCTTAGATTATTGACAACACGTTTTATAATCTAACAGGCGGCATTTTTTAATCTTTCGTCCATCGGGGGACAATATTTTTGAATCTTGAGCAACATACATTCTTGTTTATACGCCAATGGGTGAAAAATCCTTTTGCATTATTCTATGATATTTGAATTAACAAATAATCCATCCAATTATTTAGTTTCAGCCCTCATATTATAAAATGCTTTATTTTTCCTACTTGCAGCAGACTTCTACATTAAGGATATAGTCTCATTTTTGCATCACCATATCATCACAAGAATAGGTGAGAAATCACTTCATATCAGCATTCACTTGGTTGACCATCCGACTTGCTTGTGGACTGGGTTTTGAATATAATTATTCACACATTACATTCTATTAATTACTGGTCCATGCCTTCAGATTAACATTAAGGGGGTAATTCATAGAATTCAGCGCACAAGTGGCGCACGCGGCTGGCGCACAGTGTGCGCGTGCGAATCCCTGCACCAGCCGCGTGCGCCAAAACCCATTTCCGCGCACAGCGTATTCATGGATTCCAGCCACCAAAACCAACCGTGGCGCACAGTGGCGCAGCGACCTTGCAGCAGCGCCAGTTACGCCCCCAAGAACGCCTTCCGTGCAGGGAAAAGCCATCAAAATCCCCAATCCAGCGCAAAGGGCTGCGCTAACCCTGTACCAGCACGGCAAGCGGGCTACGTGTATTTCAGGAGTTCACGTGAAGTTTCTCACGCGATCGGGCCTGGGGGAGCGGGCTACGTGTATTTCAGGGGTGCGCGGGAAGTTCCACACGCGAATAGCCTGGGCGCGTGTATTTCAGGGGTGCGCGGGAAGTTCCACACGCGAATAGCCTGGGCGCGTGTATTTCAGGGGTGCGCGGGAAGTTCCACACGCGAATAGCCTGGGCGCGTGTATTTCAGGGGTGCGCGGGAAGTTCCACACACGAATAGCCTGGCCGCGTGTATTTCAGGGGTGCGCGGGAAGTTCCACACGCGAATAGCCTGGGCGTGTGTATTTCAGGGGTGCGCGGGAAGTTCCACACGCGAATAGCCTGGGCGCGTGTATTTCAGGGGTGCGCGGGAAGTTCCACACGCGAATAGCCTGGGCGCGTGTATTTCAGGGGTGCGCGGGAAGTTTTACACGCGAATAGCCTGGGCGCGTGTATTTCAGGGGTGCGCGGGAAGTTTTACACGCGAATAGCCTGGGCGCGTGTATTTCAGGGGTGCGCGGGAAGTTTTACACGCGATTTCAGCAGGGTACGTGCATTTCAGGGGTGCCGGGGAGTCCTACATGTGATTTGACAGTGTGGGTCCTCCCAGGTGTTCCCTGTACACCCTCCACGGCCCCTGCAGGCAGCCCACACCACAGGGGACTACCCTGCATCCCTGGTCATGTCCCGCAGGCAGCCCACCCAACATGGGCATGCCCCCCAGCAAAGGCACATGTCTCCTTGAACTAATGAACACCAACTCATGTCCCCCACCACCCCCACCCCCCAGCACTGTGGGGCACCTGCCAGCAGGCCCCCACCCATGTCCAACTCATGTCCCCCACCACCCCCACCCCCCAGCACTGTGGGGCACCTGCCAGCAGGCCCCCACCCATGTCCAACTCATGTCCCCCACCACCCCCACCCCCCAGCACTGTGGGGCACCTGCCAGCAGGCCCCCACCCATGTCCAACTCATGTCCCCCACCAGCCCCACCCCCCAGCACTGTGGGGCACCTGCCAGCAGGCCCCCACCCATGTCCAACTCATGTCCCCCAGCCCCCCCCACCCCCCAGCATTGCGGGGCACCCTCCACCAGGCCCTCGCCCATGTCCCATCCATGCCCCCCTGCACCTGGGTCCCAACAATCCCCAATCATGTCCGTAATGGCCATCCTCCCCTGCCAAAAGGCCCAACCAACTATCACATCCACCCACATATCAAAGGCAATTACATGTTACACACCCAATGTAAATAACGCAAATGAACACATGTCTGTCACACACAATGGCTGCAAGTGAATGTTAAAACACCCAACATGACATGCATGAAAGTAATGAGATGATACGACACATTGAAGGATGAAAATAAAAATGTATTGAAAATCAACTAGAATGGAAATGAAATTAGAAAAACCACAAAGCAAAACAACAAAAAGAAGATGAATGTCCATGAAAAAAATCCAAAAAATCAAAAAATCCATAGAAGAACTATTTACAAGACAATCCCGGGTCCATGAGCCCAACCAAATAAAACCTAACTATGTCAACTAACTGAAAACTGAACTATATACAAAAAAGTGGCACATTGTCCAATCGCAACCAAATAAAAAAAAAATAATTTAAAGGAAACCTACCACTAACTATATAACTATATACAATGGCAGCGGGCAAGTCCTGCGGCTCACTCTGTGATGTTGCCGGCCAGGGCATCATCGAACTCCATGTCGATGTCCTGGAGGCGGGACTCTGTCCTGGCCCCGAGGTCTCGCAGGGATAACCCCATGTTCACCTCAAACTCCCTGCAAGCTTCCTCGAGGCACTCAGCCCGCCTCAACGCCCGACGCATGGAGAACTCCGCCCTGACCATGGTGAGCCGCTCCTCTTCCGCCCGCTGCCGCTCCGCACCTATCCGCTGGACCAACTGCTCCCACACGGAAGACACTACCATCCCAGGGTTCTCCTGCCCTCCGGCCGATGCCTGCCCCTCTGATCTTGATGGCCCCGAGCCATGATGCCTCCCACATCGAGCTGCCTCCGACGCCACTGCCTCTGCCAGCACGACGGCATCCAGGATGATGGAAACCACCGACGCCGTTGTGCACGTGCCCTGCCCGATGATGCCGTCCCATCCTCCATCTGCTGGGGTCCAGTTGCTGTGTTGTCCACCCCTGCTGGACCTCTGACTCCCGACTGTGGCAGGGATGGGATCCCCACCGAGCTGGCTGCATTGGTCAGGGCAGGTCCACAGGGCGCCCTGGTGGCATCTGGGCCGGAAGACGGCAAGGAGAACGACTGGCGTATAGTCTCCACAGAGGAGGAGAGGGCCGCCAGATTGGCCGACACATGCAGGAAACCCCCGAACATGGCCGAACCCAATTGGGCCACGTCGGCACGGTGCTCTTCGTGATGACGTGCGTGCTCCTCCTGGGAAGCACGCACGGCATCACGAATCACAGCCGTGCGCATCGCGACCCCAATCAGGACCTTCTCCACACGGCCAGGGGTCCCCTCGTCCGCAGGTGGAGGGGAGTCAGATGACATGGACATCCCCTCTACCTGCGGACAGGCCTGGGACGGGGCATCCCTGCTGGTGCAAGGTGGTGCACCCACAGGTTCAGGGACAGCGACATGCACAGGCCCCTCCACGGTGACCTGTGCTGCCTCCTGCCCCTGCCCCTGGACTGCACCACTTGCACCAGCAGGGATGCCCCCACCAGGCCCCATGTGCGCCTCAGTGGCGGCCCCCTCCTCCTCTGTGGAAACCACCAACCTGGATGGCTCCTCGCCGTCTACCGCCATAGCAGGCCCCTGTGGGGGCTCACCCACCCCTTCCGCTGCAGCCGTGGGGGCATCCCCGCCGCCTTGCTCCACAGCGCCGTCTCCGCCCTCTCCTTCACTAGCCGCTGCGTAGAGGGAGACATAGAACACAAGCATCAGGGTACTGTACAATGGTCCCCTAGACAGGAAGCAATAGCAGATGAGTGCCACTGTCAAAGTACACTTCCATCATGTCACACCACAACACATGTGTCAGTCCAGGCAAAACACACACAGTGACAGTCATGGTGCGTGCCATGGACATTTCAATGCATGTCCAATGGACTCTCGAATCATACAATGTAATGGGACTCACATGCATCATGGGTCATGCCTATCACATGCACACACTTCACCTCAGTCACATCCATCTGGCCCCGTACACCCCAATCACAGTGCATACAAGGATGACTAGGCTGCATCAGTGAATCTGTACATTGTCACAGACATGTGTCATGCATCCATGGCACTCACAAGACACAGACACGCAGGTCAGGCACACAGACATGGATACCACATATGTATCTGGCATCAGCACCCATCCCTCGCCCCCACCCATGTCCAGGAACAGAGACTGCCATGCTCTCATGTGTGCAATCTGCACAGGGCTCCCCATGTCGCATTCAAACACATGCAACAACCGTGCGGTTCACACATTACAGGTCGCACATGCATTCCCATGATGTCCCTGCACACATGCAGGCAAGTATCAGACAACCAGCACACTGCAACATGCCCTGTCTCACACAGCAATGCTTGGCCACTTACCGCTCAACTCCAGACGGGTCTCCCTCTCAAGGACCTGGGCGTGGAGCGCTGGGTGTGCGCGTTCCAGGACCCTCAACTGGATGGAACTCATGCGGCCCCGGCCCCCCTCCACGAGGCGCCGGGCCTTCATGAGGGTCCTGGACCTCAAGTCCTCCCAGCGCTTCTTGACCTTCTGGATGGTGCGGGTTGCCACCCCCTCCGCGTTGATGGCAACCACACAGTCGGCCCAGATCCTATCCCATCCTTCCCTGTTGGCGCGGGACGATCCGAAGAGGGCATCATACTGCCCCAGGACTTGCTCCACCAGGACACCAACTTCGGTGGCAGTGAAGCTGGTGCCCCTCTGCCCCTCTGGCCGGGGTTTGCCACTGGGGTCAGATGTGGATGTGCCCGACATGGCAACCCCAGGGGCAGGAGTGGGTGGGCAACTGGGTCCTGGGGCTGGGCTGTGGAGCGATGTTATTCGAGTCGGGAGTCTTCTGTACCAGCAGGGGTGGACACAGCAACTGGACCCCTGCAGATGGCTGATGTGCAGGCACCAAATGGCAGGGCACGGTGGCAGCAGGCAGGCAGGCAGCAGCAGATGGCATGTGGGAGGCTGCTCGGGGCACTAGGGGGCAGTGATTCGGCCTTCTGGGCAGGAGCGTGGTCTTCCGTGTGTTTTCGCGTGGCCAGCTTGATACGGAGTGATTTGGCACGTGAAAAATCTGCACGTCAGCGTGTAATTCTAGGAAAGGCCCTTAGCGCGTAATGCGTCAGCACGCGTACGCGATTTCATTGGACCAAAGGCCCTTACAGCGTAAGCGCGTCTGTGACATTTTGCGCACGGGCGTTGGCCTGGCAGGGCTTGGAGATCCAGCGTGCCTTTATGTTCTTTACATGCTTTTCGTGCGGTGCGTGTGTTTTCCATCCGTTGGGGTTCACACGCTATTACTTCACAGCGGGTGTTGGCTACGCGTTCTACTACACGCAAGGCAGACGGTGAGTGGTACCCCGCTCCCCCAGGCCCGATTGCGTGAGAAACTTCACGCGAACCCCTGAAATACACGTAGCCCGCTCCCCCAGGCCCGATCGCGTGAGAAAGTTCACGCGAACCCCTGAAATACACGTACCCCGCTCCCCCAGGCCCGATCGCGTGAGGAACTTCACGCGAACCCCTGAAATACACGTACCCCGCACCCCCAGGCCCGATCGCGTGAGAAAGTTCACGCGAACCCCTGAAATACACGTACCCCGCTCCCCCAGGCCCGATCGCGTGAGAAACTTCACGCGAACCCCTGAAATACACGTACCCAGCTCCCCCAGGCCCGATCGCGTGAGAAACTTCACGCGAACCCCTGAAATACACGTACCCCGCTCCCCCAGGCCCAATCGCGTGAGGAACTTCACGCGAACACCTGAAATACACGTACCCCGCTCCCCCAGGCCCGATCGCGTGAGGAACTTCACGCGAACCCCTGAAATACACGTAGCCCGCTCCCCCAGGCCCGATCGCGTGAGAAAGTTCACACGAACCCCTGAAATACACGTAGCCCGCTCCCCCAGGCCAGATCGCGTGTGTGACTTCCCGCGAACCCCCGGAATACACGTATCCCGCTCATTCGCGTGTGTAACTTCCCGTGCAACCCCGAAATACACGTGCCCCGCTCGCACAATTGCTGTATGTTGCCACTTTTGTAATGCGCAGGGACGCTACCGCCTGCCTTCGTGTGGCGGACGTGTATCGGCTTGTGCGTGTCTTTCGCTGTGCGTGGCTTTGCCCTATTCGATTCCATGAATACGTGTGGTTCGGGTGCGTGTGGGCGTTCCGTCTGCTTCCCTGCAGTACATCCCCAGTTACGCCCTTGTTTTTGCGAGTTGTTCCCCATTCCGCGCGTTACGCCCCGTGTTCCGCCCACTTTCTGGTGTATGCGCCGAGGTTGTGCGCTTTCACTGTGCGCATCGCGCACGTCTTTTGGGATGTTGCAGTGACGTGTGCGCCATGCACGGGTTTGACGCACATCCCGTGGTAAACACGCGCAGGGACTTCCATGAATCGCACGCGTGCGCGTGCGCCTGTTTTTTTCCGCTTGCGCCTGCTTGCGCCTGCTTGCGCGAAGATTTTCGGCGCACGTTTGTTCCATGAATCGGCCCCTAATTGTCTGCATGACTTACACTTAAGCAACACACTATGGGTGCACATTTAATATCTTTTCTCTAATACTTTTTAAGTTTATCAATTAGTTAGCTCTACCTTGGGATTGTGAGGTGTCACCCTGTGTTTCTGTCCTTGCACACCCAATGCCTGAAGACATCAGCGTACTGTTATTATCAATGGTGCTTTAAATGATGCTAAAAACATTGTTCATTAAGTTTTCTTTCTTCTGTTTGCTTCTGACCTGCACCTGTGTCTACAACCAACTTCACCAATATTTGGGTGTATGATTGATAAAATATTTACAATCTGATGTTTGTTCTTCTTGTGTATTTAAACGTTCTTTTGGTTTCTTTGCATAAAAATGTTTTTATGTCAGCCTTGAGAACGACTTATAGTCGAAACACGTGTCGGCTGACTTTCCATTTATATCATCAATAAACTTTAATTTCTGTTTAAGCTCAGGATACCATATATAAATATACTTGACTCATACTCAGGAAGAGAGTGGTTTGCGTGTCACTTCATTTTATAGAGTATCTACCTTAACAGGCATCAGTGGGTACCTGGCTATGACATCTGCAACGCAGTTCAATCCTATTATTAACGTTTAATGTGCAGAGCGCATTAAGAAGCCTTCACCCACTCATAACTACTGAGACCCAGCAAACACCATGGAACTACACACAGAACTTGTGGGAACAACTACTGTCGATCCTGGTGGAAAATGAATCGAGGGGGAAGGGAAATGGGAGGATCTGTAGTTGCAGCCTGTGCAACGTTGTTGTATTACTATTACTCAAAAAAAACAAAAATAAAAAAAATCAAATACCCTTCGTAGAATATTGTTCCAAGAGAGGGGTGTATTCCACTGGGGCACCTGCTTCTGTAAAGTCTGCCAAAGGTTTTGTTATATTATTGTTTGTCAATTTCAGACGAGACCCACCATTACAGACTTCAACAACCACGGTCATCCTTTCCCAGTTGTTAGGTTTAAAAGCCATCCATTCTAAAAGTAATAGATGGTGGTCACTATTGGATGTTTTGACCACTTTGAATGACTTCACCAATGGAAGGAACTTTCTGGAAACAAAGATGTAATCGATCACAGATGAACGCTCCATGCTCTCCCAAGTCGGCTGCGGGGGTATGTTGCCTCTGATGTTCCCGTTCAGCATGTGCCATGTCCCTTGATTCCATGAAGGTGTTCCACAGGGCACCTCTGGTGTACCGAGAATCCTCATCGGACATAACATGCTCATGCAGCTTGCCAACCAAACCTGGTGTGTTTAGGTCACCACATAAGACTACGTATTTGGTCTGTTGATTTATATAACGCGTCATCGATTAGTTTGGGGATCTGGTCTATGAACGCCTCATTGGAGACAAGGGCTAGATTCCAGTAGACATTAATTACAACCAGGTTGGCTGATTTCCCTGGACTCTGAATCTGATTTGTAACCCCCCAGCTGATCAAAAGTTCTTGAAACAAGAGACTTGATGAGACAGTCTCTTTTAGATTTAGTTAGCTACAAGATTTGCCGGCTGTTAGGAGACCAGCAAATAGACTCCCCTTTCTTCCTTTGCTGGCTGGGCTCAGCGAAATTTCAAAACCATCGAGAATAGGAGTCTTTCGAAGCCAGGTTTCTTTTAGGCAAAGCAGGTCGTAATCCCCTAGATTGATCTCGCTTGGTTTGGTCAAATGAATAAAGCCAAGAGTGTTCCAAGAAGCCATTTTTAAGTAGGGAGTCCTTAGGGTGTTATTCACTATCTGAGTTGGCCAGGGTGCCCGTACTTTGTTTTGGCTGAGTGGCCAGAGATTGTCCTGGAGTATCAGTGCTCTCGGCAACCATGACCAATCTGATGTTTTACTGTTCATTGGTTGTGGGGCTGACATCACTTTAGTGCTTCCTACTTGGCGAGATAACAACTCCAGTTGGAATTTATTTATTTATTTATTTATTCGTATTTGTAGAGCGCGCAATAGCCCGTGAGCATCGTGGTGCTTGTTACAGAAAGTGAACATACTTAGTTACAGTGTTAGCAGATATACATTTTTAAACATTTTTTACTAAACAAATTACATAGTACATGAAGGTGTACAGAGGAGAGAGGGAAAAGGGGGGTATAGTTTTAGTTGGGAACTATGAAGGGAGTAATGTTAGTTGAAGAGGGAAGTTTTCAGATTTTTCCAAAAGGCAAGGAGTAATGTCTTTGACTGGGAGCCAATGAACCGCCTGCCTAGCTTTGGAGATGTGGTCTCTTCTCGGGATGCTTAAGCTGCTCTTAGCGAGTTATTTTTGGTGATTTGGAGTCGGTTTATGTTTTTCATGGAAGTGCCTGCTAGGAGAGCATTGCAATAGTCTAATTTAGCACCTATGGTGGCTCTGGCTATTGAGAGGCAGTTAGACTTGGTTAGAAAAGGTTTAATGGCATTGATGAGTTTGGTGCTTAAGGCGGAGGCCGAGACAATGGCGCTAACTTGCCTGTTCATAGATAGTGTGGCATCAATGTGAACCCCTAAAGTCTTTACAGAAGATAAGATGGGAATGATGCAGTTATCTATGCTGACATTGAAGTAGAGATGGTCTAGCTTAGCCAATGTAGTCTTTTATCCGAGAATAAGAAATCTCTGTCTTATCCCCATTGAGGCATCAGCCATTTTCCACCATCCAGGCTTGGATGGTGGCATAAATCTGGCGTAGTGCTGTTGCGTCTTTGTCGTATGAGCCTGTTAGTGGTAGAAGTACTTGAGTATCATCAGCATAGTTTGTATATGCGATCCCAAGTGCATCAAGCTTATCAAAAAGAGGCTTGGTAAAGAGGTTGTATAAAGTTGGTGCGGTGCATGATCCCTGAGGGACTCCACAGTGAATGATAGTGGGCTCTGCATTTGCTATGTTTGAGAATACTTTCATTGCTCTACCTTCTAAGAAGGAAGTGATCCAAGAAGCTGCTTGATTGGGGGAATGTGCAGCTTGCGTAAGGTGGGTGGTCAGGGTTTTATGATCTACAAGATCGAAGGCCGTCGAGAGGTCTAAGAGGAGGAGGAGGGCAGGCTTGCTTTTGGCCACGATTTGAGTGATTTGGTTTTTTAGGTCCAGTAGAACAGTTTCAGTGCTGTGCCCTTTGCGGAACCCCCGACTGTCTTTTTCCTAGTATGGAATTTGTTGCCAGGTATAGTTGGATCTGGCTATGAGCCGCTTTGTCCAGAATTTTGAGATGAAACGGGACAGTGGTTGTAGGCCGGTAATTGTTAGGCTGGGCAGGATCTAGTGTAGGTTTTTTCAGGAGGTGGCACACCCACGCCTCTTTGAGGCTGTCCGGGATGATGCCTGATTTAAATGAGGAGTTGATAAAAACCGTCAGGAGCGGGGCAAGGGCCTCTGCACAATCTTTAATGATCTTAGGGGGGCATATGTCGCCCTTGCATAACAATGGTTATGGGCGTTTGAGAAGGTCTATAACTTCAGATTCTCAAATGTCATTAAAGGCAAATTTGGGGAGATTGTGTACTTTGTGGTTAGGAAGGATCTGTGAGGGTCGGATCTGATTAATTAGAAGATGGTCTATTATTGTATGCTTGAGCACCAAGCTTCATCTTTAGTGATCTCGTCAGTGTTGGTAGGGGGTGTGGTGAGTTCATTAAATATGGTGAATAGTTCCTTGGATTGAGAGTTGGCATTAGATATTCGGAGATTGAAAGAATTGGATTTAGCAGTGAAGATGGCCTCTTTGTTCTGCAAGACAACTGATTTGAAATTTTCTTTCGAAGCGTCACTATGAATGTAACCTTCAACGTAGACCCGAAGCCCACGTGTACCCTACCTGTTGATAGTGGGTGATGATAGCTTCTGACAAGGGGTTCCACTCCGTGCTTTTCCTTCAGTTGCTCTGGTCGCTGTAGCTGCAATGATAAGTGTATTCTTTTGCAAACCCAATTGTGGCCGACATGCAAATTCTTGTTCCGTCACTCTAATAGGGGTCAAGTCGAAATGCAGCAACAAGAGGCTTTCTGTCACTTCAGTCAGCATATTTTGTCACGACCGGAGAGGTAATGTGGAGGTAGCTCGAGTCTGTCTGGCGCTCATCTCCAATCTCCACAGACTTCAGATCGGCAGAAGTTAGTTGCCTCAGATTAGGGATACAGTGCAGTAATTCCATCACTGTTCTGCGGTTAAGGATGAGGTCATCATCTTTATCCAAAATTCTCTCTAATTTCAAGGAACATAGGTTCGGATTTTGATTTAAGTTGATGTCTGGTGTTTGTCTGGTCGCCTTCATGTCTCAAAGTGTTCTTTCCTGGTCCTAATCTCGTGCAGAGTGGCGGTGGTCTTGACAGTTAAGCTGGTAAGAAATTCTCTCAGATGCGCCTGTTCATTTGCTGCCGACACAGAGATTGAAGTGTTTCCGGTGTTAGGACCAGAAGTCAGCTTCCCATTTACTTGCTCTGATCTTGGTTTAATCAGAAGCAAATGTTTGGTGTTGGCTTCTCCTTTACAATGTTGACCTGCAGTCTGTTTCCTCCTTTTCTCCTCTAGGCAGAAATATTTCATATCACATGGACAACTGAAACAAAAGATGGTTTGCATTTTATCACAGATTTGATTTTTTTTCACACCTGTACAGTTTCAGCATTTGTTAGTGATTTTTTAAAGACTTTTTTTATGAGGCTGTGAATACTCATAACTAATAGGTCTGCCCAAAGCTTCCCAATTCCTGTGGAACGGTAAATACACTGGATTGTACTACCAAAGATGTATCAATCTCTTGTTGAAAACTGTGGCAAAATGACTTCTGCTCTGCAGGAGTACAAGGGTGAATAGTGGCTAAACTACTTGCTCAGCCCCCACACTTTTACGATGCAACAATAGTCTCAGTCATAAAGGTAAACATATGCAGATCCAAGAGATATACCTCCTTTGTCTTGTGTCATAACGTGTACCGAGGGAAGTCTATATTCTCAGAAAGGGTGTAAATGTGATCCAGTAGTGACACAAACAGCAGTATTACAATCCAAAATAAAGGAAGGTCCAAACAAGGTTCTAAAAAAATACAAAATATACAAATAAGTATTAAAAACACTATATAAACCCAACCCTGTGAAAGAGAATACAGAATATGCAAAGATATAGAGATGCAGCATAATGAAAACAGGGCTACAAAAACAATAGGTAACCACCATAGATTAAAAAAGGATGTGCCTTTCAGTTGAACAGTGCAAAAGTGACATAACCGTCTCTAGGGCCCAAAGTCCAGGGGTGACAGTTCTGGGCTAATAGTACCTTTTTGCCTCTCCTTAGGTGGTTCAACAGCAACAAGCTGCGTTTCAAGCTGCCACATAGTGTGGGAGGAAACCAGGTTGAGGTTTGGCGAGCCATGATGGGTCAAGCAGTAGGCTGGCCTCAAATCGGGTTGAATCGGGAGCTCTTTGTGGTTCAAATGTGACTATTGGGCATGGAGTTCAGATGGCTCACCAGGGTTGGATTGGGAGTCGGGCGGTTTCAGACATTTGGTAACCACAGGTTTGGTTCAATGACTGATGTGATGCTCCAGCGATTGAGTCAATGTCATTGGGTCCAAGGCAGTGGCCTTGGTGCCCTCAAACAAGTTTCGAATATAGGCGGTTTGTGTCTGGTCCACAGTGGCGAGCAGGTTGTTCAAGCCGAACAGCGGCGAGTCAGTTCAATAAGTGTGATGCAGCAGTAGTTTGAGTTCGATGGAGGGCCTCTGGTTTGAGTGCATTGAACAAGTTTCAAATGCAGTTCGACCAGTTCAAAGAGTCACAACAAGGTGTTTTGGCTGATCTGGCCCTCCAGATTCTATAAAAAGCACTTCAGGGGCTCTAGGACAGGATGGTGTTGTTTAGGGTTTGTCCTTGCAGCCTTGGGAGGACTGTTGCAGAGTGGCAGGTCCCAGTCCAAAGCAAGAGCCACCCCCAATGTGTCCTGGGAGTGGGTAGGGAGCAGAGCAGAGCTTGCCTCTGCCTTGGACAGCTCCTACTTCACCTCATTGGTTGAGACATTTGGAAAGATCAACACTCCCAAAAGAGACCCAAATAAATTCTTCCTCAGGTGTTTGTTCAAGAGTGAATTTGGGAAGTAGTGGGAGATCCCGTCTTTTAAAGGCAAAGGTCCACAGGTCATTGGACTTAAACACGTCTTCCTTAAAGTTTCAAACCATGTTCTTGAGACAAGTGATCTTTGCCTTCTGACATCATACCCAAAGTGATGTGTGTTATAGGAAGTTGAGAGGACAGGAGCGAAAGAGAATATAAAGTTAAACACGATCTTGGAACTGTCCTCTATCTGTCTGAGCTCTACCATTGAGGGCCTCGTTATTGTTTGGCGGTGTGGGAAATGTGGTGGGAATTCTGTTACTGACACTTTTTTGTGCACTGCCAAACTACACGTTTGCCAGTGGGAGTTGACTGATTTACCTCCAGTCAATAGCTGGAGGTAAATCGGACCCACCGGTATTAGCTGCACCGGCATTACTGGTTTCGGTAATACCGGCAATGCCCCCAATGGACACCTATGGAACTCCATGGAATGGGGAATGACCAGTGTTGCCGGCACCTCCAATATGCCAGTAATACTGGGAAATTAGGTGCCAGTAACGGTAGCTCCGTTAGCCGGTATCTCACCAGAATCACCAGCGGCATACTGGCAATTTTATAATGAGGATCTAACTCTGCCCCATTCCCTTGTCAGTAGGACCAAATGTCTTTCTGGTATGCAGCACCCTAGCCTGAGGCTTGTCCTTTTGGGGATCAGTGTACTGTTTGATTCTTGTTTTCCAGGACAGCTCCTGCTGGGCTGCTGTCCTTTTGGACTGAGGTGTTCCCCAATCTCAAAAAGGATCAAAGGAGAAGCATAGCCATTCAGGCCCCTGCCCCGTCATTTGCTGACCCAGGCTGTCTGACCAGAATAAACATACCCCTTCCACAGCTGAGCTGGTCTCACAGTGCTAACACATGTATGATATCCAATTGATGTGACTGTAATACGTATGATATGAACTCTTATAGTTACGGCAATTGGAAACAGAGGACCATACCTTAAATGCATCCATCGGAAACTGCTCTTTGTCACTGGAGAGCAGGAACCGCAGATCAGGATACTGACTACGCAGGGCACTGGTGTATACTATGCATTTGGCAAGAAGCTTATGAAAGGGAGATCTGGTTAGCAGATCACACTTTCTGAGATGGAATTACCTGCATCATTTTTTATTAATTGATTTCTTTTAAATCCAGGGCTTCTATGCCCATGCCAGATGGCCATCCGCCACAAAAACCTATACAGAGACCTTTAGAGCCTAAAATTTAAAGCACTGCCTCCTCATTTTAATTAACTATTGATTTTGCTACCCATAGCATACAGTATCACATTAATGATTTATACATGTACCTGCTCATAAATCGCCAGTATCAAAGCCTCATCTACTAATATAGTATCATTGTAGACTGCTGATAATGTATGGTCTTCTGTACTAAATCCACTAGCCAGGCTGATCTTTGGTCCTTACTGATATTATCAGACATTTGTGTCTGTGGGCCAGGGGGAGAACCACCACCTACCACAATCACCACCACCCCTAAGATGTGTGCCTCCACTGCCACAACAACCACTGTTGCCACCATCACCTCAGCCCCATGAGTGTTTGATTCTCCAACTACTACTTTGGCTGCTAATTTTACCTCTAGGACATATGTCTCTGTGAAAGTATAAGGCCTCATTACAAGCACTCCTGTCGCCTCAAGGGGGAACATTTCCTCCTCCTTCCTTTCCCCACCACACCATCAACCTTATTGATGGGCCATTCAATGAACCAGCAACAGCAGGATACTGATTCCACTCCTGATGATGATGTCACTGCAGATGCAGGTCTTTGTGCACTGGGGGTCTGCCCCCGTGGCCCACCGCCCCCAGTCTCCCAACAGACACTACACATATGGCAGAAACCTAGCAAGATAGAGCAGAGACCGAAACATATGGAGCCCATACCATAAGAACAACTGGGACACTCTCAGGCCATGCCCTGTGTGATCCTGTTCAGGGGCCACCGAAGAGGGTCGAACCCACTGTAGAGAGGAAATGCCGGAGAGTATAAGATGTCATAGGCGCTTTTCCGGTAGTTTTTGAAAGGGTACAGCTGCCCTGCCAAGTCTCCCAGTTACATGCGTGACACCATGAGCCAGTCCTGATTGGTTTGTGCTTCCAGTTGTATGCTGGAACTTGTAGTTTGTTTTATTTTCATTGTAAGGATGGGCCTGCAAGTCCCAGCATGCAGTGGAAAAAATAAACAGGACCGGCTCGAGGAATCACGCATGGAAGTGGGCAACTTGGCAACTATGGTGCAGGAACTGACAGAGACAATTTCCGCAAGCAATGAGACCACGCTGAGGGCCTTTATCCTCACTCTACAGCATATATTGGGTGTGACTCGGCAAGATCCATCTTGGCCACACCCAGAGAGTGATCTCTCTCCAGCACCTTGTGAAGGCGCTTTCAAGGAGTGCTCCCCTCACCACCAGCTACACATGAATGTGGCAAGACGGAAATAGGGTTTGCGGTTCTACCGACATTGAACAGGGGATGAGGGAAGTGGGCGGGCAAGGATGTTGGAGAAGAGGGAGGTGGGTGGCACTAGGTGTCTGGTCTACAGAGGAGTGTGCTTGTTAAATAAAATAGTCAGTATTCCAGAAAATGAATCCAGTGGTCATTTAGTGACAGTCATAGATGTGCTTTAAGTGTTGAATTACATTAGAGTGAAATGTGAATTTATGTGTTCAGAATTAGTTCTCAATGAGCTCATTACGGATGATGCATCTTTCCCTTCCATCAACATGTCCACCCCGAGGCCACCTCAGATGTTCTGCATCATCTTCATCATCGGAGTCTAGGTGAGTGTTGCCCTCCTCTGGAGGCATGTGGAAATTCCTCCTCATGCACTCTCACCTTCATTTACTTGGGTTCATTCTGAGCAAGCCTGCAGGAGAGGTGTAGCATATAACAACCACCCATAAATAAATGGGAACATTGTACTTCCTAATCTGGCCAGGATATTCCTGTGGCATTCTGCTTCTCCTCCTTGGGGTGAATTGTTGTTGTTGTCTCTGATACTATTTTGTAATTGTTTGCTCCCTGTTGCTAGGGAGAATTTTATTTGCCCTTGCGTCGCCTGGGCACCCTCCAGCTAAGGGACCGATGAAAGGAACGTGATTCTTCCCGTCAACAAGTCCATTACTGCTAAGGGGAGTCTCTGGGAAAAGAAGGTGCAAGCACTGCTAATCGCCCGAGTATATGATTTATTCTTCTTGATGCTGGAATTCTTCTTTCAATGGCAATGATCACGACTCATCAAAGCATTCCGAGGCTTCAAGTGCTCTATAAATTATACAATCACATCACGTTGAGTCAGGCACAGCTTTACAGAGTGGCACACTGACACTCAGGCCAACACCTGAGTTCACTTAAGAGGGGGATTTGGAAATACATTTAGAAATAGAAAGAGGGAGAATTAAATGTTCCCACTCCCTGGCATTGAAGTGGGGGATATCGTAGGTCCTACGACATAGACAGTAAAAAAAAAAGTATTTTATTTAAAAAATCATTTTTGCACGCTCCAAAATAGTACCCTCTTTAATTGGGACACATGGCATCTATGAATCAAGGTGGAGACGGTGTGTGTGGGGGAGGGAGTACTGTAGGGGGGGGTCCAGATACCCCTGAAGTGCGAATCCGAGAAGTGCATTCGCTTACTTGGCTCAGGCAGTTTCCAAGTGTGGGACGAGGGCACAGGGCACAGGGCACAGAACATGATGCTCGCAAGCCATCGCCTCAGAGGAAGTGGTCTGTTATTTGCAATGCATGATGTTTTCTGGCTGCTGGGATTATTATTACCTGTTTTTTGTGTATCAAGAAGCACATGTAGTATTCCGACGAATATCGAACAGTTTGTCAATCATTCAGCTGAAGCCAAACATACAGCCGAATGCTTGCTTCATTTACTAAATGCTCGTTTAAAATTGAAATGTCACACTTTCTTTAAAAAAGAAAACACTGTTTTAAATGTGTTCCTATGATTTTAATTTCTCTACATTTTCATCAAACTATCATCCTGATTTAAAGCATATAGGCCAGAGAACAAAAAAATAACATACGTACAGGGTCCACCTGTCTAAAAGCATGCTTCATGTGCAAACCCACTGCTATTTAAAGTGGCAGGCTTCACAGACTCCAATTGCCAGATTGCAATAAACAGTTGGTTACGGACACTGTGCACCCGGGAGCAAGAAGTAGCCGTTTCGTTGCGTGGCTATCAGGCCTGTTCAGTACTCCTGGCTCAAAATGATGGGTCTCAAACAGCAGAGGTTGAGCACTCTCAATTCTCATTCCTTACCGACTGAGACACAACAAACTATCATGAGAGAAAGAGATATATGTTGGTCAGGTCCCCTTTACTCTCATCCTTCCCCCCCACACTTGAGCATGCAAGCCCCTATGGCTATCTCTAAGCATTTCTCTGTGCAACACCAGGGGATGTAGCGGTAGCAGCCATGTAGTTATAGTTATGCTGCTAAAACCATAGGAGGAGCCCTTTCTGGGCGGCTTATTACTTCGGTCTCCCTGGACGAATCCTCACCAAACTTTACAAAAAAAAGTATATGGCCCCCTCTGAATTTGCAAAGTTTGGTGAGGTTTGGTCCAGGGAGGGTCCCAAAATATCTTTTTTTCCCGTAGACTGAATGGAGAAAAAATGTCTGTCGTGCCTACAGTCCAAACCGCTGGGCGGATTTTCACCAAATTTGCGTCAGGAGCAGCGGCTTGGTCCTGAAAGCGTGCTTTTGTAAATTTGGTGAAAATCCATCCAGTAGTCAGGAGATTTTTTTTTAAATGACTAAAAAGTAGGTCTCAAAATATTAGTGATATATATGTCCGCTCCAGACAGGACACCGATTGGTTAATCGGCTTGCTTCATGTTCGCGGACATGCAATGGGTTCTCTGATTGGCTGGGATAAAGCATGAGATGCATTGTTTCAATGGGCCCGCTATATTGGATCCGCCGACATCCGCGGACAGCGTGGTGTGGAACTGAGTATAAATCCAATTGTGGGGGGTGTGTTTGTGTGTAGGAGTGCTTGGAGAGTGTGGGGGGGTAAGAGATGGGTCAAATGATGGATTTGTTTAGGTGGGAGAAGGCCGTGATGTGTTTGCGGTGTCCGTGGACACCGCGGTTGTCCGCGGACATGCAAAACACTGGGCGCACTACTGGCTATTTTCTATGATGTTGGTTTTGGGTTGTTAGTGGAGCATTGGGTGAAGAGGGTATGTATTGAAGAGTTTGTGAATTGGTTGTAATTATTATTTTAGAATGTTAATTGAAGTGGATAGGTTTTGAGGTGGATGTGTTATGTTTTGTGTTATGTTTTTGGGTTGTGGTCATTCAGTACAGTAGGTGTTTGTTTCTATGGGTGCATTATGCTGCTGTTGTTGTGGCCAGGGCCTAGAGTCTTGAGTGCATGACCAAAGGCACCCAAGACTCTAGGCCCTGGCCACAACCACCGCAGCATAATACACCAATGGTGCCAAACTTTTTGACTGTGGTATGTGGGCTGCTTAGGGGATATGTTTTCCAAAATTTGAGTACTGATTTGCAGTAGTGTAATAGTGTTTATAGGGTAGTGAGATGATGTGTGTTAGTTTGTTTGTAAGATTGTGTTCAGAATGTTGGTATTGAAGACTGTAGGCATTTTGGGTTGTATGTATTGGTCAGGTGTTCTTTTGCATGGTTGTGTTATGTTGCAGTGTTTGAGAGTCCAATCATTATATACTACTGTTTCCTTTGTTGAAGCTGTATGTAGAGGTTTGGCAGGGCATGCAGTCAAGATTGTAGGGTTTGGCAACAAGCACTGTAGCATAAGATACCCATGGAAGCAAACATTTTGGATTGTGGTCTGTGGTCAGATGTTTGCTTGAAAGGGTGTGTTATGCTGCGGTTTTTGTCAGTCCAATCATTATATACTTACGGTTTGACTTTTTCATGATATGGGTCATTGGAGCAGACATTCTTTTTCAATCTCTGTGATAAAAAAAAAGATCATATGTTAGTGTAGATAGTTTATAATGGGTTATTGCATTGCACAATAGACATTTCTGTATTTTGTCGACCCTCATAGTTAGTACTTTAAAAGTATTATAGTTCAAACCAGTGTACTGTGCAATTTGCTCAGTTCCTGAGTTTGTTTATTAAATCATTGGGTCTGTGGGAAAAAAATCCATGCTGGATTAAAAATAAAACTCTTTCTATCTTGTGGTACAATATATTTCTTTCATTGATTTCAGAAGGAGGTATTGAATATGTGTATGGTTTTTGATTTGTACGTGGTGGTAGTATTGTTGAAATTAGATTGCAGTTGGTGAATTGTATTTGTTTATTTCTGTTTCCATTTTAGTGGTATTCATCTATCTGTTGGCTTGTTGCAGATCTTTGGGGCAGTTAGATACCTGTTGGCGTATTCTAACTGTTTATTTCTTGTTTCATTTTAGTGGTATTCATTTATCTGTTTGCTTGTTGCAGAATCTTTGGGCAGTTAGATACCTGTTGGCGTATTCTAACTGTTTATTTCTTGTTTCATTTTAGTGGTGTTCATTTATCTGTTAGCTTGTTGCCCAATCTTGGGGCAGTTAGATACCTGTTGGCGTATTCTAATTATTCATAGTTTTGAAGTTGAAGTTTTGATTATGTTCATACACAGATTAGTTATTACATTTTGGTTTTAAGAATATTAAGTAAGCGTTTACAAGATTTGCGGGTAATCTCTGTTTTAGAGTAATGGTAGTATCATTACATTTAAACCATCCACAATTCTTTTTTATATATGCAGTGTCGTGACCTTCATTGGTTGTGGCTCCTGCGTGGTAGATTATACCTATTGTTGTGAAGGTTTTCTTACCAAGTGATACTTGACCATGAGTGAATCCAGTCAGTTTACAGTTGCTTTTGTTACCATTTGCATTGTAACGTAAAAGCATTACTATGTGTCTATATTTGTAAGGTTGAGCGATTATCTGACTTGCAGGTAGTACATAATCTGCTATGGTTTGCATTTTGCACAAGATGCTGAAATGGAATGGATTCATAGTTAGATATGGATACATATACAAATCGTTGATTAGGAACTTCTTCTTGTACTACATGGCTGCAAAGAATGCATGTATGTTTCCACATGTATGAAATCTGGAAGATTTCATTTATAGGTATGTTTTTGTTTTCTAGTACTTGTAGTAAGTTCTTTAGAAATTCTTGTGGATCTTGTGAGTTTATAGTGAATTTGACCATTTCAGCACAGTAGTCCAATTCCTGCCTTATTCCAGAAACACTGTAAGTGTTGTTAGGATTGTTGGTTGCATTTCTATGAAGGACTAACATTTGCAAACACAATTGGTTTGTACTGTGTAAGTAAAAGTTGTCAATAATTGGTGGCAATTGGAATAGAATATTTATTGCTACATTTGCGTAGCAATTTATACCAGTTGTATTTGAAAATTTGAATGGACCTGACAGTTCTGTGTCCAAGTCATTTGTTCGGAGTGTGCATTGCTTCTTTGAAGAGGTAGTTGAGTTACTTTAAGCAGTAGATTCTTCTTTGGTTGTGGTCCTTGATGGAGTATTAGCTTCTTTAACTTTCTTTGGAAGAATTGCTGTGAGATCCTGCATCGTTTCAGTCTGAAGTAGATTTCTTTTACAACGTTTTGCATTTTGCGGAGCAGGATAGGTTTTTAGATAGGGGTATAGAGTGAACGCAGTCTATTGTATTCTAGAATGCAAGGAATTTCAGCGTTCACTTTACTTGCATCAAAGTTGATTAGAAATACGTAAGCGTGATAGTGCTACAGAGCTCATGCCTTCTTCAAAGAATGTGCTACCAATATCTATCAATGCTTTATCTAGGGTAAGACCTTGTGATTTGTGAATGGTGACTGCGTATGCTAGAGTTAGAGAAAATTGTTCTCTGCGTAGATACATGTCTTTGAAAAGAAGGAAGAAGGATGTTGAGCGTCCTATCCTTTTAACTTCTGATAGTTTGTCAAAGAGAATATTGAAAAACTGAATGTTGTTGTCATGTGGGTATGTTTGAATGCCAACAACTGTAACAAATGCTCCATTCACTAGTCCTTGCTCCACATCAAGGTTACGTTTAAGCATTACTCTACAGTTTACAGATAATTTTAATATTTTCTACAAACAACCTGTGTTAGAGGTAGAGTTTTCCAAGGTATTTAGTCCTATTGTGTCTTGTTGACACATGGGTAGTGGCATACCATGTACGTCCAGTTTGTCTGTGGAGACAATTTCAATTATTGGTTGCATTTCTTTTTTCAACTTTGTTTCATTGAATTGTGCACAGCTTGTAAGAGTTGGCATCAAGGACATAGAGTTTATATTTTTGTGTGCTAATTGTTCCATGACATCAGTAGCACATGAGTTATGGCCATAGAGTGCATGGATGTGCCTGGCTTTTAATGTAGATTGTGCTTCTTGAGATAGTATACCAACTCGAATACTTTTTAAAATGTTGGCGTATGTGAGGTCTGCAGACTGATGCATGTTTTCAGTTAATTCTCTGTATTGGAAATGTTGCCAAATGTTGATATTTCCTATGCTGCCATGTGTTTTACGGCACAGTTTGTGTCCTAAGGTTTTAAAAATAGGTTCACCTTTCACTGATGTTAATTGAAGAAGATCTCCTAAAACAATAATGTATTTTCCTCCAAGGAGCTCTTCGTAGTCTGTTTTGAGGACCTCTTGTAATCTGAGGTGCATCAAAGCCAGCATTAGGTTGGAGACCATGCTCACCTCATCTATTAGCAGAATTTTCATTTGTTTGAAAACTCTGCGTAGTTCCATTGCAGCTTCTGTAGAAAGTTTGTAATAGTTTAATTTGTTTTTGTGTTCTACTGGAAGGAGTAGTAATCGGTGTAAAGTGACACTGCTATGTTGTAGGCAGCTAAACCTTTGGAGGCAGTTACAACATCTGACAGTTTGTTGTTTGTCAATTGTAGGAGGAACTTGCTGATGATTTTGATTAAGAATGTTTTGCCTGAACCAGCTTGACCACTCACGTATAGCAGTATAGGTTTGCAGTCTTGGCAGGTACAGTTTTTACTTTCATGTTGCACACCATGTTCAATTTGTTTTGTTACTTCTTGGAAAATGCTACGCTGCTCATTGTTTAGTTGTGATTTCAATATAGCAAAGTCTTCTGTAGATTGCTCATACTGACACATCGTGTTTTCTACTTCTGTCATGGCTAATTCTGCCTCATTTGCTATTAGTGGCTGTCCAAGTGGTTCTTGGCTTCCTGTTACATAAGGTTCACTACTGTCAGGAGTGTCCACATCTAGTTGGGCCTGGAGTTCTTCTTGGTGTTGCTGTTCATTGTGCAGCATTGTTTGGTACTGTGTAAAGATTACGTCTGTTATAGTGCTTTCATTTGCTTAGAAGGCGTCTTCATAGGAGTCATAGGTATATAGTAAATCATCTTCTTTTCTCCATGGTTTAAAAAGTTGTAGCAGGGACATGTAATACAGTTCTTTATGTTGAGGAGTTTTTTTATGACAATTTGATATGATTAATTAAGCTTTGTTTGGTAAGTTTCACTAAGCTGCCTTCACAATTTGCCACTCTGTATCTACCTTTCTTTTCATTGGGTTTAATATTATTTTTGTATGTGCAGTTTTGGACTATGTGGTATAGACACATGGTGCCTCATTAAGAGTTTGGAGGTTGCCATGCCATCATTACCGGTACTCAGAGTGATCAACAGTACATATAAAGTGCTGAACTGTGATGATGGAGTTAGATGTAGAGTTCTTGGATGTGATTGGTAGATGGTTGCGTGAATGCATAACAGTAGCCAATGAGGGAATGATGCAGAGAGTGAAGTGGAAAGGGTAAAAGGGTTGCCGCAGTGTTACGCGTTGGGCGGACACCGCAGCTGTCCGCGGACAGGGCGGGCCCCTTCTGGGACTTCTGAGCATGAAATGGGAATGTATTTTGGGGATTAGCCAATCGGGTGTTGAGGTTCTGCTTTGTATTGAGAGAGGCTGTGTGTAGTGAAGATGGCACAGGTGGAAAAAGTCAGGGTGTTGGTGATTTGAGATATGTTTGTGAATGGTTTAGAGCAACATGCGAAATGTAGAAATGTGGCAAACAATTTTTATGTAAAAGGAGTGGAGGTGGTGTGGAGCACTGTGCTTGGTTTCAATTTGCAATCAGTGGTAGAAGTTTGTCAAGATATGGGTAGGGTTAACAGTCGACATGTGGTTGTCCTGCACTCTGGTGCTTTGCATTTGGGCTATGTCAGTGCCCTTACTTTGTTGGAATATCTGGAAGAGTTGGTTCAGGCAGTAATGAAACTACTTCCAAATGCCAAGGTAACTTTTTCTGGATTGATACCTAGGGCAATATGGGACAATAGTTCTGTGTTTTGTCCTCAGCAAAATGTTGCTAGGTGTTTAATCAACCGAGGCATGTTTGCTTTTATGACTAGAGCTGGCATGTTCTTTTGCAGCAATGACAATATGGACTCTGGTAATGTTGATTACTTTAAAGAAGATGGCATGCATTATCTTTTATGGGAAATGCCATGCTGTTTTGGAACATAAGGATTGCTTTGGAGAAGCTAACGTGAAGATTGTTGGAGGAAAATAAAGAAATAAAACCAAAAAAAGTACAAAATAAAAAGGTGTTTACAAAAACAAAAAAAAGACTCTTTTCAGAGTCAACCTCAGAGGGGAAATGGGGCACACTATTTAAATTTTCATTCCCCACTCTCAGATTTTTCAATTTGTCAGCGGACCCCGCGGTTGTCCGCAGACAGTGCGTATTACATATGAGAATTTGAGGCTGAGAGGCATGCAAATGAGACTGTGCAGAGCAAGGGATTAGTCAATAAGGTTTACTGGGTGTGATGTGTAAGGAGAGACTTTCACTCTGATTCATGGAATTATTTGTGCATAAAATGCACATTTGCGTGCCTTTCTTCCCGAAAATCCCCATACCTCAAACAGGGATTTTCGGGCAGAAAGGTGCGCAAATGTGCATTTTACACGCAAATAATTCCATGAATCAGACAGTTTGTAAAAAAGTTTTTTTTCTGAGAGGAGAGCAGATAGCTATGGCTGTATGTTTCAGAAAGCAGATTGTTTGGATTTTGGGAGACTCATGGATAAATTGGTTGGAGGTGCATGCAGATAACTGTGAAGTGCCTACACATATTGGATTCCCTCATGTGGAAGTGCACTGGCATGGAGTGCGTGGGATGAAGTGGCTGGATTTGGTACCTCATTGTGCTATGGTAACACAGTGTCATCCAGACTTTATTATTAGTCATTGTGGATGGAACAGTTTAGAACGTGTGTCTGGAATCTCTTTGGAATTTGCAATGAAAGAAGGATTTGGGAAAGTCATGGACATGTTTGCAAACTCCAGAGTAATTCTCTCATGTATTGCGCAGAAACAAATGTGGCTGCGTTCTTCTTCATTTGGTCCACAAATGGAAAAAGTGAGGTGGAATGTCAACAAGGCTGTCTGTGCCTTTTTGAGAGATGTTGGCATGTCATCTTTTCACAATGAAAATATTATATTTCGTAGTAAACACATTTTTCGCAGAGAAAGCGTACATCTTACTTATGCTGGCAATCAGATTTGTGTGCGAAATATACAATATGCATTGCGACCGTTTTTGGAATTACAGCAATCAATTTTGCAGTAGGTGTTGACCATTTGAAGTTTGCGAATCACGATAAAACTCTACAAAAAGGCTGTTTTCAGAGTCACCACTTCCTCCCAGAGAAAAGTGCAATGGTTCTGATAGGGCAGCACCCCAAAAATTTTAGAGGTCCGCGGACTTCTAAAAATGAACATGGCCCTGCACTATTTATTTACCACTTCTATTTTTAAACTGTGAATGCTGGCTCTGAAGAGAGCCGTTTTTTGTTTTTGTTTTTTTTGTTTGTTTTTTTTAAACACGACACACAAGGAAAGGAAGGGAAAGGAGGGTAAGGAATGGGCACCAACCACGGGGATAAGAAAGGGCAGTTGGAGAGAGGAAGATGTAGGGTGGGCCTTATTCATGTAGGTAGCAGTCCTTCTCATGCTACCGGACCGCAGCCTTGAAAGCACTTTGAAGGTTCTCCCCCTGCAGAGTACTGCATCGCAGTACATAAACAATACTGTGAGCCTCGAAACGTAAGGGTCAACAGCATCATGTATGGCCTGCAAGGCAGCTGGAGGGATGCGCTGCCCCACAGGAGCGTCTCTTGTGGTGGCAGGAGTGGAAACGGAGGATGCTGCAGGGGATCTCAACCTGCTACGTTTATCGCAAGGTACAACCTTACGAATAACCCCACCGTGGAAAGACCTTAGGTGTCGCTTCATTGAGGTAGTACCATAGCTGTGCAAACCCAGTTTGCCATGACTCAGCACCAACTGGCATTGAGTGCAGCGCATCTTGTTTGCACATGCTTTTGGTACTCCCTCAAGAGTGGAAAATAACCGCTACACCCAAGATTCACGATGAGTGCTAGTTGTAGGGTCTTCCACTACCTCATACTCTTCATCCTCTTCATCACCGTAGTCTGCATCCTCACGCCTGTTCCCCTCTGCAGGCCCTTGGGGAGGTGGTGATGGTGATGGTGGAGGGGTTGAGGTGGTGCTGAGACAGCAGTAGCACCAGCAGCAGCCATGGATGCCATTAGGAAAGCTGTTTCAAATCTCGAATCTCGAGTATCAAAAGCAGGATCAATCTCCAGTAGAGTAAAAGTGCTGGGCTTAGGTTTACAGCTGGTCTGTTGGGCGACTCATTCAGTATTTGCTTTATGTAAAAAGTAGCAATCACAGAATCAAAAGTGGGAACCGGAATCTCGCCTCTGTTCCTCACATTCCTTGATATGTCGCAAATCACTGGACCGATGGTAAGCCACAAAAAATCTGTCAGTAATAATGTGAAAAATATGCAAAAGCATAAAAAAAGATCCAGGACATTGCGCCTTTATAAAGGTCTAATGTAAATGCATTTTATTAACTTTGGTAATATAAAAGTTGCCCTTCTAATTACACGTGTTTCGGACCCTTATCGGCCTTTTTCAAATTAGGGCTAGTGTGGTCAAACTGTTTCAAAATTAAGTCCACACTCGGCGTCTTTAACTCATCATTCAGAAAAGGTTTATTGGGTCAAATTCCATTATTATTGAACACGAAAACTGTCCCTCGCGTTGGCTTCACCAATCTCAATCTCCAGTAGTGCTAGAAAGACAGAATGAGCATCAGCTCTAAGGTGTGGCCTTTTATATGGGTGCTGGAGCGCGCTTCGCGGACACCTGTGCTGTCCGCGGATACATCAAACACCAGGAAAGGGCTCAAAAGTTCCAAAAAGTATGTAGATTGCCAGGGACACTGTCTGGGACATGTGCAAGGGTGAACTTTTACTGGAAAATACCTTGGATTGCTCAATAAAGCACTTTTTATAGTGGTCGTGAACAAGGACCCACACTTAGAATGGGCTCGGTCACATGATGATGTCACGGACACGTTTGCAAATGGGACGGCTGTCCGTAGGACACCAAAAGTGCGGGGTCAGTTGTGCTCATGTGTCCGAGTGTTCTACAGACAGTTTTCGGGTCCCCGAACTATTTAAAAGTGCGACACACATGCTGCGGACAGTGACAGAGAGCCGCAATGTTCGTAGGACCAAAGAGTGTTATACGCATGCGTGCTGGGGGATGTTTTTACCCATGCATCCAAGCCCTACCTCAAAAACTGTGCAGTACTGGCATTGAAAACATCATGATGGCCAGAGCTTCCCAGAAAATGCACAGGGAAATGCATGAAGAATAGGCTGCCGCTCATTTTTGCCGATGTTATGGGCACAGAAGGGCACTGCCTAAAACCACCATTGGACTACCCACACAGTAGTCTGAAACCATTGGGAATGGCAATGCTGATTGCCAAAAGCAACCTAGAATTGTGGGGAATTCATTTTCTTAAATCCCAAAAATGGGTGCATTACCAGTACTCACCACTATCAGAAAGCCGGCGTTTTAAAACAACACCAGACTTTTTTTTTTATGGAAAACTGAATAAATAAACCCAAAGCAGGCCAAAGAAAGACTTACTGAGAGGTGGATACAATCTAAAGTTATATTCTGAAGTGACTTGAAGGTTTATAACAAGGCTGGCTGAGCTGTGGATTTCAGCAGTGTAAGTAAATTTGGACTGAAAGACACTAAAAATCTAAATGTTTAAAAGAAATGAGTGACCTACTTTGAGTGTCACATAGGTTGCAATTGTTTAAATGTCATAGTTTAAATTTAGAATCAGCATCTTAGCTGCATATGTAAAAAATTGTCTTGACTTAAACTGGGGAACAAAAGTGACATTTTATCTGAAACCTGGTTTAAGGAACTGAATTCTGCCCACCAGCTACCCCCGACAGGAGATGAGACTTGCACAACAGCTGTGTTCCCAGGCCTAGCTGCCCTTTTGCTGCTCCCACCAAAAGGGATATGACACTTCCCTGATTGAATTACCTGGGCTCTGCAGGAAATTGAACAAAGCCCTGTCCTGACTCAGGCAAATGTTTTATTATGGGGGCCGTAAAAAGTGGCCTCCTCCTGGAAGTAAAGGAGAGGAGCACTGCCTGTGAGAGCAAGCTGGCTTGGCAGAACTGGAAAAACCAGAAATTCAACCTTGTGCTGGGGGAAACCACACCCCTTTGGGGCCAGAACATAACTCTAAAAAGATGGATCATTCATAGAGCGGACTTGTGAAAATTATTTAAATGATACCATAATTCTTGTGATTTTTCTGCCCACATTTTAAGAGGTTTTTAGAACCGGTGGCATGATCTGGGGGCAAGCTAGCAGTTAAGAGGGTATTACTTAAAATGTATGCATGTTAAAAATCTGACACTTCATCAATTAATGTCCATACTCCTTGCGCACATGTGTGTAAATTTGGGGTAATGTCCGATATTGCGAAACCAGTTAAAAAGTGAAATATGTTGCCATTTCTGAATGCAAGCTCCCAGGAAGAGCAGATTTGGACAGGGTATACCTCCTGTGATATGGGATGGGTGCATGTAATTTTAAACAAATGTGTACCTGTGCAAATATGTCTTTTGGGTCAAAATATAGATTGTGTGTAATTTGACAGGGGTGGGTTCTCTGTATCATAAACAGACCTCATCATGATGACACTTCATTTCATTCCCCCAATCAAGGGGAAGAGGAGGAAGTGGCCAATGACAAGTGGAGAGGGGTAGAGCCTAGTGATGCTGCACACACACCCATTTTCAAAACACATAAAAGCAAACAGTCAGGACAGATAGGGACCTTCAAATCCATTTGCTGTGGGACGCTCTGCCGGGAAAATCCATACTTTACCTCCATCAACCTTCAGAGAGCCAACATAGAGACTTCAATCTATCCACATCCAGAGTCCAGTCTAAAACCTGACCAGATCCGTGGCGAGGCCCATTTATTTCAAAAATATATTGTGAGTACCTAGCAGACTGTGCAGAACCAATCTCTTAGTTAAAATAATATAATTCAATCTATTTTAATCTAAGTAGAACTGCCTCCTAACTGTCACCTGTCATTTTGTAAAGCTGTCACCTGTCATTTGCAAAGCTGTCACCTGTCATTTTTTAGCTGAAAGTTTTTCAAATCCGAAAAACTACCTTTATTTAATTGCTCATATCTCCGTGACCGTTTGTCCTAGAGACTTGCAGTAACTTTCCTCTAAAAGCTTAGAATCTTAGCTTTTCAACGGACCTAGAACCGCATTCCAATTCCCTATACCTTTGCTGCAATCGCGAAAACCGCATTCGCGAATTTTACCGCGATTTGCAAATTTCTCCACGTGTGAAAACGGCAGTTCTTGCTTTCCTTGCTAAAATTTCGTTTGCCTCTTAAGAACCATCCCTGAATCATTGCTAGAGTGAGCCTGGACTAATACTAACTTGATACCACTCACCCTGAACCTCCAGAGGGAATTAAAATCATTTTAGCACATTTTCCAATATATTGCTATCACATATAAAAGCATTTTGGGGCCTGTGTTTCAAACTTCTGTAGTCTAAGCTTGCTGGGGTGAACTGAATTACATTTAATTGCATTTCTGAGAACTGTGTGCTTTCCTTCAATTTCCTTGCATTGCATAAAGGGGGGAGGGGATTGCCAGAGAAAAGTGATTACATTGTTTTGTTGAAATCATATTGAGTATTTTCTGTATTGCATTTCATTCAACATTACATCCATCTGAACGTATATAAAGCATTCTCTACCACCTTATTCTTCTGTTCCTATTCACAAGTGTGCTAGTGCCAGACTATCCATTATTGATTACTGCTCAGATTCAGTGTGATATTCAATTATTAATTTATTATAAAGCGTGATATATATATATATATATATATATTGTTTAAATTATCAAATAAACCTTTAAACTTGCAAAACCGAACTCCTTCTTGGCTCAGTGGGGTCAGGGGGATTCCAAGAGAAGGGTGTTATATAGGGGTAGTCATCCAGAACGCATGAACTGGACATAAAGATATATCAATAAGGGTTTTCCATTCAGTATCCCAGACTAGGCATTGACTTAGCTGTAGTGTTGAATTGAATCCTCTTACAAATTGGGGGCTCGAGCGGGACGTTTGGGTTAGATGTACCATTTGTGCAGATTAATACAGTGTGCCAGCTGACCAGATACACATATCCGGTCGGATCACCACGCTGTGTTACGCTGTAAAGCACTCCTCAAAGGAACGCTCTAAGGAAAAGGTCTGTTTTGCAAAAATAAAATACAAACTTCTGTAAGTCAGGAAGGAACTCAAATTCCAGAATGACGACCTTGGTAGATATGAAAATAGCCAGAGAGCACTTCTTACATAAGCTATTTGTGAGAGGTGAGTGGACTCATCAGGACCAGACGGTCTGGTTGCAAGCAATCGCACCCCAGATCACGGAAACAGGGTCAGATATATGGAGAGACCAGGGTCCCTTACATGTGGCCCTGAGTGAACTATATATGTCCTCTAAGGCCAAGGATGAGCACAACAAGATTGCCAGGGTAGCGGCATATTTATATTTACATATGGGAGCCATGCAGGACAAATGTGCTGAAGGCCAAGATCTGGCGAGTAGGCAACTGCTGGCATTACAGAAGGCCCAATCTGATCTGGACTCTTCTGAGCAGAGGCTGCAGAGGAGCCAGGAGTCAGAAAATGATAGTAGGCAGTATATCATTAAAATAAAAGAGGACATGGATATGCTGCAACAGGAAAAGGCGGACCAGGATACCAGGTTTCTGGCCTTGCAGAAGGAGTACCAAGAAGGTTTGGACTCCCTACTGCAGATTCAGAAAAAGCTGGAGCAACAGTTAGACTTTAATAGGGCATGTGCTGAGCAGGTAGTCACCCTGCAAAGCCACCTAGATAGGGAGAAGGCAGAGAGCAATAAACTGATTTTGAAAGACCTGGATACCCAGGCAGAGTTTGACCAGGAGCGCCAGAAAGCTGGTGCCTTCCAAAGGCAAAGGGACGACCTGGCGGCACAGATGCAGGCTCTTAGTCAGGAAAGGGATACCTTAGGCCAGGAAGTCTGCCACTTAAAAAGGAAAATGGAAGAAAATCACCTGGCCCTCCAGGGACTGGGTGACCTCCAAAAAGAACACCATAACTTGTTAGAGCACACCAGGAAGGTGGAGGATGCTCTGGCAAGAAAGGAGCAGGCCAATAGGGACACAGCTCAGGAGGTAACCCTCCTGCAGCAAAGACTGGCCCAGTGCTCCAGGACCAATCAGGAGGCACAGAGAGAGAATGAGGCTCTCTGCCAGCACAATGATAGACTCCAACAACAGGTGGCGATGCAGGAGAGACTGATAGAGTCTAGTAAGGCCTTAACTGAGGAACTGAAGGCGCAGGCTCTTGCATTGCAACAGGGAGCAGGGGTGGATAGAGATGAGGTTCGCTGGGAAAGAGAAACTCCTGAGCATAACCCCAGGAGCCCTAGTACTAGAGGCCTTTATCTCTCTCAGTCCCTGGACTCTGCCACCCCCATGTCCCCTGGCGCACATGAGCACAGGGCCACAGGGATAGCAGATTACTATCCAGCCAGAAGCATGGGGCTCATAGGCCAGTACCACCCAGGAATGGAGGGGCGGGCATCCGGGTATGGGCACCCAAGCACAGTGCAATTTGATGGGGAACCCCAGGAGAGTAGGCCCATTAAGGGCATCCTGAAAACCTCCGCCCAAGTAGGTCAGTGGGGGGGTACCCATCAAATCCTGGCAGCAAGGAGGGATCTGAAGACTCCTCTGAGCGGTACAGGACAAAGGAGACCAGGTCCCCACATTCTGCCAGCCATTCCCAGGCTCGCAGAATCCGGGAAAACCTGGAAGAACAGACGGGAACCTCTGGGAGCAGTGCCTCTGAGTCAGAAGATGAATGGACCAGGGTTACCCGGACCAAAAGGGCCAATAAGACAAAAAGGGCCTTGCTTAAGGACCCCTTAAAGCAGATTAAGGCAATCAGGAGCGTCATCACGCTTTATCATAAGAACGCCAAGTATTCTGTTTGGGAGCACTTAGAGTTGTTTGAGCAAATGATGGAGACTTTCCATTTGAAGGACAGCCAAAGCTGTATTCAATATGTAAAGTGGACTTCTCCCCGGAATACTCCAGTTTCTTTGCGGGGCTGGAGGACCAAAATCATTTAAGATGGTCCACCTATAAGGCGGCCATCTTGAAAAACTTTTCTACTCATAGAAATCCTCAAGAGGCTCGCAAGGCAGCCTACAATTTACAATGTGGGGAGGATCAGGCCCCACAAGAATTTGTGCAGGAGTTAAAGCGTGCTTTTGCACAGACCACAAGAAGGGTGCGCACGGATAGCAGAGAATTTATTAATACGTTTTTCCATGCCTTGCCCAAATACATAATGACCCAGCTCGTGAGGGATTTTCACGAGAAAAGATCTTTAGACTGGGTCATTGAACAGGCGACCCGGATCTATGAGGTGCAGAAGCCAATAGAAAATAAAAATAATGCGCCCAAAAACCCCAAAGCCAACAACACCCCTGCTGCTGCCAAGGTGGCAGAGGAAAAGGTCACCCCCGTTGTAGAGTTGGAGATGGGGGGGCCTAAAAACCTACCTGCACCTAATAATGCTAGGCGCAGAAGGTCCTCGGGCCAGTCACAGACAGGGGGCCAGGGAGGCAGCCCCACAAATGGGGTCCCTCGCTCTCCTGATTATGTAAGCCCCCGGTACAAGGGAAACAGACCCATCCTGGGTTATGTGTGGACTCCTCCAGCCCAAGGGGGGGGATCCAGCCAAGCACCTAACCCAGAGAACTTCCCTCCCAACTTCTCACAGGAGGGCAGAAACTCACCAAACCCTGGGCAGAACTTCTTCCCCAGGTATCCACCCAACTTCCAGCCCCAAAATTATCCATCCTTCTTTCCCCAATTCCCTGAGCCCAGACAACCTAATCCGGGAGAGGGGAGGCCAAGGGTGGAGGGGTATCCAAATCTTCCCAACCAGGGGTACTACCAAAGAAGGGATAGCTACCCTTCCCGGGATCAGCCCAGGGGAGAAAACAGGGCCCCGTATCAGCCTGAGCGGGTTTCCCAGTTAGAGCGCCAGGTTCAAAACATGGCGTGGGATCTGGGTCACATACTGAGGGCTCAGCAGAACCCTCAGATCGGCATGCCGGCGCAGAACGCACCCAACTCTGGACCTGGTGCCCCAGAACAATGACGGGGGCAGCACCCCGATAACTCACCAGTTCCCAGGGAGGAGGCACAAAGGGAAGGGGGGTGTAAAGCCTTGGAGGAAGCTTCCTTCCTCACTTGTAAACAGCCCCTGGAAACCCAGGAACCGGAAACAAAATCTCTTGCCCCTGAAAGTCTGCCTCCTAAGGAGCAGAGGGGGGTAGGAGAAACAAAAGACCCAAACAGACTCAGTTTGAGGAGGAGGTAAAGATCTTCCAATTTGAGGGAGAGGGATCCTCAGAGGATCCTGGGAAAAGGATCTTCTCCTTCAGAGAGGGGGGAACTCCTCCCAAAGAGAAATGGGTCCCTAGGGATGCAAATCCAGACTGGGGAGATGTGGAGACTGAGCTACCGCCGCCCACCATCTCATCCCAGAACCAACAGCAAGAAAATCCCCTGGTTCAAACTCATCCTGGTGACTGCCTCCAAAAAGGAGGGGCGGCCCGGAACCGGAGCCAGGGGAACCCACAATGGCTCTGATCTCCAGTTGCCAACTTTTTCTTTCAGATTCCCAAGGCTCTCCACAGAATTCTGCCGAAATCTCTTCGCTAGCGATGTCCAAAACCAGAAAGTTAGCCCACCAGTTGTCCAAAAATGTGCATTATCTGTGCCCCCTTGAGGAGAAGGAGGGAAGATACTATGCCCCGGTACAAGTACAGGGGCAGGGTACAATTTTGGCACTGGTGGACACTGGATCTCAAGCTACCCTTCTGTCCAGTAGGGCCTTTGACGAACTGAATGCAGGAAGGGGAGAGAATTACCAAATTCCTCTCACCTCTCTTCCTGGACAACTGCAGAACTTTGACGGGAAGGAAATTCCCGTTGAGGGGACTGCAGACTTGGACATTAAGATCGGGCGACACAAGGTGAAACACCCGGTCATAGTAGTGACTCCAGAGGGCACCCCTTGCTTACTGTGGAATGACCTCCTGAGGAGGTTGTCACCCTTAATAGATTGCGTAAACAAGGTCCTCTGGACCCAGACTAGCCGACCAATGAAATTAAAACAGAGTGTCAACCATGTTAGTTTAAACGGCACCTGCCACATGGTTGAACAAAAATCTGACCAAGTAGAATTTCACTTCCAGAATAGCCAAATTCCAGACGTGACAGTAATAGCAGTAGGACAACAGACTGGTGATGGGGGGTCCTCTCTATTTCTGAAAATCAACCTTCCTTCCAGTCTAAAGTGGTATTCCACACTGGAAGGAAACACCCTGAAATGCTTTACCAATCCACAACCAGAAACTCCCACTTCTATAGTCCAGAAAGATGTGAAATCAGCTCAGAGCCTGGCTGATATTCAGCAAATTGGAGAGCAGTTGTTCATCCCTGTTCAGTTAAATGATGGGAAGGACTCTGTTCTCGCTCGAGTGTGTGTGAACAACGGTAAGAGCTTCATCAGCGAAGCCATGTTCCGCCAACTCCCAAAAGATCCAGCCATTCCCACCTTCAAACTGATAGACAAATGGGAAATGGACCTGGAAGCACCTAATTCCAAACATCTCCTGCCAAGCAGGTGTATGCTCAAAATCTCCATTGGCCACAAGAGCATAGTCCATAATTGTTGGGTCGTGCGAGACGTCACTGCCGCCTTTTACTTAGGCAGTGACATTCTCAATCGCTTTGCCATTAGTTTGGACCTAATAAACTTCAAAGCTTGGTCCCGATTAGCGGATAATCCCATGGGCTTTGATGATCCAGAAAAAGCATTTAGGTCAGCTCAATTGCTACCTTATGCAGTTGAAATTCAGATCAAAGAGGAAGTCACCATCCCAGAAAGGACCCGACAATTCTCCCTGAAAGTGAAAGCTAAAAGAGGACAACATTTGAAAAACCCTGATGCTTACATACATCTAAATGCTTCTCTCCAACTGCAAGGGTTAGGGGTAAACCCAACTCCATTAGTCAACATAGAACATGACACCATTCCAATAGAGGTGGATAACAGCGACTTAAAGAGTATTACTCTAGCCGCAGGCACCATTATTGGAATGGCGGTTGATGACCGACATTTTTCCATAGATTTAGGTAATGAACTGTTAGGGCCAATCCCCAAGGACTGCTTTGACAGTGACAGTGATGACAATACAACACCAGACAGGATTTTTACCCGGCATGGGGGGAACTTCCTGGTGTACACTTCTTGCCCTTATGGTAAGGAAGATGTGACTTGTGACTTCAGGAGGGATGAGGTGATTTTCCAGGTCCATGAGGGCTGCCTTTCCCACCTGAAGCCTCCAGTACAAATCAGCACTCTGACCAGGGACTTCTCCACCCAGCTGGAGGAGGCCGCTGAAATAGCCAAACCAGAAGTCTTTCCAGGCTTCAGGCAGATGGTGGAAGAGAGAGTCAACCTAGCTGATGCCTGTGTGACTCTGGAACAAAAGCAAAAGTTGAAACAAGTTTTCTTGGATTTCCAAGATCTCTTTGCGGTAGACTCATATGACTGTGTTCGCACTGACATCCACACAACAACAATCCCCACGGACCCTGGCATGACTCCTCTGTTTGTGAAGCAATATCGCTTGCCTCTCGCATCAATAGAGTCCCTTACTGAAATAATTAAGAACCTTGAGTCCCAGGGAATAATCCGTCCAGTCCACAGCACCTTCAATAATCCGGTGCTGGGAATATTAAAGCCAAACGGCCAGTGGAGACTCTGCGCTGACCTTAGGGAGCTCAACAAACGGGTCCATACTTCCCGATGGCCTCTGCCCTACATTGACCAAGGGCTGGCCCAGATCCAGGGGTCACAGGTATTCACTGCAATAGACCTGACCAATGGATACTGGACTGTGCCTGTCAGTAGGGAGGACCAATACAAGATGGCATTTACCTTTGGGGGCCAGCAATACACATGGACCCGGACTCCCTTCGGATACCTCAACTCCGGCAATGAATTCAACATTTTCCTACATAAGGCCATGCCCGACCTGGGTGCGAGGGGTAACCTGGCTTATGTAGATGATGTCCTCATCAAAAGTTCATCTGTGGAGGAACACATAGCGGAGATCCGTTATGTTCTGACGCAGTTGAGGGCCGCCGGAGCAAAACTTTCCTTTCAGAAAGCACAGTGGTGTAGAACCCGTGTTAATTTCTTGGGGCATGAGATTACTCCTCAGAGTCTCTGTCCCCAGGAAAAGAAAGTGGAAGCACTTCAGAAACTGAAAGACCCCACAACTCTGCAGGAACTAAGGAGCCTCCTTGGACTGACTAATTACACCAGAAAGTTCATTGAGGGCTACGCAGAGATCACCAGACCCCTGATTCATCTCCTGAAGGGGGGGGTCAAGTGGGAATGGTGTCCAGAACAAGCCGAGGCAGTAAGACAACTCAAAAGAAGCCTCTCAGAAGCGCCCTGCCTAGCTTACCCTGTCAGAAACAAGGAGTTCTTCCTGGAGACAGGGTTCTCTAATACGTGCTTGACGGCAGTATTATACCAAAAGCATGACAAGGTCAATAAAGTAATCTCCTATGCGAGCAAAACTTTATCCTCTGTGGAGGAAAAATTCAACGTTTGTGAGAAGGCACTCCTGGCAACGGTGTGGGCATTGAAGAATTACCGCCCGTTTATCCAGGGGGAACACATCATAGTGGAGACTCCACACCAGCCTCTGCAATATCTCCAAAGTGATAGAATCCGGGCCGGAAATGTGAGTAATTCCCGAATTACTTCCTGGATTCTGTCAATGCAAGGCTTTCCTGTGGAGGTCAGATATGGCCAAAACAAGAAGAGTCCCCTCGCGCAAGGTCTGGCTGACTTGCATGATTGTGCCAGAGAAAACTGTCTCGAGGACGAAAGTCTAAAAATAAAGGACAACATGGAGGCATACCTTAATTCCCCCCACAAAGTCTTTGAAGAGGACAAGTGTGAGGGAATGCCCACTGTCTATGTGGATGGATGCTCGTACCATGTTGACAACGACGGGGAGAAAGAACTGGTGGCTGGCGTAGGGAATGCATGGGTGAATGAGTCCCCAGAACCCTCCGCTGGATACAAAATTGGTCCCCGAAGTAGTCAGGTGGCAGAATTGATGGCTGTGCATCAGGCCATCCTCACTGCTGTCCAGCATCAACTCCATGAACTGGTCAAAATCACAGATTCGGATTATGTACGGAACGGGTTCGTGGAGCACCTGGTTAATTGGAAAACCAGAGGCATGTTATGTGCTAACAACAAACCCTTGAAACATGGGAAGTTGATCCAAAACATTGATGATCTGGTCACCTCGAATGAGATGACCATGTATTGGAAAAAGATCAAGGGTCATTCCAAAGTAGAGGGACCAGACAAAACTGGAAATGACTTAGCTGATCAGCTGGCCAAAACCGGGGCCATCCAAGGGGATCTAATTGAGATTGAGTCCCTGTTGGGGGAAATCCAGGTCACTGCTATCACTAGGTCCCAGACAAATGCTCACGATGATCTTTCAATTGCACAATGGAGTAAGGAGACCCCTGATGCTGATTTGATTACCGCTCAGAAGGGGGATCCAATAATTGGTAAATTTTACCAGCACATTGAGGACCCTGAGAACTTTCCCCTGACGGATACCGATTACATTGGGAAAGAGGACCTAAGAGTGTTGATGAAATGTCCAAAAATGTTCCGAATCCAAGACGGTTTGCTGGTAAGGAAATCCAAAGCAGGCCACGATCAATGGGTGGTTCCTACCTCATTCCGAAGCCTGATGTTAAGTCACGCCATAATGCGGCCACCGCCGGTCATAGGGGGTTTCACACAACATTGGAAATCTTAAGAGAGGTTGCATACTGGCCACACATGGGGCAGGACCTTAACCAATACTTGAAGGGGTGTCTTGTGTGTGCACAATTTCAGCCATCATCCCTCACGCACCGTGCGCCTCTCCAAAAAAGGGGGATGACACTGCCAAGGTCAGATTTACAAATCGACTTTGTAGACCCCGTGATTCGCTCTGCTAGGGGGAATAAGTACATGTTGACTGTGACATGCTTGTTTACCAAGTGGGTAGAATGTCTCCCAGCCCCAAACTGCAAGGCAGAAACTGCAGCTGCCCTGATGATTAACCACATCTTTTCCTGTTTCGGTCTACCTCAAAGGATTGAGTCAGACAGGGGTAGCCACTTCACCAGTGAAGTAATGACAAAGATGTGGGAGATACTGGGGGTCAAAAGGAAGTTGCATATTGCTTACCGGCCAGCTTCTTCTGGGGCTGTAGAGAGATATAACCGAACCATTGTGAGCATATTAAAAAAGTTTGTGGCAGATTCTGGGCCAAGTTGGGATATCCGATTACCTCTGGTCCTAATGGCCATCAGATCTACCCCTTCATCTGCAACCAAAATGTCACCATTTGAGTTGATGACTGGGCGCAAGATGGTGCTTCCGCAGCATTTGCTCTACAGGACCCAAGAGAAGACCCTAATAAATGCCTCCACAACTCACGAGTATGTGGAGAATTTAAGGAAACACCTTCAACATGCTTTTGCCTATGCTCAGCGGAATCTAGAAAGATCAGCTGATAGCATGAAGACCCACTATGACCTGAAAACTTCCAGGAAGGAATATCAGGTGGGGGACCGGGTCTATCTATACAATTTCCAAAGGAACCAGGCCAAACAGTGAAAATTTTTGCCTACATGGAAGGGACCCTTTGAGATTATAGACAAAATCTCCCCTGTGGCCTACAAGATCTGCATCCCCAAAGGCGGTTCGGCAGAGGGGGAAGACAAGTGGGTCCACATTAACCAGTTGAAGTGTTGCCATCCCAGGCACACTCTGCAACAACTGGAGGAATCCTCTGGAATCCTAGAGGGTACTGTCTCAGATTAATTCAGTTCTAACTTAAAATATCCTACATATCGCCTATCAAATTCTGTGTTTCTCAAGTTTATGTGGTCCTGTCTCTTAATTTAAAAAAAATGTTCATGTTCATATCTGTTGAGTTCTAAAATATATATGCCACCCCACTATATCAATGGTGGGGAGAAATGTCCATGAATAGGTATTGCCGCTCTTCCTTTGTCGTCCTAGGAGAAATAAAACCTGGAGACGTGCCAAGGAGGACGATCCGGAGACCGGGGGCAGAGATGCGAGGGGCCCAGTGTACCGCCCAATATTCCCATCAGGACCGGCGAGGAGAACCGATCGATCAGTACCGGATGGAGGAAAAGATGCTGAACTGTGCCATCTATTGGAAGAAGATGAGGAAACATCCCAGGTCTTGCGAGTCCCATCAGTGAAACAGAATGGCCATCGCAAGAGGGGGGCTTGTGGGATGTTTTTACCCATGCATCCAAGCCCTACCTCAAAAACTGTGCAGTACTGGCATTGAAAACATCATGATGGCCAGAGCTTCCCAGAAAATGCACAGGGAAATGCATGAAGAATAGGCTGCCGCTCATTTTTGCCGATGTTATGGGCACAGAAGGGCACTGCCTAAAACCACCATTGGACTACCCACACAGTAGTCTGAAACCATTGGGAATGGCAATGCTGATTGCCAAAAGCAACCTAGAATTGTGGGGAATTCATTTTCTAAAATCCCAAAAATGGGTGCATTACCAGTACTCACCACTATCAGAAAGCCGGCGTTTTAAAACAACACCAGACTTTTTTTTTTATGGAATACTGAATAAATGAACCCAAAGCAGGCCAAAGAAAGACTTACTGAGAGGTGGATACAATCTAAACTTATATTCTGAAGTGACTTGAAGGTTTATAACAAGACTGGCTGAGCTGTGGATTTCAGCAGTTTAAGTAAATTTGGACTGAAAGACACTAAAAATCTAAATGTTTAAAAGAAATGAGTGACCTACTTTGAATCAGCATCTTAGCTGAATATGTAAAAAATTGTCTTGACTTAAACTGGGGAACAAAAGTGACATTTTATCTGAAACCTGGTTTAAGGAACTGAATGCTGCCCACCAGCTACCCCGACAGGAGATGAGACTTGCACAACAGCTGTGTTCCCAGGCCTAGCTGCCCTTTTGCTGCTCCCACCAAAAGGGATATGACACTTCCCTGATTGAATTACCTGGGCTCTGCAGGAAATTGAACAAAGCCCTGTCCTGACTCAGGCAAATGTTTTATTATGGGGGCCGTAAAAAGTGGCCTCCTCCTGGAAGTAAAGGGGAGGAGCACTGCCTGTGAGAGCAAGCTGGCTTGGCAGAACTGGAAAAACCAGAAAATCAACCTTGTGCTGGGGGAAACCACACCCCTTTGGGGCCAGAACATAACTCTAAAAAGATGGATCATTCATAGAGCGGACTTGTGAAAATTATTTAAATGATACCATAATTCTTGTGATTTTTCTGCCCACATTTTAAGAGGTTTTTAGAACCGGTGGCATGATCTGGGGGCAAGCTAGCAGTTAAGAGGGTATTACTTAAAATGTATGCATGTTAAAAATCTGACACTTCATCAATTAATGTCCATACTCCTTGCGCACATGTGTGTAACTTTGGGCTAATGTCCGATATTGCAAAACCAGTTAAAAAGTGAAATATGTTGCCATTTCTGAATGCAAGCTCCCAGGAAGAGCAGATTTGGACATGGTATACCTCCTGTGATATGGGATGGGTGCATGTAATTTTAAACAAATGTGTACCTGTGCAAATATGTCTTTTGGGTCAAAATATAGATTGTGTGTAATTTGACAGGGGTGGGTTCTCTGTATCATAAACAGACCTCATCATGATGACACTTCATTTCATTCCCCCAATCAAGGGGAAGAGGAGGAAGTGGCCAATGACAAGTGGAGAGGGGTAGAGCCTAGTGATGCTGCACACACACCCATTTTCAAAACACATAAAAGCAGACAGTCAGGACAGATAGGGACCTTCAAATCCATTTGCTGCGGGACGCTCTGCCGGGAAAATCCATACTTTACCTCCATCAACCTTCAGAGAGCAAACATAGAGACTTCAATCTATCCACATCCAGAGTCCAGTCTAAAACCTGACCAGATCCGTGGCGAGGCCCATTTATTTCAAAAATATATCGTGAGTACCTAGCAGACTGTGCAGAACCAATCTCTTAGTTAAAATAATATAATTCAATCTATTTTAATCTAAGTAGAACTGCCTCCTAACTGTCACCTGTCATTTTGTAAAGCTGTCACCTGTCATTTGCAAAGCTGTCACCTGTCATTTTTTAGCTGAAAGTTTTTCAAATCCGAAAAACTACCTTTATTTAATCGCTCATATCTCCGTGACCGTTTGACCTAGAGACTTGCAGTAACTTTCCTCTGAAAGCTTAGAATCTTAGCTTTTCAGCGAACCTAGAACCGCATTCCAATTCCCTATGCCTTTGCCGCAATCGCGAAAACCGCATTCGCGAATTTTACCGCGATTTGCAAATTTCTCCACGTGTGAAAACGGCAGTTCTTGCTTTCCTTGCTAAAATTTCGTTTGCCTCTTAAGAACCATCCCTGAATCATTGCTAGAGTGAGCCTGGACTAATATTAACTTGATACCACTCACCCTGAACCTCCAGAGGGAATTAAAATCATTTTAGCACATTTTCCAATATATTGCTATCACATATAAAAGCATTTTGGGGCCTGTGTTTCAAACTTCTGTAGTCTAAGCTTGCTGGGGTGAACTGAATTACATTTGATTGCATTTCTGAGAACTGTGTGTTTTCCTTCCATTTCCTTGCATTGCACAAAGGGGGGAGGGGATTGCCAGAGAAAAGTGATTACATTGTTTTGTTGAAATCATATTGAGTATTTTCTGTATTGCATTTCATTCAACATTACATCCATCTGAACTTATATAAAGCATTCTCTACCACCTTATTCTTCTGTTCCTATTCACAAGTGTGCTAGTGCCAGACAATCCATTATTGATTACTGCTCAGATTCAGTGTGATATTCAATTATTAATTTATTATAAAGCGTGATATATATATATATATTGTTTAAATTATCAAATAAACCTTTAAATTTGCAAAACCGAACTCCTTCTTGGCTCAGTGGGGTCAGGGGGATTCCAAGAGAGGGGTGTTATATAGGGGTAGTCATCCAGAACGCATGAACTGGACATAAAGATATATCAATAAGGGTTTCCATTCAGTATCCCAGACTAGGCATTGACTTAGCTGTAGTGTTGAATTGAATCCTCTTACAGTGCCGGTGTTCTACGGACCGTGTTCAGGTGTCCGAACAAAATAAATGTGCGTTACAACTTTGCCGACTGGCGAACGTGCTATGTGTTCTATGGACATGTTCATTCTGATTGCGGACAATGCGAACAGGGAGAATGTTCTTAGAACACCTTAATTTGCATAGTTACGAACATGCGGACGGCTTTAGTGTTCTGCGGACACCCCCATTTTGACTACAGACAGTGTGACCAGATATAGGGTCCTTAGGACACCCCCATTTTGGTTAAATGCAGACATCCCAGACATCTGTTGTGTCCTAAGGACACTTCCATCTTGATTGCGGACAGTGCGAACTGGTATAGTGTCCCTAGGACACCTCAATTTTGGTTAATTGCGGACATCCCAGACATCTGGTGTGTCCTAAGGACACTTCCATCTTGATTGCGGACAGTGGGAACTGGTACAGTGTCCTTAGGACACCTCCATTTTGGTTAATTGCGGACATCCTGGACAACCGTGCTGTCCGTGGACACCTTAACTGCCTTTTTTTAAAAAAAATAAGACACAGGAATATAGTAACAACAAACATAATATTTTATTATTGTATAGTAATATAAAATGTATGAAAGAGAGGGGAAGCAGAAACTGATACAAATACAGGGGAATTAGGGGTTTGTACATGATGATGGTAGGGGAGGAAGCGATTGAAGTCTCATCATAAAGTTTTTCTTGCTGGGGAGTTTTTGGGGATGGTTGGCTGGGACATGGAGAAGGGGTTCAGGTACGTGTGGGTCAGTGACATTTATTTTTTTCTTTTATATGGTCATTTGTGATGTCACCTTTGATGTCCTGGGTGTTAGTCTTAGCAGTGCACGGTGGTGGTGTGAGTTATGGTTGCTTAGCTTACCATAACTGGCGAATTTCAGGGTTTTTTCAGTTTTACTTGGAACCATAACGTCCCTTTAACAAAGTTTTTTCACTGAATTTCATAGGTTTTTAGTAGCGCAACTTAACCATAACATCCCTTTAGCAACCTTTATTTACTGAATGTATATATTTGTATTTGTATTTATTGATTTATTAAGCGCTTTACGCCAAAGCGCATATATATATAGTATATATACATATATATACTAATACTGATAAACAATGTTTAATTTCCTTTGCTTTTGCTATCCACTCTCTTCTTTGCCTCTCTTAAGTTGTTGCACTGAATTCAAATAAGAAGAAAATGTTTAGTGTTTGTTGCCGCTTAGTGCCCATTGCTCAAGGAAGTTCTGAAATTTCCTTGTTTTGCCCCAAAAATGTTTTTCTGAATTATTTAAAGTTAACACCTTTTCTCCTCTCATAATCTACCGAGCGCCACTATGTCACCCTCACCGTACCACCCTGTTTGTCTCACATCCACCTCCGCCTTTCACACAGTTTCATGAACACAGCATGCAGAGAGAGTTCGGGCTATATTTTCTCACTATAGATGACTATGTGTAACTATACTCTGAAAGCCTACTCCTGATTAAGGTATTGCCCCGTCTCAACATTAACTAAAAGACAGCAAATCATGGAATGAAGTGAAACCAACTCCAGTCCCTTGTCTTCTGTTACATTCAACATTCCACTTTACTGGCAGCAGTAAAGTGAAGGCATCATGAGTGTGCCTATGTTATACTGACCCACAACGGTGGGTCCAGTCTGGAAAATCTTCACTATCGCATGTTATGTTTTACTGGCCATCAGGGGTGAAGGCAGTGCGATTAGTGTTTTTTGATGGTACTGGCTCACATTTGTGGGTCCAGTCTGGACATTTTCCTTTACTGTGGCATGGTATTTTATACTGGGCATCAAGGGTAATGGCAGCATGATGAGTGTTCCAACATTGTATTGGCCCTCATTGGTGGGTTCAGTGTGGGCATATTTCTTTACCATGACATTGCATTTTGTACTGATAAAGCCAACAGGAGCCGGTTCTTATTTGGTAATGCTGGGAAATATTGGTGCAGCCTCCATGGATATGTATGGGCACAGCCAGCATGACCATGTTGACTTGCTGCATCTGATGGATTTCTATGTGTGCTCCCCTACAAAATCCATTGCAAACTGTGGCTTTTTACCTGAATTTCCCCAGAAAATGTTCTGAAAAATCACGATTTAAACCCAAAATGTTTTATGTTTTTGCGTGGGAGAACCCACCATTGCCCACTTGTTTGGTTCTGGTTCCCTTGCTGCACTTGGTCGCTCCACACATTCAGGGAAAAAATGTACGCTCCTCCAATTAATCTAAGACCCAAAGCCAGATATGGGCTATATTTTTAGCCCTTTGCTGGGTATAGCTCTTTGGTTGAGTGACACGATATATAGACTACATATCAACGTTCCTATCCTGAAAAGGATATTTTTTCATTCAATCAGTTTTGGTGACATTGATTTTATTTTGTAAAATCTTTCTATTGACTTAGAATGTTGTAATGCTTGTCTCAATGACGTGATCTCCAAATGTTCATCACAAACCATGATCACTTCCTTCCCTATATCAGATGCTGAAAGCATATGTTTAATATATTACAATGTTTCTCCTGTCAGATCTTTTTATTGTGGTCCTCTAGGGTGTTCTTGTATTTAAGTCAGGTAAGTAAATACAATCTTTGGTGGTCAGTCAAAAGGCCGAATACATAATACCGAATGCCAAAAATCTCGAAACCAAAATCTCGAAGAAAAAAAATATCGAATTATTTATTAATTTATTTATATGTGTTTTTGGGGTCAGGTAAGTAAAAAAAATGGTTAAAATAAAAAAAAAACAATAAAAAGGTGGGGTTGTGGGGGGAACCCCCCCATTTCGAAAAAAAAACGTCAAAAAAAAATTCGATCTTTTTTTTTTCGGCCTTTTGTCTTCGAGATTTTGGTTTTCGAGATTTTGGTATTCGGTATTATCACTATGAACCACAATCTTTGCACCACATGGCCCTGGTGTATCATGATATTGTCCTGGACTCTGTAATGATAGCTGAATACCTAGCTCCTTCCATATTCCTCTTAGACTTCATCTACTCCTTTAATGAAGTGCAATGAGACTGCCAATATTATCCAAGCATGAATGATATAATGTCAGAACAGTTTTTGGGTCCAATAAATGATCAAACGAGGCCTCGCAAAGGGGCCACTCCTGTGCAGCTTTCATAAAAGTGTTACAGGTAACTGATTCAGTTATGCTCGTCCATGTGAAAGGACTTACCTCTTGGTCTGATTTCCTCCTGTGCTCTAGCACCTTGAAGCGTCTCTTGTGCTAGATGGAATTACCAATAAAGATCTCAGACCAAATAACTCAACAGACTCAATATAAAAAATATGGCAAAATACTACTTTATTTTCAATTCAATATAGCAGGGCGAACTGGCAACCAACAGACTGATGTTCACACACTCACATACAAACCTGATTATACAGAGGTTATATATCCCAATATGTATCATCTATGATGTCTTCCTACATGGCAAACTGCAAAACCTAATGAAGGGGAAGGATTGGTTAAGGGAACATATGTACGTATGGCATACAGAGTGGTTAGTACTTCAATGGCTGCCCCTTAACTGTAGGGCACGCCTGGAAATACCTCCAAATATGTATAACACTGATTATAGCAGAGAAAATGGCAGCGGATTGGTCTATGCAATGTAGGTTGCCCCATAGACCCTCTGATTGGGTGGCATTCTCACCCAAACTTTGACTTTCGGCACGTTGGCAGCATGTAAGCAAAACGAAAACCAGGTGCTCAAGTCATGTCAGATTATTCCCCACTTTCCCAATTAGTCCATCATCTCTCATTAGTCCAGCCATATGCCAATGGTTCTTGTATGTAGTTGACCTTGTAGCCTGGTCACTGTTGTGGATCATTTGAGGGAGTATAAGCCCATCACTATCTTCATCCAAGGCTTAATGAATAGCCCTTGTTTTCTGAATCACGTGTGAAGAGACCAAAACTCTGTCTGTTTCAACCTCTTATTTTCTACTCTTTGATTTACTCATACTGGGTGTTCTTGCTCCTCTTGGCATCTAGATACTTTTTCACTCTATTTTGTATAGACCTTATTCACTGTTAATTGTCCAATACTTGGCTCTTGCAAATGTGTTCTTCTTTAATGTAAGAGAAATATGTCTTACGCACATGGCTTATTCGTCAGTCACCCTTTGGGCCTTGCAATTATTCCTTGGAAAACCACCCTTGATCCCATGCCAACATAGACTCCTTTTTATTTTGCACATCAAGCTGTTTCTCCAACTTCTCCTGATTCTGCATCCCTGTTCTGTCTCTGAGGTGGCTGAATTGAATCTTAGCATGATATGATAAGTTTTTTATAACGCACTTAATACCCAGAGGTTTCTAAACGCGGACCCGGGGATCGAACCTCTGTTACTCCATGTCGTCTTGCTTCCAAGGTGAGCAGGTTGCCGTTGAGCTATCCTCCCGAGAGCATGAGCCAAGGTCTATCTTCCTATCATGGCCATCATAGCCACATTATATTTTCCTCTATAGCAAGCTTCTATATGTCTCATCTACCTTGCGTTAATGTGCATTTACACTTATTAGTCAGCAACGTACTTTATCTTCTTTGTATATATGATTACATTATCATTTCGTACAGGTTTCTCTTGTCACTTCAGTTACATCGTTACTCTTAAGTATTTTCATTTTGTTTCAGTATGTCCTTATATATCTTCTTCATGGCATTATCAAATTTCACTTAGCGATGCATGATGTCCAATGGTGCGTGCTGACATCCTCCACTCTTTCAGTGCAAGGGTACATTCGATATGGTTGCCTAAGTGCATATTGTCTCTCATACACTCAATGCGGCATATAGGGACAACGCATGCGGTCCAACATAGAGCTCTTCTTCTGCAGTACCAGTATGACGTAGTGAGGGGGCGGGAGCTAGGGAAAACACATCCACCTGCGCCTCTACACTCCTTAGTTGTATGAACGTTAAAAGTCACTTCAGCATTGTCAGCCCATAGTAAAAGGATTGGTATGTCCATTTTAATACATCTCCGCTAGAGAAAAAATACAGAATGTGGCATTTATTATGGGGTAATGGACGATTAGTCTCTGATGGAGACCTAGGTCCTTTGATAGATGTGATCACTTGGTATTTCCAGCCAATAATTACAATTGCGTAACCACATCAGTCAAAACAAATAGGGATGGTACTTGCTATGAGCTTGGTTAAAGCAGTTAAGACAAACTTCATGGGTGTCTAGAAATAAGTATTAAGTGACAGGAGTCAGTAGGGAATAACAGCCATCTAACATGGAAACGTTCTGAGGCCGCCTGGCCAGCTATCTTTATTTCCAGAATCTGTAACAGCCTTCCATAAATAATAGCAACCCCTGTGCCTGTTTTATGCTACCTTTTAAATGTAATGGCTGTGAAGTGGTCGGAAACTCAGTTGTTCAATGCAGTGGTAGGGGCAATATTGAACCAAGGTCCTGCATTACATATCAAGTCTACATCACATAAAATAATGTGGGTGTGAATAAATCATCAATCTTTCAGTGCTGAACTAGCATTTAGCAACAAACCTTTCCAAATAGATGGAGGAGCATTGATTTCCAATACTGTCTTATCCACTGTACCCAAGGGGTTCACTCCCCTTTCAAAATGCTGTCTTCCCATTCTTCCACAACCGGGAAATGGCCGACCCTTGGTTTGCTGCCAGTGCGCCCACTACAGGCGGCTGCTTCGCAGCCATCATGCAGTGTCTTGTGAAAGGAGCCTGCAGTGGATCACCCTGTTCTGTGATGGTCACCAGCAACAAAGACATAAGAGATACCCCAAACAAGTGTCTGTCCCTTTCTCTGGACTCGCTTTATAGGACTCGTGCTGGCCCTAACCGAAAATGCCCCCAGGAGAGTAATTCTGTGACAGAGTACAATCTGAAAAGGTGTACTCTCCTGAGATGTTTCACTTTTGTAGCACAAGATGAAGGTGATTATTCTGCAAGAAAGTGCACTCTGCTAAACACGTACACTTTCCAGATATGCCTGATGCTTAGACATTTGTGTTAATGGTTGAAGGTGATTGGGCATCTGGCTCATTGAGGGAGCTGCATAAAGTACACTGTCCAAAGACACACCAACAGCCTAAAGGTGAAATTGACAACTTTCAGAGAATAAAGTTACATGCAGCTAGAATATACACATGCATGTCATCTTTATCTTGTTATTTTAAGGCCTCATTTCAGCACTAGCGAAGGGTCCTGATACTATACAGATGTCTAGTACGATGGCTGGCCCTATAAGTAACAACATCTAGCGTTCAGGGAAAGTGTAATAGTACTCAAGACATTCTTGTAATGCCCTAAACCGCTTAGCACCAATGGGTTTTTAATTCAATTAATAAGGTCTCATGATACATCTTTCTGGCCTTTCCAGTGTCTAGCCACACTTCATGGCAGCGATCAACCACCCTAAACATTGCGCGCTAGCTAAAAACAGTTAAAGCAACATTCTGTCAAAGAATAGTGTTGTGGCTTATTTGGAAAAAAGGTATGGCCAAAACCATTTTCCCAGAAATAAAGTTACTAAACTTGCCTTGCACTCATTGTTTCTCACGATGAAAGATAAACTTGCTAGTAAGCGTGTTCTCTTCAGACCCCATAACATTTATTTTCCAACCCATCCCAGGTGGCCTTTGCGAACTCCAACTGTCAATTTCATACCTCCCCAGCAAGTGAGATTAAGCTGAATCCATAGCAAATCGTTTGAGTCTGGTTAGCAGGGAAAGACCCGAGCAAAGGTAAGAGGCTGGACATGGGCTGACCTAATTCAGAATTTCGAGCTCTAGTTCAGGAAATAATGTTTATTTAACCCCTTAAGTGCCAGGCTATTATGCAAGTCTATGCAAAAAGGACGAGCATACCTGGTTTGCGGTATTTATTTAGTACAGTCCTAGCTTCAAGAAGCATTTGAAACCGGTGCAATAATGGGTTAATAGGAATACAGGTAAGGTGAACACAAGTTACATCAGGGATGAGTTACATTACAGTTAAGCAACAGGGGCCATCTACGGTGTGTGAAGACGGTGCTCCATGAAGAGGTGTGTCTTTCTGAATTGCATGAGTGTGGCTGCAAGTTTAATGTTGACAGGTATGAAACCCATGGCCTGGGTGCTTAGCTCTAGAATGCTGGTTCCCTGGTTTTTATATTTTGTGCATTTATGCTATTCTAATCAGGTCATGGCCTGGCTTCTTGTGGTTCGCTGGTCACCAGAGTTGCTATCCTTGTCAGATAGGTGGGATGGAGCATGCAAGCTGAGGACTTTGTAAAAGATGCAGCTGGTCTTCAAGTTGATGCATGTTTGTAGGGGCAGACAATTAGTCAGATGAGTGAGGGCATAATACAGTAAAGGCTACAGAGGCCTATGAGGACATGGGCCACAGTGTAGAGGACACATCTCATTGGTGGCAGGGTGTAGGTAGCTGGTGAGCAGGGCATTTTCACCATCTAGTTCAGAAAGGACTAAGACCTGTGCTGTAAACACTTGTGTAAATGTGCATTCTAAATGCCATATCATATGTTATTGGACCTCATTACAAGTTTGGCGGTAGCCTTGCTAGTAAAACCGGCAGGCTACTACCGAACATAGGAATTTTTCTGGTGCCTGGCAATGGGGAAATACAGGGCCATTACAGCCCTGGCGGACCCTGTATTTCCCCATTGCCATGCACCAGAATGCATTACTCCCCATTCCCATTTGAGTACCATTGGACTCAATGGGAATGGGGAGGCCGGATGCACCGTGCATCCGTCGAGGTCAGCTCACGGGTGCCGGTATGCCCGCCAGGTCACATCTTGCGGGTGGGAAGGCGCCTGCAAGCAGAACTCGTTGTTTGCTGGTCCGGTAACAATGGTACCAGCAAGCTTACCGGTACCATTGTTACCGGACCGGCAAACTTATAATGAGGCCCAACGTCTGGAAAGAAGAGCCCTCTAGGTTCATGGTAGATAGCTTGGTATGAATATAGGGATGTTTGGCTTTATTGGAGAAGAGGAGAATTTCTGTTTTGGTGCAGTTGAATTTGAAGCAGGAGGCAGGCCTTAAACTGGTGAACGAAACTTATTTTCCACCATTTTGTATTCTCCCTACATTCATAGCTTCGTCCAATAGTGACTCCACTAAGAACAATGCACTCTGGTAATTGCTGGATTGGTAGCTCCCCATTACATTGGTTGTTTGTTGGAGCTTGTGATGCCTGGGGAATCAACAAAAGAATTTAACCCAATTTTGCAGGTTTCATGTAATAAAAATGCCTCGAACATTGCCCTTTTAAAATATATTGCTGCAAAAAGGCCATGGTGGGGGCCACGCAATCCTTGTAATGGATGTGGGGGGACACCCCTGCAACCCTTCGACCCACTATACCTCACAAGGGGAGCAGGGGACACCTCAGCAACCTCGCTCTGCTTGTGTGGTATAATGGAAAAACGTTTACCGGGGCACACCACAGTTTTTCTGCCGCAATGTTTTGTAAAAACTGACATTTTTCAGCGACCATATTACTGGATACCATTTTGCATTCTCTAATTCCGTTATTCTTGTTACAGTGGTTGGGAGGATCTAAACCAACAGTGGATGACTTTGGATCAAAATAACAATTGTCAGGTGTCTAATTGTCTGTGCACTTCCTATAGGATCATAATCACGAGTCCATATCACAGGTTCTAGGTCAGGGTGTTCATCTGCGTTGAACAGTCACTCACCGCCTCTTGGGCCTATAGTGCTCCTGGGCACATCTTTCTTGGTCCAGAGTTTGTTTTGGTTGTCACAATGTTTGTTATGGTCTCTATCTGCTGCCAGGTAGTAGCAGAAAGAGTCTACCCTGGCACCGTAAGTTCATCTGACTGGGGTAAGGCATAACACTCTTCAGGAACCATTGCACCACCAAGTACTTTCATGTTTCACTTTCGGTGAGGCTTTAGGTGACCCCTGTGAATCTTAGGGGTGACTTAGAGTTTGACTCTGCTATCTTTCGTGCCCTGTAATGACACTTTGACTGGCAAGCTGCTATATGGGCAATTGAACAACATCACCGGAGTAAGAACTTTAATCTATTTGTTTGAGTCATATGTAGGGATGCAGGCCACAGCAGTTGAATGTCTTACAATATGACAACCCCAACCACACTCACGAAACAAACTGACTTGTAATAGCATTTCTATTTATTTAAAATATAAATTGATGTAATTCACACGTGTTTCCCCTCTCGCTATACATATAAGCTACAACTGAAACAATGTTGGCAATCCAAGCTCAAAATGCATGTCACACCATAAATAGTACAGTCCACCTGGCTTTACCTTTCTAATAAAGAGAATAAACAATGTGACTGGAAATGAACAGGTGAATGTTTTGTTCAGAATAATACATATAAATATGTTCACTTACCTAAATTGGCGAACACAATAATTATCACAGCAATTAAAAAATATTAACATTCAAAATACCAGAAAGACAACTATTAATAATTCTCGAGAAGTTGCAAAAACCTCGTGCTTGTGAAATTTCAGTGCAATAAAGGATTTGCAAATCACTCCGTATTGATTTAGGGTGGTGACATATGGTCATCAGCGGTTTTGGTTTACTGCTTTGAGGTTTAGAAAAAAACGACATGGGTAATTTTTAAAAGACATGCATTTCTCAGGGACAAATGAAATTGGGAATCAGCTCCCCAACTAGTTTCTGAGATCCGATCTCCCCTTTATCTATTCTTCATGTTCTCCATGTTCTGCTCTGCTATGGACTATGCAAACATAGGCCCATTAAACACTTTTTTGTTTGAATCAATGATTTTAAATGGCACCTAGTATAATAGCCACACACTTTTCTGTGAAATTCACTAATCATTCAGAGGCCATCCATCCTTCTAGATCCTGTGCACCTGAAGAGTTCTAGAGAATGTATTATTTCTAATAAGCAGAAGTAACTATCAACTACATTATACTTTATATACTATAGTGATGAAACGATTATGTTTCTTTTAGCATCTAAGTTACCTTTCTTAAAATTATTCAGTGGGCTCAAGGCAGTGAGGCTCTGCATAGACCATTCAAACTAGATCATTCTCTGCACTCTATTTGGAACATCGGCAGGGAGATGTGATGGGCACAAGGAACCAAGTCCACTTGTAGGTTCTTTGACTGTGCTTCGAAGCACTGGATTCCCTCTTCCCTCATTTAAATTTAGTTTAGACTTTCAGAAATGGCTTCCTGCCCCCTTCTGAAGACCTCTGAAGATCTGCTTCTTTTTCGCTCATTTTGGTATCTGTCTGTATTCGTTGCTGACTTCCCAGGACCTATTCTCTCTTACAGGGGGTGGGTATGGTTAGAACCTTCACTGCTTTGGAAGGTATTGTGATGCAAAATAATTGTAATTGGCTGCATACTCTGCTTGGAGAGTTCCCTCTCGTAAATATTACTAAATGATTTAAAATGTTCCTTAATGGATTTGTGAAAGGTTTAAATTGTAAACCAGAACACAATAACAAAAACAAGAATAGCAATTTCCCTAATTTCTGCTTGGTTAATCTCATGGTAAATTACACAATGGATGTGTCTTAGGTTAAGTTTTCAGAACTCCCCTTTCCTTTGGCGGTGTCACATGTGTAGTCCTTTCGCCCCCTTGTAAAGTGGCATAATCAAGAGGGCACTTTTTTCAAATAGCTATGATCCTTAATACACATAATTTCCAGATACTTTTCAACATCATGACATTCGACGTGTTATTTGGGAACATCAGACGTTTAATTATTCGGATCTGTGTGATTACAACGCAGCTGAAAACATTGCATTCGGAAACACCTAGTCACCTGAAATTTGCATAGTTCACACTAACAATCAACTCATGGTAAATGAACATAGCATTTGCAATAACTAAATAAAACATAAACAACGTTTTTGTGTGCCTTATTTGCCTTTTTTAAAGGGCCTCTGTGTTCACCGCTGAATAGTACGTGATTTCTTTACCCAGAAAACTCATAGGAACTCTTGCGAGAAAGCGAAAGCAGAAAAAAAACGTTGTGACAGATTACCACAGAAACAGCATAGGAGGTCATCACGCATCGGGGAAACAAAGGAGTGTAATAAGTGAAACCAAAGTATTTGTCATTGAACAGGGTAAGTTATTTAAAAAATGAATGCCCCTAAAAAAGACTAAAAACAAAATTCAAATCTGAAATGAAAAATGTGGTGATATGTACTCAGCTAACCTTAAAACATGTTCTGTTCGTTGTTAAAGGGCATGAAATGTGTACTTACTGACATGTAAACAACGTATTTGTTTTTGGATTTTGTTTATTTGTAAAGCGCACCAAGCCCTAGGCATCTGGGCGCATATCTTAGTTCACAAGATTACATATTTACATTACAAGCTTGCTTATATACATTATACATTTATTACATATTGCACAAGATTTACAGAGGAGGTGGTTGAACAAGGCAATTATTAATTAAACAGTTTTACATTGATTACATATTACATAGTATATACAAAAAGGCGTTGAACCAAGGCAGATAGGCGTTAAGCAGTATTGCAAGGAACCCATGCCCAGACGTGCACAATGGATTCTGCAAGTACCGGGCAAGTGCGTCTCAGGCGGGTGAGCTACTGTTCTTGCGCTCATAGCCAGATTTTGACATTATTTCTAAAGGAGTGATAGAATGGCTCAGATCTAAGCGAGATCGGTAGTGTATTCCACAGTTTAGCGACGAGTACGAGGAAGCTGCAACCCCCGCCTTCTGAAGTTTAAATCTCAGGATCTTGAGGCAATGAGCTTATGCAGATCTAGTAGGTCGATTGGAGATGTTGCGTAAGAATAGATTGCACAGGTAGCTTGGTGCGAGATTCGCAAGGCATTTGTGCGTGAGAGACAATGATTTAAAGGTGATTCTTTGGTTGACAGATAGCCAGTTGAGACCATGTCTGGTTTCCGAAATATGTTGGGCTCTAGGGATGTTCATAGCTACCCTGATGGTGTTGTTTTGTAAAACTTGTAGCTTGTTGGTATTCCTATGGCTGGTTCCTAGGTAGAGCACGTTGCAATAGTCGAGTTTCAACAAGACAAGTGCTCTAGCTATGGTATTGCAATTGTTGGTGGTTAGAAATGGTCTATATGCAGTGATTAGTTTGCACGTGTACGCTGTAGCGGACATGACTGCATTTGTTTGTCTGGCTGGTGTTAGAGTGGAGTCTAAGTGGATGCCAAGAGTTTTTACATCTTTCAAGACCTTGATGGGGTTGCCATCGATGATGAAGGAGTCAAAGCTGGCATCTAGCTTACTGAGAAGGTGCTGTGATCTGAGGAGGAGTAGCTCTGTCTTATCATCGTTAAGACAGAGCCCATATTGCGCCATCCAGGCCTGAATGACAAGATAAATGTTGTTGAGTGCTTTGGAGTCAACTATGTGATCACTGGTGATGGGGATGAGTATTTGGGTGTCAACTGTATAATTTGTGTAGGTGACACCCAAATGGTCAAGGTCATCGAATAGAGGCTTCGTAAACACACTCTAAAGGGTAGGCACCACACAAGAGCCTTGGGGAAATCCGCAAGTGAATGGAGCCGGTTCAGCAGAGGCTGATGGCGAGAAGACCCTCATTGTTCTGTTCTCCAAAAGTGATTGTATTTGTATTTGTATTGTATTTATTAGGTTTATATAGCGCTTGACGATTGGACCCAGGTGGTGGCTTTGGTTGAGAAGTGTGTTGCTGAGATGAGGTGGCTACATAGGACTTGGTGATTGACCAAGCCAAATGCAGCCGACAGGTCTAGCAATAGGAGGAGGACGAGTTTACCATTGTCTTTCAGTTCTTCAATTTGAGTTTTCAGGTCAATCAGTACGCTCTCCGTCCCATGCCTTGGTCTAAAGCCTGATTGCCTGAGGCCGAGGAGGTTGTTAGTTTCTAGGTGCTCCTGGATTTGCAGGTAGGCTGCTCTATCCAGGATTTTGAGAAGAAAGGGGACTGTGGTAATGGGCCTATAGTTGGTAGGGATAATGGGGTCTAATGACGGTTTCTTGAGTAAAGGTAGAACCCAGGCATCTTTTAGATTGTTGGGAACTGTGCTTGTATTGAAAGATGCGTTGATAATGGAGGTGATAAAGGGCGCCAGTTCTTTGGTTGCCTCCTTGATGATAGGTCCTGGGCAGGTATCTCCCTGGAAATTGGAAGGTTTCAGTTTGAGTATTATGTTTACTACATCTTGAGATGAGAGTGTGGATAAGTTAAAAAGCTTTTGTGTGTGCTGGGATGACGCGTGTGTGGTGATTTGTGGTGAGGCAAGTGCAAGCCTAGTTTTTTTGTATTACATTTTTTCTTGGAGCATAGTGATTTTACCTAGGTGTGCTTTTTGAATATTGGAGCACCATGTGAGGTCTTTGGAACAGGTGTTGGGGGGAGTTGATGGGATTCCAGTTCTTTATGTATATTAAAGAGTTCTTTAGTACTCAACTTAGCTTGGATATTCCGGTTGTTATAGGTGTCTTTTTTGGCCTGTAAGAATGCCTCTTTGTAATTGAGGGATGCTATCAGAAGAGTGTCCTTATTATTTGGTGTAGAGAGGCTCTTCCGGAGGGCCTCTGCATTTCTTTTTATCTTGCGTAAGTCTCTGAGGTGCGGCGTAAACCATAAGTTGAGATGCGCGCGGGGTTTGGGCTTGCGCAGTTTACGTGGGGTAATAATGTTAATGGTCTTAAGGAGGGTTTAGTTATAGGTGTCCACTAGCGCAGTGGGGTCAGTGTGTGATTCAGTAGGATTGCCGAGGATAGGTAAAATAAGTGGAAGCAGTTTCTCTAGTGTAATTTCCCTATTGTTCCTTGTGTGTATTGGGGAGATAGGTTCTGCTTGAGTTGCGGGTTATCGTATTTGATGATGAACGAGATCATATGGTGGTCTGACCAAACACAAGGCGTGTTTGATAGAACATTGATGTTACAATTGAGGTCTGCCAACCAGTCATGCGTCCTGCCTTTGATGTGAGTAGGTTCAGATATGGGTGAAGCCCAGTTCCGTTATGGTATTGGCAATGTCAAGGGCTTTAGTATCCTTAGTGTCTTGGAAGCCGAGGTTGAGGTCGCCCAAAACAATGATCTGAGAGCTTAACTTGGTTTTAGTTGAAAGGAGGGTGGTAATATCTTCTTCGCAAGTAGATATTGGCCCCGGTGGCCTGTAAATAAGGTGCATAGTGAGTGTTTGGGTGGCTGAGACTGGGAGCTTGACAGACAGTAATTCTGCTGATGGGAAAGGTGGGCCTAAGGAGGTTTTGGAAATGAAGGCGACACCCCCACCTTTAGTTTGGTTCGAATTTCTGTCGCATCTGATAATGGAGTACTCATTGGGGATGGGAAGAGAGTGAGGGCCCGGCTGCAGCATGTAGCCAGGTCTCTGCAATGGCTAAGAAGTATAGGTCTTGTGTTGTGATGTACTCTGTGATATCTAATGCATGGGCTGGGAGGAACCTGGCATTTATTACAGCACCCTTGATGGGAGTTGTGGGTTTATCGAGGCTCTGCTTGGTGTTGGCAGCAATTTCCCAGAGTGGTTTGCCTTTAGTGGATAGATTCTTGGGGAGGTCCGCTGGTTTGGTTGTATCGGTCTGAGGTTTGGTCAAGATGGTAGTTTTGGGAGTGGATGAGGCTGGTAGGAATCTAGTACCTAGTCTATCGTTCCTAGATTTCAATGAGCAAGGTACGTTTGCTGTGGGTTTCATGGCAAAATGTTGGAGCCAAAGGGCTGGTGAGTCTAGATAAGGGTTATGTGATGCAGATGTAATGGATGGTGTCATTTTGGATGCTGGGTGTAGGTAGGGGGACAGACAGATTGACGGGAGGTACTGTCTGAAGGTGGGAGCTTACTGCTCATGGTCAAAGTGGTGCTGATTATGTTAGACATGTTGTTGGCTGTGCAGGCAGGCTGTGAGGATTGGTTGTTGGAATTAAACGTGGCCAGGATGGGCTGTAGTGCAGTGTAGAGTAGTAGCTCTAAGTAATAAAGTGTGTGGCACAGATGCATAGTGTGATGAGGATGGTATGAGACTGTGCTTAATGAGCTGGCTGGTGGGGGATAGGCTAGGAGAGCTTGGATGATATTGAGATGCGTGCAGGTTATTGTTAATTATGCAAATTACCCATATGACGCAGAATGTGGGCAAGATGTAATCAGTTGCATGCAGTCATAAGCTCAATGTCCGTATAAGGGCCTATGGCGAAAGTGCAAGGGGGGAGGGTGCGTACTGCAGTCATAATAGCATGTAGTAAAGCAAGCACATAATGTAGTCAGGGTACAATACAAGCAATTTGCAGTCAGTTTCCTAGGTATGGTGCATGCGTGTAATGCAGTTAGGTTAGCATAATATAAACTGAAGATTATCAGAATGCAGCTCCATTTCTTCTCTTCATACATTATTTGTGTTATATAAAAACAAATTAATTTACTTTGTGAATGTGGCAGCTAACAATTAAAATGTAACACATTTTTTAAATGATTTGTTGCAAATGAATAAACAATCTGATGTTAAATACTTAGCGTCTTATATGTAGAAATCCACATATTTGTACAACTTGGGTTATGATTCCATGCACTCTTTGAATTTGTATTAAACACAAATGCAGATAAAATGCTTGTTAAGGCACCACATTATACTGGCACAGATCAAATTATAATTTGTAACAGTAGAGCAATGTTTTAAGTATACCTCCAATAATTTATGCTTAGTGCATTTTGAACTAAACAAAGCATTTCAATATTGACACATATCTGTGTCTTCGTGCGTGTGTCCGTTTGTTGAGGCATGGTCAGCCCAATGGTGTCTACGGAAACCTGGTGTGTTTCATTTTCGGGCACAGGAGCTGGAAGTACTGATAATCCTGTTCCCACAAGCTTGATATCCTACACTGGTTGTCTGCACTTAGGACCAAATGTTTCTGCATTATGAACCACCTGCCCACCTTTATGAAATTTTCTTCAGCCAGGATTTCTTTCTCCACCTCTCATCAGTGTGGTGATAAGCAGTTGATCTGGCCTGGTGTGGGAACTGGTAGTACTGAATAAATCAGGCAAGTACATTGGTGTGCCATATAGCATTTCATAATGCATTTTACTGTCACATTGTGGTTGGTATGGGACATTATGTATGCTTCCCCTTACTAAAGGCATGTGATCTACCCAGTTACCTCCATAGAAAAGGATGCATTTAGTCATGGCCTGTTTCATAATCCCATTAGTTCTCTAAACAATCCTGTTAGACTTCGGTTGAAAGTGGTTTGAGAATTGCAGGTTATATCATCAGCAAGACAGGGCTTCCCTTAGCGTTTTGCCTGAAAAGGCTATCCAATTGTCAGCTTGGAGTGGTTTTGCTGCTGGCATAGGCACTATAGAGTCCTTAATGACTTCTTACAAATAGGGTTCCTCTTGAGAATCATCCAGGTGAATCCTTTACATAGATCCACTACAATAAGCAAGTACTATTATCGGTTAACTGCTACCGAGAGACATGTGTGATCATGTACATTATTTCAAATGGAACTGCTGCCCTCAATAGAATAGTTTGTTGTTGCCTTGTTGTATGATTCACTCTGGTCCTTAAACGTGTTCACCTTTTATCAATATACTGGTTGACATCTTTTCTCAGCTCTGGTCATCAGTATATGTCCATTAAAAGCTGAGCAGCTGCTAACATCCTAATGTGGGCAGTAGTCATTCTTGCATGTGCAGCAAATATTAATTTGAAACGGCCCTGCTTGTTTGAAAATACCCTTTATATGGGGACTCCATTCTTTTGGGGAATTCTGACCAATACTGACAACATATGATGTACGAGGATCTGTTGAATGCTGTCAAGCAGTAAATACATGGTTACACTAATTTTACTGTGGCAGTGACACAGTGGTGGATCTGCCAGGGAAACACCTTTTACTTATATGAAAACTTCTGCTGCTAAATTATGCATCTTATTTAAATCTCTTCACACAAGAAAGGACTTATATCAGTACCCACATTAGGTATTCTGAATTAACCTTACAGAAAATTAACCATCAAAACTTGTTTAGGGACATTACACCATGTACCACATCTGCTGCTAGATAAGGGCATTTCACATTACAAGGGATGCCTTTAGAACTCCAAGTTAGGCGTCATCCCACAAGAGGAGCAAATTACCCTAAATTAGCTCACATCATGAGATCATAAGGAGACACATTGATGGAACCACAGCATGGGCTATGGAGGTAGCTGCTCTGGCAGCTGCACCAGCACCAGGTGCAGATTTAGGAAGAGAGGAAGGGGGCTCCCACTAGGTAGTCTTAAGGCTTGTGTGGGTACATACTGAGCAAAGCAGAGGAGTTACAAAAATGGTACTACACTAAAGTGAGTCACTTTAAGGCTGCATTTCCTTAAGTCTCTCCACAACTGAGACTTTCATCACTAGCCATGATCATGACAGCAGGGCGCAGTCCCCTAATGAAAAACTATGATAACTGGGTTTAATTTCACAGTGGGCTATGTTTGATGACAGCATTAACCAATGTTCTTAAAGGAAATAATAAATACTCAAGGAGCAACTTCAGAAATGGTCTTAGGAGGTAGCAGGAATAATCATGTTATTTCTAAAAGCAGAGAAGGTCTGATCAGCATAACTCAGCACCCAATGGAGATGAGGCAAATTGGAGATGGTTGGCTGGTTTGCTGGCACAGAAAATACAGAAACAATAGCATCCAATACCAAAAATGAAAATGGAATGGTCTATCCTGAGCTGGAACACAAGAGGTTTGTCTCAATTATTTCAATGGAGCGATGTGATAATCTCAGAAACAGATATGCTGTGTTTCCAGGAAGTATGGCTACAAGAAACTCCTATAATGGAGGGGTATTGCGTGGTATTACACCCTGCGTTTAAAAATCAGCTGGGGCATCCGATGAGTGGATTGATTGTAGCAATAAAAAATGATCGAGTGGACATTAATATACAGCCAAAACCCCACGCCGTTTGTGCAGTTGTTAGCAATAGGTTGCCCGAATGAAACAGCAGAAAAGGGTAAAACCCTTATAATAGTGAACATCTATTGGAATCCGGCAGATGCAAGAACGAAGAATATGCCAGATGATGTGGTGCGTCTGATTGATGAAGAAAGAGCAAAGTGGAAAGATCTGCTCAGAATTATTGTTGGCGACTTGAACTGCTCATGTCTTGATAACAAGCCAATTTTGGAAGAATCTACATCAGCATCCGATAAGGTAAAAAGGGGAATTACCTGGAGGCAGGCTCTACAATCTAGAGACTGTTTGATCCTGAATGGGATAATGAAAGGTGACATCCCAGGGAAACCGACTTGGAAGGGAACCATGAGTTCACAGATTTTGGATTACATCAGTGTTTCCTCAAATATGAGCGGGATTATTGACAGCATGCAGGTTCATGAAACCAAGAAGAGTGACTATTATCAACTAAGAATGGTTTGTAATAAACATAAATAAAAAGCCACCAGCAATATTTGAAGCAAACCTGAGGATAAATCCCGGGCGAAACAGATTTAACATCAAACAAAACGCGTTGCCAAGGTTGACTGAAAAATTAATGTACTTAATTGAATCAGACATGGAGGATACAGATAAGAAAGGCATAAGCTATACATCGCATTTCAAAAATTTAGAATACATCAGGGAACGGGTGACAGGATGCCATTGATGTCATACAAGCATGCATACGACATTCAGGTTGTGGAAAAGAACAAGCTCTTACAAAAGAAATAACGCGTGTAAAACAGAGCAAATTAAATAACAAAGGTGAGGGAAAACATAAATTAAAACACAACACAAAGATACCAAAATTGGCTAAAGATACATTAAAAAAAACAATGACAAACCAAGATGCACAACGCATGTTAGATAACATAAAAGCCGAGAACACCACGGCAATTGTGGGCCACAATAAATCAAATGGATGCCCCACAAGATGTTTTGATGTCTAATCCAATTTCGGCAATGTCTTGGGTCACATATTACACAAATGCCCAAGAAGAAGAGGAGGAGATACCCCAAAGCGAACACACAGATTTGATACAGCCGGTTTGCCTTAACACAGAAGTAGAGCTATTGGATTTGGAAATAGCAACAATTGAAGATCTAATAAGGAGAATGTGCAGCTGAAACAAAATCCAGAATTATGGGCCATTTTTCTCCACCATCTATATAGAGGGATAATGACAACGGCACAAATTCGTATGACATGGAAGACGGTGGTAGTTGTCTCGATCTCTGCAATCCCCTTAAATCTTTGACTGGAGATGGGCTACCATCATGGGTCCTCTAGGTTTGCATCCGAGGCGTGGTGTAATGGATGGGAAAACAGTGCATATTTCGTTTCCTGGGCAACTATCCTTATATATATCTTTGGTAAAGTACCTGCGACCATCAGACAGGTGATTTATTTAGGGCAAATCTAACTAGAGAGCAGGGTACAGCATTACAGCACTTTGCTTAGCAATTGTAAATTAGGGTTGCTCTTTTTAAAGCCCATACATATATGGCTGAAAAAACCAAGAGTGTTCAAAAGGGACTTCACTATATGGTGACCAGACGTCACAATTTTGCCGGGACTGTCCGGGTATTTGTGCATCCGTCCCAAGACTTTTTTAAGTTTAAAAACCCTGTCCCGGGATTTGGGGATCGGGTGGTTTGGCCAAAAAACTGTATGGTATCCACCCGATCCGCAAATCCCAGATGGGTTTTTAAAACTTAAAATAGTCTTGGGTACCCGGGCGCTCTCTTCACTCGATCAACATGACACGGGAGGGACAGGCCACCCACATAGAAGTAGGACTAGTTTCACAACTGAAGCTGTAGTCCTACGTCTATGTCAGTGGGCTGTCCCGGTTTTCTATTTTCACAATCTGGTCACCCGAATTCACTACAAAAAAGGATTTCGCACAGATGAAACCTCCTTGAATGTCCCAATATCCGTCCATTTCATGGTGGGCGCCTATCACTTCACAGAGGCGACATTAAACCTTGATCAGGTCAGCACTCTGTGACATAGCTCTCAACCTTTTTTGACACAAAGGTGGGTGAAAACACCCGATTTTTTTTGGGGTGGGGTGAGAGCCCATTGTCAATGGGCTTATAGGGGCCTTGGCAAGTGAAACAGGTGATTGTAAGGAGGGTGACATTTTTGTTACAAATTAATCTCGTATTATATTTATAAACTAAAACATACTGTCTCACATGAGGCTTAATAAACACAAAATAGAAAGTGGAAGCTTATCAGTGCTGAGTCGGTAGACTTGAGTCTCTGTGGCTGCGCCCTACATTTCCGTAAGGCTTTCTTCTGTACCCACAGCCTGCTGCGTTGGCTCATTTAGTAAGATTGAGCCTGTGTGAGGTATGCACCAGAGTCTGTGGCTGCAAGGCGGGTGAAACAGATGAGCTGGCGGGTGGGCGGGTGTCTGGATTCTTTTTGCGGGTGACACCCGCCAAAAGCGGGTGAGTTGAGAGCTATGCTCTGTGATGACGCCAGGCGTATACTGCCTTTTCTTCTCCCCCACCACGCTGCTTGACACAGGCCCTGACTAGATTCATTTAACAAATTAAGTGGCCCTCTGGTTCGTAACAGAAAGGGGGAATAGCCAGTACTGTGAGCAGCCAGAAGTAAATGGTCTTTTCTTTTCGTTAAGGCTGGAGCAAATGCAGGTGAATAGCGCATCATACAGACCTCTCTGCCGTCTGGCTACGCAGTGTTTCTGGAATATACACTATGGCCCGCATCGGCCACACTCTCCCCGCCTGTCATCTGCCATCCTCCATCACATGACAAAGTAGACCACATTGCTGTAATATGCTCCTCCAGTGCTTCCAGCTGGGGCAGACTACTAATTCCATGCAAAGCTCACTCTGCATACATAATCTGCATAATTACAGAATTAATAAGAGCTAATTAACACACGTTATCTATTTAACCCCGGCCTCTAATTAATTCAAGTTCATTGTTAATTTAACGTGTTACCATGTTATTTCAGCGTGTGTTAACTGATATCTGCAGATGAATGGATACAAATGGCAGGACACAAAAAAAACGGCACGGGACAGAAGGGTTCATTTTTTCAGCATGACATGGATATTGAAAAACATAGCATGGAGGCTGTTTGGATACTCCAGAAAAAGCGTATGCAAAATCATTTCAACTTTTTAATGAAAATCACTTTGAAAACAAGTTGATGCAAGTTGTCATAATTGGTTTGTAACCGGTATATGAGAGGGATAAAGAACACATGCAATTATGTATAATAGGATTTCACTGATGGCTGATAAAAGTTTGTTTGCCATAGAAACAGTACCCAATATACGAGAGCAGCATTAAAGTAGGCATGGACGTCACTTAGGTTTTTTTTTTACATTGAAGTGCATGGGCTGTTGCCAGTAGCATGTGGCTCTTTGTTTCTAGAGTGCCTCATTTTCTGATGGCTACATCCGGGAAGATAGCTCAGTGGGTTGAGCGCTGGCTGCTGCAATGTTTGTGTGATCTGCAGGTTGCGGGTAACACTCCCAGGAAGGTCAACTCAGCCTTTCATCCTGCTGAGGTTTATAAATGAGTACCAACACAGGTTGGGTAATATTGTATGTACATTTGTCCTATATGAGGCGTTTAAGCGTAAGTGCTATATAATAACAGATCATTATCATTTGGCCTTGGACTTCTGTTTGCATTCACAGTGATTTGGTAATATGGGCCGATACGCACTGATATTAATGATACATATGGTGGTCCATTCTTGTATGAAATGTATATCACTTTACACTACAGTGATATCGAAACGCATTGGGTGGCAGCATGAGCACGAGTTGTCCCACAAAGACATTGCCACTCCCAGTGTAATAGATCCAGGCGATTTAAAAGGAGAGGAGGGGATCAACAAGGATCACTGGCAGTGCGATCCGTGCAGGGAGTTCCCCACCCCCAGCCCACGACACAAGCCGGAGTGGAACGCGGAGCACCAGCCAGGAGACAACTCTATCCCTAAACAAGATGGCGACCAGGACCCTGGGACTCGATTGTGCCGGAGATTCAACTCTTAAGCACGGAGCGTGGGGAAAGAGCTAAATAACAGAGGAATGGTGGGGGGAGCGAGATAACTGCACTCAGGAGGAGGCTCCTGGGCACTTCCACATCAAGGGGGGAAGGTTTGGAAGCCGGTCCTGATCCCCCTACATTGTGCGTTTGCCGCAGGGTGAGAATCACCAGAGGGGATGAGACCAGAGGTAGCAAAGATGCTGATTCAAGGGATAACCAGGGGCACTTTTTCACAAGGATGACCATCAAAGTCTTGACATATAATGCAAGAGGCATGAATACCTCAGTTAAAAACAAGAAATTAGAAGGATATTTGGGAGTGTAGAAACCAGATACACTTATGTATCAGGAAACTCACATAAGGAAAAGAGACAAAGGGAAACTTAGGATCAAGGGCTACTCCCAACTTTACCAAGCTAATGCCATAGATAAGACAGACAGGGTGCTCATCACAATAAATTATAGATTGATAGTACAGGTGCTAGACTCCAGGAGACACTCAGGAGGGAGGTTTCTTTTTCTCAACTTAACAAACGGGTCTCACACATACACACTAGCGATGACACATGCTCCCAACACGGGACTGGATGGCTTTCTGAGGGGGGGCGCTATCACAACTGGAGGGCGTAGCTAAAGGGAACATAATCCCTGCTTGAGAGTTTAATATGGCATGGGTCCCCAAGCGGACAGGAGTACATGAGCCATGCAACGCATAATGGTGACGTCCAAAGCGCTCAAGCAAAACATAACCACACTGGCACGATACCTGGCGAGCAGTCAAGGGACAAGCAAAGGGATGCACATATTACTCCCATGTGCAATCTTCTCTATCCATGATAGATTACATATGGGTCTCCACACGCATAGTGGAAAGGGTGAAGGGGGTAGAACTGGAACCATTTCCCTATCTTATAATGCCCCGCTAATGATACAGATAGCACTAGGGATCTTTTCGGTAGGCCTCTGGAAATAGAAGTTTCCATTAGACTTAATGCAAGACCCGGTCTTAGCGGACTTGATAAAGGACAGAATAGATACATACTTTGTAGAGAACGAGACCCAGAAAATGGCCCCAGAATCATAATGGGATGCATTTAACGCGGTACTGAGAGGCGACCTGATAGCCTTGAAAGAGGCAAGGGACAAACAAAGGCGACAGAGGGAGGTGGGACTTGAAGATAAACTGAAGGAATACAGGGGGAATTGTCAAAAGGCCCTAATAAGGACTACAAAGAGCAATGAAACACACCCAAGGTCAGTTGGAGATATTATGCATGAAATGCGCTGAAAAGGCCTTACTATACACAAAACAATGTTAGCACATAAAAGCTAACATATCTGGCAGGCTGCTGGCTAGACAGCTGGAAGATGAAATACGGACCCAAATAATCCTGAAGTAAAAGAATAGTGAGGGTGGGCATGCCACAACTAACAAGGCAATCCTGGGGATTTTCCAGGATTATGATATGAATCTATATGCCATCCGACAACCCTGTAAGGGATAGACAAGAGGTATATCTGAATAAAGTCCCATTACCTGTGAGAAACCTGACGGTGTCTCCCTGACTAGTGCCTGGGAATCTGCCATCCAGGACCAGGACACAGAAATCACTATTGGATGTAGTTCCTGGGGGTGGACCAGTGAGGGAGGTTCACCTGTATGGGGGTCCTCGGGGAGTGGAAGGGGGACACCGATGGGTGAGACGAGGTATGGCCCTTCTTATAACACATTTTCCCCATCCTACCATGTAGGATACTCAAACACTCTAACCCCAGCTCCCTTTTCCGACAAGAGCACTTTCTTACACCACAAAAGATAACTGACTAACATCAGAGCCATTTACCTGACATGTCCCAACACAAGGGTCAGGCAAAGTCAGGCAATTGACCAGAATCACATACACACCTGATGGCCCTTTCCCTTCCCCACAGGAATAAAGGCTGGCACACAAGAGCACACTATGAGCAAGGCAGACCGCATGACGACACAGCTATCCAAGCACAGCAGTTCAAGAGGCAGAGGAAGGCGTTGAGGACCGAAGGGGTGCAAGGAGAGAAGCAACCTTTCCCTTTCCAACCCAGACCTGCAGAGCCTCTGCAAAAAGTATTGTAAAACCGTGAACAATAGCCAGCGTGTGTTGCAGCAGATGTCAATGCTATACGGAGACCTCCTACACTGATAATCAGGACAGGGAGAGACGCTTGCTTCCGTGGTACCATCCTTGACTCCAGAGACAAGAAAAGCCAAGTGGTTCATCACAGTTGGTGAGGCGATAGGGAGAACCAATAAGAAACCGAATTGTGTTGAACACAAGTTGCAAATGAAGGAAAGTTCAAAGAAGTTTTAACAAATTAGGGGAGAACCAACTGCAGAGAGGTCTGGCACCACGTAGGTGTTTACTCGAGAGACTCTGGTTCATCTCCTTTTTGTTGAAACTACCGATACCAGAAGGCCTAAGGAGCGCCACAAGGAAAAGGTCGAAATGGTCATTCATGGGTCTAGCAAAATCCTCTGTACAGTCGAAAGTCTTTGACCGACAAACCATTGGAAAGCTAAGGGAGATGAATCCTGAAAAGTGAGAAAGCAAAAGGAACATTGTGTTGACACGAATTAACCTGACAGAGGTAGGTCCACAGTGAATTGTTTAAAAAGACATTAAAACTTGTCAATGCAACTGTTGAAATCATTTGGAAAATGCCGTAGTGAACCCGACAGAGGGAGGCTAACATCCAAGAGGGATCTGAGTCCAGAAGAGGGGGATCCAGGGGTGAAAAGCCATCACTCACGACACGTGAATGCCGTAGTGAACCCGATGGAGGGAGACAAACATATGAGAAGGGTCTGAGCCCAGAAGAGTGGTTGCATGGGTGAAGTAAAGGAACTTTTTGTTTGTTATTTTTGAACACATCAGGTCCTCTGAGGCAAGAGACTTTTGTGATCAAAGTGAGGGGGATCGGATGGGAGCGGTGCTCCTCTACTTTTTCTTCCTCTATTACCATTCCTATACTTTTATTTTAAAAAGAAAACAGTCCGGAGTGCTCCTTTTTAAAATAAAATTATAGGTATGGTTGCAGCACTGCATTGTCTGATGCAGGCTGCAGACAGTAGACTGATGGCAGAGCCTTGGCCCACGCCTGTGCGTTGAGGTGCAGTGCCGTTCCTTTTTGCATGTGCCCTCAGTACACGCAAGCGTGGGTCAGTGACCCAGCAGCCTCTGTCTTGTTGGAGTTGGACTGAGCTCGTCGACAGGACCAGGCCCAGAATTTTGTTTTTACCTCCTGCAGGTTGCTGCTGCTAGCCAGGTAGGTAATGAGGGGGGACGGACGGAGGCGAGTGTGGTGGGTCGGGAGAGAGGGATGGTTCAGCACCGTCCCTCTCTTCCCGACACCAAGCATATTTTATTTGTACTGCAGACTGCAGTAGTCTGCAGTGCAGGTGCGAGCGGGAGGTCAAGGCCAGGCGACTAGTAGTGGGTCGGGAGAGAGGGAGGGTTCAGTGCCGACTCTCTCCCTCGAACCGAGCATATTTTATTTGTACTGCAGTGCTATCTGTGCGTTAGCTGCTATGTGTGAGAAAAGCTCCAATTGCCGATGCTTGCAATATATTCCAGTTTTTGATTGTTAAGGCAGCATTGCTGATGCCTGCCCTGAACCTATTTTGTGGGCGGAATGTTTGAACTAGTGCTGTCTGTGCTGTACCTATGTAATGCATAGAAACGTTGCAGTGCTGCTGCTTGTGCCGTGCCTATGTGATGTATAGGAAGCTTGCAGTTCTGCTGCTTTTGCTGTGCCTATTCAATGCATAGGAAGTTTGCACTGCTGCTGCTTGTGCCGTACCTATGTAATGCAGAGGGAGCTTGCAGTGCTGTTGTCTGTGCGTACCTGTGAAATGCGTAGGAAGCTTGCAGTGGTGCTGCTTGTGCAGTGCCTATGTAATGAAGCGGGCGCTTGCAATGCTGTTGCCTGTCCTGGACCTATTCTGTGGCAGGGTAGCTGGAAAAGCTACTGTTTATGTTAGCACTCCTTTGTGAGGCAAGCTTGCACTGTTCCTGTCTATTCTGGACCTATGCAGTTTGTGAGGAACAGGTGCCCTGATGCGGACTGCACTGTGACTAGCATAGCAATGTGGAACTTGCCTTGTCCATTTTCAGGAGCATTGTAGGAACTGCAATATCAATGTGTGTAGAACCGGGCAATTCAGTATGTTGGCATGTGAGTTTTTCCCCAGCTACACAAAGCAATATCTGCAGAAAGGCGTACAAATGAGATGGTCTCCGAGACTGTACCTACACGTCTTGTGATTGCAGCAGTTCATGAACCGACGCATTTGGACTGGATCTGGCATAGGAGCCAGTATGCACCCATGTGAGGCTTCATGCGTGAAGCTAAGCATGGGAATAATGAACCTGTTCTGAAGTGCTGCATCTGTGTATGGACATATGAGTGAATACAGGGATGCAAGAGTTTAACCTGAGTTTATGGTGCTGATCACGCAGCTATGAGGCTGAACCTGGAACTATGAAGGTGATAACGGCAGCCTGATGTTGGTGGACACTGTCAGTTAAAGCGGCAGTGCGCTTTGGAGGGCTATGCAAAGCAATGGCTCAAAGCAGTGTAGGGGATCTCTTGGAGTTTGGGGGTGTTGAATCAGCAGCTATATGGATAGTGTTGGAATGGCTTGAAACCTGGGGCAATCTATGAGGTGTTAAATGAAAAAAAATCATGGGACGTGTTGCGAGGGAATGAGGGCACAGCCCGTTTAAGAAAAGAACTTCAGACCATGGGAGAGGGCGGGAGACGGGAGGAAAAGGAGGGGACAAGGAAAGTGAAAGGCAGTATATAACATGGAGGAATAAAGGGAAGGTCGAGAGGAAAGCGGCTCCCGTGTCGCATGGTGGGGTGGGTATGCAGAGGCCCCCATCGGGGTCTAACAACTGGCGATGAGACCGATGCGTCCCATGCTGTGAGGAAGGGGGACTGGATGTGCCCAGCAGTGAGGTGGGTGTAAAGGTGCCCAGTGGGACGGATGTGCCTAGCAGTGAGGAGGGTTTAAAGGCGCCCAGCAGCGTACAACAACGACAGCTTCACTGGGCCTGCAACACGGAGGACGGGAAAAGTGACGATGCAGAGCCCAGCAGTATGCACCAAGCGCCACCAAAGAGGGCCGACGAGCAGAACATACCCAGCGAAGATAACGAGGTATCCAGTCGGGCGTACGGCACCCAGCAGTGAGGGGACGTACTCCTGCAGGAGGGTGGGCCTGCGAGCCCAGCAACAAGATCTCCCCGGTGTAGAGGAGGGTTGGAAGCCCGGCAGCAGTAGGACGGGGTGGACCCCGCATAGTGACGGATGGAAGGCACCCAGCTGCGGAAGTAGTGGTGGAAGAGCCCACAGCAGGAAAGCAGGAAGGGCCCAGTAGAAGACTGGTGACTCCAGCCCACAGAGAACCGCGTGAAAGGGAGCCGAGGAGGAAGGGCAAGAGCGGCTGACGGGCACAGCCCAGCAGTGGATTGAAGGGACAGGAGGGCCCAGCAGAAGGATGGCAGGTCGAGTGAGCCCAGCCGAGGAACGAAGGCCCGGCGTGCCCAGCAGCGGATACACCCAGCAGTACAGCGGAGAAGAGAAGCTCACCCCACAGCACCCAACAGAGCGTCGGGCAGAAGGCGCCCAGCAATGGAGACAGCAGAGGAGGTGCTGCATGTAAAGGCAGGACAGCAGCAAGGAGGGCGAGTAAGCACAGCAGAGCAGTGGGCCGCATGGAAGACAGACACAAGGAAGCCGACAGTGCGTGGAAGGTGAGTAGCCCCGTCTGCCAGTGCCCAGCAAACCAATGGACGACAAGAGCCCGCAGATAGTATGCAGCTCAGAAGGTTCACCTACCCATGACTGGAGAGTCGCTGGTGCTCACAGCGAGAGTGAGGAGGGCATCAGACGAAGACCGCCTGAGCCGGCGTACGGACAGGAGAATGGGCCGTCCGACACAGGAGAGAGCCCAAGCCCATAGCAAAGAAGAAAGCTGTAATGGAACGCCAGATCCAGAGCGCAGTCCATTGGTAAGGAGCCACGCACGCACCCGCCAATGCAGGAATCACGTGGCTACCCACACCCAGGCCTGGCAGAAAGCACCTGAATGCCAGTGCACCACAACAGCAAGGGCGCTCCTCACACAAGACACGTGTCTGTGACCCTCCATGGACAATGACCACGTCCAAAGCAGAGTGGAAACTTCCCCAGTATGCCGCCGCACATCCCAGCAGCAAAGCCGCACCACGCGTACCACAAGTGTAACCCAGCAACCAAGAAGCCCTGACGACCACGGGGGCTGCAGGACACTACCACGCACCAGGCCAAGTGTGCACGACGCACTGAACCAGCCAGAGGCGTCTGATCAGAAGCCCCTACACGAAGCCATCGCCATAAACATCAGTGAAGGGCGCACAACAGCGTGGTGCCATATGAAAGGGGCAACATACGCTCATGTAACCAGCCAGCCAACCAGATGGAGCAACGCAGAACACTGTAGGACATACGCCCCAGAACTGTCACGTATGAGGAACCATCAAAACGTGGCACACCCCCAGTCCACATAACAGAGTAGCCGACCAAGACCATCGCACTAATAAGTGCAATTAGGCCAGAACACCGCAACCCCACCATCACCGGCTGGCACAGAGGCCCCACCACGCAAGTAAACAAGAGTGGCAAAGCACAACACACCACCCCACCAACAGCCTATACGAACCACAAAGGGCAGAGGCCCCACAAGGCCTGCATGCCTCCAGTGCCCCGCACTATCTGGCCCTGATACGACCGCACACGGCCCTACAATTCAACACCGCCAGCAACCCCAACAAAGACTAGTAACACCTGCAAGTGACCTGCAAGGCCGCACAAGTCTGTTCACAAGACCACATATGGCGCCCACCTCCACAGGTGATCCAGGATGCCTCACAAAGGCTGCCGACCTACAAACAACCAACTGTCCGGGTAAAACAGATCGGTGACGCCACTAAGCCACACCCACAAACCACACCATACCCAAGACCGGACACCGCAAGGACTCAACGAGACAAGAGACCTGACACAACAAGCTGCCGACGCGGGAGCATGTGCCCTTGCCAATATGGAGCCCGCTTACCACGACCTGTTCCTACGACGGCCCGACCCGTTCACCCTCCACCCGCGCCATGATCAAAGACAAAGGTGGGAAGAATGGGTCGAAGAGTTTGAGGACTTCATGCAGGCAATAGGCGACCATGACCCGCTGAACAAAGTAACCACATTCACCAACCTAGCAGGAAAAGAAATCAAAGGGATCACGAAAACGATCCCAGCGCAAGAAAGGAACAAATACCAATGCCTGCTTGCGGCGGTCAACGACAAGCTGATTATACACAACAACAAGGACTATGAACGCTATGCATTCAATCAATGCGTGCAACTTCCACATGATTCCATGGATGAGTTTGTCATCCGTCTTCAGCAGAAAATAAGCAGTTGCGATTTTGACAACTTCAATGATGAGGAGGTAATACGACTGAGGATCATAGAAGGGTGTACCTCGTCAACACTCATCTTGTCAAAAGGCCCCTCTCCCTACAAAAGATACTCAACCTGGCAAGAACACATGAGTGAGGGGACAACCCAGTCAGCCAGCATTGAACATAAAAACCAAAGTGACTACATTGCGGCCCTCAAAGTAGGACAGCCGGGATACACTGGGCCTACCAAACTAAGGAGAAGGCGAGGACTCAGAAACCCACAACACCAAACCCTCAACGAGGCGCAATGCCACAGGTGTGGATTGGAGGTCTCACTCAGATGACCATGCCCAGCCATCAGGAGGAGATGCCGGCGATGTGGCCAAGAAAGCCACTTTCAGGTGATGTGCAGAGTGAGCCTGCCTACAATTCCTGCATCACCACCAAGCCCGGTTTGAGTTCCTCACCCATCAAGAGGGCCTGGTGCCTGGTCAGTACACGGAAGGATCCAGGCACCGGCGCCGCAAGATAGGCACCGGGTACCACTGGTGGCACCGACTGATATCATGAGGGCCATCACGCCCAAGTAGCGCGGGCATGAGCACCCACTCCACCCAGAGACATACTACCGAAGACCTTACAAGATGCCGAAACGGGGGGGACGCAGAAGCCACAACCAATGTCAACAACGAGCAACGTTATCAAACCAGAGAGGAAGCATACACCCTGGGCAGGTCCCAAGCACACGTATTCCAATGGGGAATAGCACAGCCACCACAACCAAAAGTACAGCCACGCTGCGACTCAACCCAGGGACACCGCAGAGTACTCACCACCATCCACATGATACTGAGTCCCGCCATAGGACACAGCTGCCTCAGCCATCGGACAGCACTACAGCACGCCCTCTTCAACATCCACTACAGATCATTTGGAGTTACCCAGGTGAAGGACTATATACCTGGACAAGAGACGGGAGAGACAAGGAAAGCCAAAGAAAGCACAGACCGCGCAGATCTCATCCTAGTGACAAGGGACAAAGAAACAGTGATGACAAGAGACCACAGTGAAATGACACCAAGGGCCTCCCTCTTCAATGAGTTATACCTAGAGGAATATGAACCAACGAAAGAGGCAGTGATCGAGATGGAGGAAACAGAGAGTGAAAAGACATATGAAACACTGCAACGAGAAAATGCGGGGGAGACCTGCGAGCAAACCGAGCAGGCCTCATTGAACCACAAAGAGACCCCAACGGCTTATTGAGCAAATGATATGATATGATATATGATATTTTATTTATATCACGCTCATACACAGGTGTTTCAGAGCGTGACCAGGCAAAGGGGAGGGGAACAGGGGAGAAAACAAAAACAACAATCTTACTAGGCCCAGTGACATTGAAAATGCGCAAGTGCATGGGGAAGGGAAAAGGGGGGAAAGTGCATCGGAGGGGGGAGAAATTGGAAAGTGCAGAGCATAGGAGAGAACAAGATTGATAAGTAAATAAATACATAAATAAGATAAGACATTCCAAAAGAGAAGCACACCCACCTCAGGTACAGCTCCTCAGGAGGAGGAAGGAGCAGGCGTTAGCAGGGAGAAAGGAGAGAGCTGGAGCGTGAGGGCTGTGAGCCAGGGCGGACTAGAAATCGCTAGCACACCCAACTCGGGGAAGAGCTGACAGGTGAAGGCAGCACCCGGTGATTGTGTGAGAACCACAGAGCCTCATTGAGCAAGATTGGGAAAGAGTAGGCGGTGTCCGGTAATTTGCTAAAGGACTGCAGAGCCAGCTGGGGAAGAGTTGGCAAGAGAAGGCGGCATCCAGAAGTGGCAGAGCGGACCGAAGTAAAGCAGAGCAGAGAGGCGTAACGAGGCAGAGCTTGCAGAAATTCGACCGGGCTTCGGAAGGCGTTGCCTGGGAACAGCAGCGAAAATCATTGGAGACACAGGTAGAGGAGCAACAAAGTTGCGAGCCTAAACTCCAGGAGGGGAGGCTGGTATTTTCAACGTGCAGCCGCGTTCCAGAAACACGTGGGTTGCAACATAAACAATTACAGCAGGCAGCCGTGGTGGGCAGCGGAAAGATAAGAAGCTTTGTCAAGCAACGGAAGGAATTAGAAGGGACACGAGCACGGCTGAAGTGCTTTAAGGATCATAAAGCGGAAGGCATTGTCAGCCTAAAGGACAGGATTGAGGTGTGGCAGAAAACGCACAGGCAAAGCATTCTTTTGCCAAGGCAACATACGGACGGAGAAAAAGCACCAAAAGTGGTACTACTAAGTGCGTTAAAAGGGGCTGAAACAAGAAAGAGTGGCACAGGAAGGACAGAAAGGGATGGCAGAGGAAAGAGCAAAAAGAGCAAGAGAATTCAAAGAATGGGCCAAAAAGGCAGAGAGAGAGAGTTTGGGGCCCAATGGGAGGCAGAAACACTACGGGGGGCAGATCAGGCAAAGGAGATGTCGCCTTTACTAATAGATGAAACCAGCAGCAACGAATCTGACACGACAAGGGGAGAGGCGCTCCCGCACGGGCAGAAGAGGATAAGAGAAGTGCCCAGCACAACGGCGGAAGCAGCAACAGAGGTCCCGAGGAAAAGGAACAAGAAGGAAAAGAATACAGGTACTGTAAAAAGTCAAAACAAAATTGAAAAACGCATTGTTAATATGTTACGCACATGCATAGCAGGTACGAGAAATTCGCCCAGGACCAACGGCAAGGGCAGAGGGGAAAAAGGGCGGAATGCAAAGAGCAAAAAGCGCATGGAAAAATGGGAGGACTCTACCACAGGTACAGAGAGCAGCAAGGATGAAGAAACAGAAAATTTAAAAGCATGGGTAAAATGGAAAGGGGCGGTGAGCAAGGAAAAGGAGAAGGGCTCAGGGCTGGCGTGGGGGGGCGGCCAAGAGGTGGAGGGGTCAGTACCCACACCACAAGGAGATCCAGTGGGGACACCCAAGGGACAGGTGGAGGTGGTAGCCACGCCCCAGGGGAGGAGGCACCCAGGTTGGAACCCACAACCACAGCAGCAAAAGTGGGAGTGCCAGTAATGACAAGGTTTGGCAGGCCAACTATGGTCAAAGATGTACATGGGAGGACAATGAAGACAATGGCTTGGAACATAGATGAAAAGGTGAAGGAAAACATTTGGTGGAAGGAATTTATAGATATTTTTACACTGCTGGAATACCAAAAAAGGGGGTTTGATGTGTCGCGGGAGGACAGGAAAGAGGATGAGAAGGGAATATGCAGGAGAGTAACAGTAGAACGGAACTTTGAAAATTGGGTGTCAGCATTCCACATCCTGTCCACCATTATCTTACAGAAATACCCCGAAGAGGGTATGGCGCTGGTGGCATACGAACAAAGGGTGTTCAAAGTGCACAAAGCTTTTGGGGGCAATGCATGGAGGGAGTATGTCCATGAATTCAGAAAGGAAATGGACTGTTACCCAGACATAGAATGGGACGAGGAGGATTATAGCATATACATATTTGCTGAAGGGAAAGTGGGAACAGAATACAGGAGGGCAGCAGAAAAAAACCTATTGGCATAATAATTATAGAGGCGAATATAGATACAACAACAGGAGATACGACACCGGTTATCGGCGGACAGGGGAACAGCAGTTTTGGAACAGGCAATGTGGAGCACAGCGAGGCTGGCAGAGCAGTGTGCCACCCACAGCACAAGGGGTATGCGGGGGGGTGCCTAGCCACCGCAGGGCCCCCTGGCCCAATGCTGGAAATTTGAAAGTGGTGTCACATGCAGCTGGGGGAAGGACTGGAAATTCAGTCACAGGTGCACCAAATGTAGCGCGGAGCACAGCAGCGCAAAATGCACAAAGGCAGCAACAGTCAGCAATAGGCACAGTGATGGAAAGCGACCTTAGGGACTGGGACTTGATGGGGAAGTCACTGGTAAGACTGGACAAAATGGAAAGGTGGCTCCAGTTTTTCCCAGACAAGGAAACGGCTTCATTAATAAGGATGGTTTTAGTGTGGGTTTCAAGATCCCATTTACGGGGCAAGGGTCACGGTAAATACCAAGAAATTTGAAGTCAGCCAAGGTTAGTGGAGGAATAAATTAGGAAAGAGATAGAGCTTGTGAGGATTAGGGGTCCTTTCAAGATGCTGCCTTTCCAGGACTTCATCTGCTCACCCCTTGGTCTAGTACCAAAGAAAGAAAAAGAGGAGTTTAGACTCATCCACCACCAGGCTCCTTTCCTGTCACTCTCTGGCCAGCCTCTCTTGCCCCGCTCCCTGCTCCCACCTGTGAGGCTAAAAATCCCAGGGTCATCTTCGACTCCACACTCTCCTTCTCCCCGCACATCTCTGATGTCTCTAAGAAGTCACACTACCAGCTGCACCACCTGAGAGGTATTCTTCCTTTCCTCTCCTTCCCCCAGAAGCTCACAGTCTCCAGAGCTCTTGTTCTCTCTAGGCTGGACTATTGCAACAGCCTCTTTCTAAATCTGCCTGCTTCTACTCTCCGCCCTCTGCAACTCATCTAGAACCGGACTGCAAGACTTGTCCTTGGCCACAAGCCCATGGATCGTATCTCTCCAGGACTGAAATCTCTGCACTGGCTCCCAGTGGCTGCGAGGATTAAGTTCAAAACCCTCTGCATTGTTCACAAGACCTTCTGGGGCCTCAATACCTTCAACACTCTCTCCCTAAATATCTTCCTTCTCAAGCTTTTCGCTCATCCGCCTCCAACTCCCTCAGTGTCAGTCGCTTCTCCAAGCAACGAGTTGGTGGTAGATCACTTTCTTCGGCTGGGGCCTCACTCTGGAATAGCCTCCCTGCCACCCTGCCATCTCCAGTTACAGAAGCACCTCAAAACCTTTCTATTTGCTTCTGCTTTTTCTCCTACACTCCCTGCTGATTTCCTGGCTGATACTGAAACTGGACTGGGTTACCTGGCCACCCTCTGATCTCAGGCCCAGGTCGCCTCCTGTGCCAGTTGCACACCTGCACTGCCCTCTTGGCAACCCCTGCACTTGGGGACTGTTTTCTGTATTCATACAGTCCCACTACCAACACTTGACACCTGATGCCTGCACTTACCCTTTACCCTTGCCACCTGCTGGCCTTACCTTTCTATCGTTATTTATTCTATTATCCCATGTACTGCACTGTCCCCTCCCCCTTCACCCCTGCACTTTCCCCGCTCCCCTTCCCATGCACTTGCGTGATCTGAATGACACCTGGCCTAGTAGGATCGTTGTCTGTCATCCATATGTTCCCCCTCCCTTGCCCCGTCGCGCCTTGAAACACTTGTGTATTAGCTCGTTATAAATGCCATATCATATCATATATAACCACCTCTCTTACCCAACGGGCCCATCAGTGAACGACGGGATCCCCACCACTGGAGGCAACTGTGTCATACAGACTTCCAAGAAGCAGTAGAGTTGGTCAGAAGGGCAGGTGAGGAGGCATGGATGGCAAAGGGAGACAAAGTCAGCATTTTGCCTCTTACCAGTACACAGGGCATCACAGCAGTGGTTATGCATGCATGGTGGGGTGGAGGGGGACTATTATGTCGACAAATGCCTCCCCATGGGCTGCGCAATCTCCTGCACATATTTTGAAAAGGTGAGCTCCTTTTTACAGTGGGCACTGACCAAAGAGATGGCGGAGGCAAGGGTGGTCCATTGCATAGACGATTTCCTCTTTGTAGGGCCACAGGGGTCAGGCCTATGCAAGGCTGCATTGGAGACATTTTTGGAGTTCACTGAGGAATGGGGGATCCCATTGGCAGGAGAAAAAACAATGGGTCCGACCCAGACCATACAATTTCTTGGCATAGAAATTGACACAAAGAGGGGAATATGTCGCATGCCGGAGAAGGTGGCGGATCTCCTAAAAACCATCAGAGAGTTGGGGAAAAGTAACAAAGCCACAGTAAAGGAACTACAGCCCTTGGCAGGGAAGTTGAACTTCACGGGGAGGGTGATACCCCAGGGGAGGGTTTTCGAGAGGAGCATAGAACTCAGAACAGGAGGGGCCAGGCTGGGTCATCACAGAGTGAGATTAGGGGAGGGAGTAAAAAAGGACATGGCAGTTTGAAGAGAATTCCTGAGAAACTTCAATGGCTCGGTTATCTGGCGATCGCCTATCAACCAGGAGGAAAGGAGAGTACTGTTCACCGACGCTGCAGGGGCGTACGGTTTCGGGGAAATGTTGGGCACATAATGGTGCACTGAAGAATGGCCACAGTCTTGGCAGGAGATCGAATGGACCAGAAATATCACATTGCTGGAACTGTTAACAATATGGGTGGCATTGTGTGTTTGGAGTGGTGATCTGCGCAATAAAGAGGTGGCGGTGTGGTCAGACAACATGGCAGTGGTGCAGGTGCTGAATAAGGGAAGCACATCCTGCCCACTCGAGTTGGAGCTAATGAGGGCCATTACATTGGAATCATTGGAAAATAATGTATGTCTAAGAGCCAGGCACATTTCTGGCGAGGTAAACGTGGTTGCTGACGCCTGTTTCGTTTGCAGTGGCAAAAGTTCAGGAAGCTGAGGCCAGACGTGAAGGAGCAATAGACGCCCACACCAGGAAAGGCATGGGTTCCACTGCTGGCGTTGGAGAGGAAAGAAAGTTTAGCCAAGGGGCTGGCGGCAAAGGTGGTAAGGAGCCTGGACGGGTCATAAGGGACCTCACCTGGAACGCTTTGGCCCAGAAAACAGGTAAGTAATATGAGAAACACTTGCAATATGTATTAAGGGAAACAGAAAAACAAAATGTGGTGAACATTACAAGTAAGATGTGCGCATTTTTGTAGGTGGCATTTATGCAAGGAAAGAGGAAGAGCTGGGCAGCTGCACATCTGGCAGCAGTCACATACGCTGCAAAGTGGCCAGGGGGGGGGGGGCAGACCCGACAGACAGCCCATTAATAAAATATGCAATGAAGGGTTGGGCAAAACTGGAAGGAAAGAAACCCGATAGCAGGAGGCCACTACATTTTGGTAAACTGGTCGAGCTACTGAAGCTTTTAGAGGACACATGCTCCAGCACTTATGAAAGAGCACTGTTTAGGGCAGCCCTTGCATTAGCATATTATGGGGTCCTTAGAATCGGGGAGCTGGTAGCTCGGAATACAGCAGCAGGTGATGGCTGGCTATAGGAGACATCAGCATTGGTATGAAAGGTATGACCATACTAATAAGAAAATCCAAAACCGACCAAACAGGAAAAGGGAGAGCAATTGAGCTAAACTGCATCAAGGAGAGGGATCATTGCCCCGGGTGCATCACGCAGGCATTCATAGATAGACGACTGGCCCTGGGGGTGCAGCTCCTAATACACAAGGATGGCACCGCCCTCAGCAGATACCAATTCCAGGCAGTACTGAAGAAATTAATAGGCAAAGCAGGGTGCAAACCATCAAAGTTTGGGACACACTCGTTTAGAATAGGGGCTGCAACGTCAACATGGGCTGGAGGCATGGGAGCAGAAGGAGTCAAGAGAATTGGGGGTTGGATGTCAAATTGTTTAAAAAAATATGTAAGAGAGGAACTAATATAAATGCCCTGCTCCTCCCTCCCAAATCCCTAGATGCGGGCCCGTACAGATCAGCATGGATCGTGGGCCACTCATTTGTGACCCGAGCAGGCCGGTGGATAGAGGAAGTGAAACAGGGACTGCACTTCCCCCAAACCATCACGTCATGGAGGGGGCTGCTGGGGAAGCACTGGAAAGACATCTACGGCAGGCTCTCAGATTTGATTGGCTTTAGAGACCCACCGGAGTACCTGGTGATACATCTGGGGGGGCAATGATCTGGCCCGCATGGGGAGGGGAAGACTACAGAGGGACATTTGCGAGTCCCTGCACAACATAGCACACTGCTGGAGCGGAACAGAGATGTTTTATGTCTGTGATAATACCATGAAGAGTTTGCTATGGAGCAAATCGTAGACAGGCAGTGGAAACATCTAGGAGAAAGCTGAACAAAACGCTGGAGAAATACTGCAGGAGCACAGGACTACATTTTATACAACATGGGCTGTCCCAGAACAACACTGATTTGTTTCACCAGCACGGGGTCCACTTGTCGCAAAAAGAGATGGAGTTTTTCACGGACAACATTTTTAGGGCTCTGGAGAGATGGGGATGCAGATAGGAGTACTTTTGGGGGAACCTGAGCGGCCGGGGCACCACCCACTCAGGTGTGGCGGGACGTGTCCAGGAGTGGATGCCAAGGGACCAAGAGACTTGCCAGTGAAGCAAGGCACCACCCACCTTGGACACGGTGTGCCCAAAAGCACACCAGTCTTGTTTATAAGTTTGGAGTTGGTTATAAGGTGTATAAGGTGCAAGGTGTAGCCCAGGAAGTCTCATGTTAAGTGGCGGGGGGGGGTGTTGCGGGGAAATTAGGGCACAGCCCCTTTAAGAAAAGCACTTCAGACCATGGGAGAGGGCGGGAGATGGGAAGAAAGGGAGGCGACAAGGGAAGTGAAAGGCAGTATGTAAGATGGAGGAATAAAGGGAAGGTCGCGAGGAAGGTGGCTCCCATGTCGTGTGTGTGGGGCAGGTATGCAGAGGCCCCCATCGTGGTCTAACAGGACGCAGCAAACACACATTCCCTGGAATCATTGATGAGAGAAAAAAATGGATTTGATGGGGATGGAATGCAAGCAGTGAGTGGAGCTCTTCTGTTTCAATGGCCCAATCAGGTGAGGAGCCGTTGTACTGGAGAAGGCAGGCAAGGTAAGAAGGGGCCTGAGGATCATTGTTCTGAGAGACGAGAGTTTAAGTAGATTTAGAGAAGTGGGTTGGGGTGGTGGCAAGGAAGGGTCCAGGTGTCCAGGGAGACGGGCAAAAAGCAAAGTAGGGAATAAGATGAAGCAGCATGCAATAGAGAACATGGGTGCCCCAGTGTTTTTAAAAATAGGACAAACTTTGCCCTAGTGCTAATACCGTGCAAACCTTGCACTTGCACCAGTGCAAAACTTCTGTAATCTGGCCCCAGGTGTGTTTTTCGGGGGCTTGGATTGTGCATGGGAGGGTCTGAGTGATGGGGTTTGTGGGGAGCGGGGCAGGCCAGCAGAGAACATAGTTCAACAACTTCTTTTTGTACACTTCGACCACTGGTAAAGAGACTTAACCACTGATGCCTGAGGCCGGAACTGTCATCTCGTTCTGGGCAAACCCGAGAGTGTGCTATGCTCAGGAGTCTCACCTTGTCCCGTGCTCAAGACGTGGTGAAGGGAGAACCCCGGCTACCACATCCTGACTTATCATTTGTGAACACTAATTTCTTTCTTATGAACACTATCCCACACAATTTTTGTATTTAGTTGTAAGGAATGGCAATATTTCTTTTCTTTTTCGTAACGCCACTAGGGCTGCCTTATTATTATTTGATGTTCGTAGCTTGATCCCATCTTAGATTTTAGGCGATTTTCCAACCTACATAAACAGTTTAATAAACACCCTTGAACTGTGATCACTTGTGTCTCTCTTTACTGTTGCCACTATGAGTTCCTTATATACCACAAATTACTGCTATGGAAAGGGAACAGTTAGAGGAGAAAATTCAGGAAGAGGAGCTGTAAAGGTAATTAAATCGTTACCTAGGAACAAAGCTCCAGGTCCAGATGGATGTCTGGCAAATTTGTATATAAAATATCAAGATACCCCAGTTCCACAGCTTACGAGGCTCTTCAATTCATTTAGGTAAAAAGGGAACGATTAGGGACTCCATGAATGAAGCTAAAATTGTAGTGTTTCTTAAACCGGGCAAAGATCCAGTATCCCCCGGTTCATATAGAGCAATAGCGTTGATTAACATAGATGCAAAAATATATACCAAAATTCTGGCAAACAGATTGACCAAGCTTTTGCCAAAACGTAAGGGCCAGATCAATCGGGATTTATATCAATGAGACAAACTTATGACAACATTTGCAGAGTTTGTCATTTACTAGAAAAACGGCCATAACGCAGGAACCAGCGTTGTTGTTCTCTATGGACATAGAGAAGGCATTCGACAGAATCGAGTAGTCTTTTCTGTTCTGAACAATGGAGTGCATGGTGTTTGGGACAAGGTTTCTTCAAATGGTATGAGCCAACTACCACCTTCCAATGATTAAACTGGCAATAAATGGAACACTACCTAAAAGTATAGCTATAAGCCGCGATATCAAACAAGGAGGCCCCTTATCCCCATTGCTATATGCCATCTACTTAGAAACCCTGTTAGTGAGGTTTCTGGACACTGACCAGATTAAGGGTATATATATGGCCACGGTAGACCACAAGGCTATAGCATTCGCAGACGATATGCTAATAACACTAGCGGATCCCAAAAAATCAATATCGTAATGAATGGCAGAATTAGACGAATTTGGGGCAGTATCAGGGTTAAAAATGTATAGGCAACAATCAGAAATGTTGAATTTATCGGTCCGCCCGACACCATGGAGCAGCTAAGAGCCCTTACACAGTTAAAATTAGTGGAGAAGGGAATCTCATATCTAGGAGTTGCTATTATACAGACACCAGGACAACTGTATGGAGCTAATTATCCCCAACTACTTACCAGTGTGAAAGCCGATCTGCAAAGGTGGAACCCCTTGACGGTATCCTGGCTGCGGAGAATGATGGCAATACAAATGGTGATATTACCCAGAATCCTATATTATTTGCAAGCACTTCCACTTCAGGTTCCAAAAGCCTTTTTTAGTTCCCTTACGACAATCATATTGTCGTACATATTGCAAAAAAGCCTCCCAGAATAGCAATGAGCACTCTTACAGCTCAGAGACAACAGGGTGCAATGTCGTTCCCACACTTTCATAGGTATTATGAAGCGGCACAATTGTGTGTTTGTTTGTTTGGTTTGTTTGTTTGTTTGTTTATTTACTTTTATTGCGCACCAGACCCGTAAGTAACAGGGCGCAGCAGTAAGAAAATGCAAAGCGTACATAGTTACAAGAAATACAGTATATACAATAAAAGCTTACATAGTATCCATGGTTATAAAATATACAAGATATACAATAAAGACTTATGTGATTACAAAAATATGCAATGTACAAATATACAAGTTACAGAGAGGCACAGAGTTTAAATGAGAATATAAGGCAAGTGAGACTCAACTGATCAAGGTACGGAGTAGGCCTGGAGGTAGGAGACTAGGGGTCGGTAGAGATGAGGTGTTTGATGACATTTTTTCGGAAAAGTGGGTAAGGTTGGTCTACTCTTAGATCTAGTGGCAGTAGGTTCCAAGATTTAACAGCCTTCACTGGGAGGCTATTACCACCAATTGTGGTGAGTCTGTATCTAGGTATGGCCAAGCAATTATCATTGCCAGCTCTAGTAGGTCTGAGAGAGATTCTTCTATGAAGTTTATCTGTGAGGTAGCTAGGGGCAGCGTTATTTAGAGCTTTGTGAGTCAGTGATAGCGTCTTTAGCTGTATTTTGTTACCAGTAGATAGCCATTTATGATGGCGTCTAATGGAGGAGATATGGGTTCTTTTATTTATGCCAAGTGCTGCTCTCAAGGCATTATTTTGTAATGTTTGGAGACACTGGGTGGTATTTTTATTAGCACCACTGTATAGGGCATTACAGTAGTCAGTTCTGGATAGTATTAAGACTCTGGCCAAGATCAAACAGCTGTCATTAGAGAGGAATGGCTTGCCAGCTCTAATTAGCGTGCAGGTTTAGGCTGTGGTGGAGGCCAGGGATTTTACCTGTTTATAAAAGGACAGGGTGGAATCCAGGTAGAAGCCAAGGGTTTTTACTTCCTTGGAGACTTTGATGGTATTTCCATCGATGTTGAATGAGGAAAATTCCTGACCTAGTTTTTTGATGTTGGCATGTGTTCACATGGTTATCAACTTGGTCTTATCGTCGTTCAGGCATAGGCCATGAGTGGCCATCCATGCCTGAATGATAAGATATACCCTGTTCAACAACTCCATGTCCTTGCTATGATCCTCAGAAAGTGGGAGGATAATCTGTGTATCATCTGCATAATTGGTGTAGATGATACCCAGATGGTCCAAATCATCAAACAGGGGCTTGGTGAAGATGTTGTATAGAGTTAGAGAGACGCAAGAACCCTGAGGAACACCGCACAGGATAGGGGTAGGGTCTTCAGCTGCCGATGGAGAGAAAACTCTCATGGTTCTTTCGCTCAGGAATGATTCAATCCATCTGATAGCATCAGGGGAGAAGTGAGCGGCAGAATCAAGGTGTCTACAGAGGATCTTATGGTCCACAAGATCAAATGCAGCTGAGAGATCAAGTAGGAGCAAAAGTACTGACTTCCCTTTGTCTCTCAGCTCATCAATTTGGGATTTTAAATCGATAAGGGCAGTTTCTGTTCCGTATAGAGGGCGGAAACCAGATTGTCTGTCTCCTAGGAGTTTGTGCCGTTCTAAGTGTTTCTGAATTTGGTTATAGGCAGCTTTGTCCAATATTTTGAGTAAAAATGGTACAGTGGTAATGGGGCGGTAGTTGGTAGGGATGAGGGGATCTAATGTCTGTTTTTTTAGGAGAGGGAGCACTCACGACTGTTTTAGGTTAGCAGGGATGGAGCCTGAAGTAAAGGAGGCATTAATCAATTTAGCAATGAACAGAGATAGTTCCCTGGCAGCATCTTTGATTAGTTGCGCAGGGCAGATGACGCCTTTACAATTAGAAGGCTTCAATGAAAGGATGATTTTTTCTACTTCCAGAGTAGACATTTTGGTGAAATGGAAGATATTCTCACGTGCCTTCGGTGGGTCGCTAGGCAGAGGGTTTTTAGGCGAGTGCTGTAGATTCAATGTTTCTTTTTTGTGCATGATTTTATTTTGGAGCATGTTGATTTTGTTTGATAATGCCTGTTGGATGTCTGTACACCAGGACTTATCCTTAGTACAGATGTCAGGTGTATCTATAGGTGACTCTAATTATTTTAGTATAGAGAAGAGTTCCTTCATGCTAGAGTTGGATTTGGCAATGCGCTCGTCATAAGAATTATGTTTAGCCAGGCAGACTTCATTCTTTTAGTGTGAAGAGAGCAAGGTTAATTTGGCTTTATTATCGGTGGAGGGGCAGAGTCTCCAGTTGGTTTCGCTTTTTCTTTTCAGAAGGCGTAGGTCTCTAAGTTGTGGCGGGAACCATTTATGTAAGTGGGCTTTGGGTTTGCTAGATCTAAGTTTAAGAGGGGCAATTTTGTCCAATGTAGTGAGCATGATATTGTTGAATTCATGGACTAGGATGCTAGGATCTAGATTTTCTGGTAAGGCATTTAGAGTGGGAAGGATCGCAGGGATTACTTTATCAACTGTAATACTTTTTGTGTTTCTTGTTAGACAGGGTGGCGCTAGTAGAGGGGCAGTGGGAGTAGGTCTGGTCGTGGATAAGTGAAAGGACACCAGTGAGTGGTCTGTCCAGGAAAGAGTTGTGATGGATGAGATAGTAACTGCACAGTTATAATCCGCTATCCAATCCAATGTTCTCCCCTTCAAATGGGTGGGTTTATTGACTTTTTGAGACAAGCCTAATGCCTTGATTGTGTTAGCTATAACTGTAGCATTTTTGTCCATCAGGTCATTAAAGCCTATATTGAAGTCCCCATAATAGGAGTAATTGAGAGGTTGGTTTGAGGTTGTTAGAAAGTATATTTTGCAGATCCTCCTCGAAAATGCCAAGAGGACCCGGCGGTCTGTATATTAGATGGATGGTGAGTGATTGAGAATTATTTATCTGAAATTTAGCAGATAGAATTTCGCAGGATTGTGACAATTGGGTAGGGGCTAGTCTGAGGGATAGGCACATTCTGGAGATGATAGCGATACCGCCTCCTCGTGCACCATCTCTGTCTTGTCTGGCTCTTGTGTAGCCATCTGGGATGGCTAACATAAGCGACGGTCCTGCTGCGTTATGTAGCCATGTCTCGGTAATCGCAAGGAAATCAAGATTGCCTTCTGTGATTAGATCAGCAATGTCAAGGGCATGGGCGACAAGCGATCTTGCATTCAGAAGTGCACCTTTAAGGGAGGGGGCCTCAGTAACAGCTTTGACCTGGACAGGTTTGGCTGTGATATTATCGCTTGATTTACGTTTATGATTATTGGTTTGGTGGGCATTAGAATTGGCGACAGAATGTGAAGGTGATAAATTAGAATGAATAGGTTTCAAAATATGCTGAAAGTTAGTCTTCAGGTTGGTGGGAGGTAGGGATCTTCTCAGTGGTTCGTGTAATTTTGTTAATCTGGCGCGGAGTCTAAGGTTTCTATTAGACGTGGCACAAGGTAGGGAAGCAAAGGATGCTGACCCTAGGGCACTGTGGAGTGCAGGTTGTGAGGGCATAGCATAGTGTATAGCTGTATTTGTCAGTTTGGGTGGGCTAGGAACTAGTATAGGTGCTAGAGGGAGCTCAGTAAAGCATACTAGGCTTCTAGTATCAGTATGTAATGTGGCAGCCATAGTGCAAAACAGAATAGTTAGAATTAACATCTTACTCAGTTAAGCGGCATGAATATGGCAGTGCTAGTAGAGGCACCTATTCCAGGTACCAGTTGGTCAACACAAATAAGGCAGTACTTGAGAGGCTTATGAGGCAACTAGGCGCCTGGGCCAAATCACAATTGGGCAGCAAGATTAGACAAAGTAGGTCAATGCAGGTGAGGCACCTGGGCCGGCACACAATAGGGCAGCAGGAATAAACAAGTAGGTCAATGCAGGTAAGGCACCTGGGCCAGAACACAATTGGGCAGCAAGAGTAAACAAAGTAGGTCAGTGCAGGTAAGGCACCTAGGCCCGATCACAACTGGGCAGCAAGAGTAAACAAAGTAGGTCAATGCAGGTGAGGCACCTGGGCCAGAACACAATTAAGCAGCAAAAATAAACAAGGTAGGTCAAACAGGTGAGGCACCTGGGCCAGCTCACCACCAAGCAGCACAAGTGTGGCAGTGCCAATAGGCAACTGGGTGAGATATCTATTCACAATTGGCAGTTTATGCAACCCAGATTGTACCGTGCAGGTGAGGCATCTGAGCACCTAGGCCAGATTACAAATGGGCAGCGGTGGTGGACAAGGTATGTTAATACAGGTGAGGCATGTAGGCGAGGTTACAGTGGCTATTTAGCCATTATACAGCCCTGATAAGGTAATGCAAGTAGAGTGGCAGGGTAAGTTGCCAGGTATGGAGTAAGGTCAATACCTATGTGGTGCCACGAAGTGTAGACAACCAATGGGCAGCAGTCTAAATGACACAAATATAAGGGGTTTCACAAAGAAGCAAGTGTATCATAGAACACGTGCGCATGATTGTGGCATAATACAGTGCAGCAATGATGAGAACACATACAGTGCAGCAATAATGACAACACATACGGTGCAGCAATAATGAGGACACATCAAAGTGAATGCGTGGCAGTGGGAGGAGGTGAAGACGAGAGTAATGGGAGATGGGAGTACAGGTCCCTGAGCATGGTTAAGATGCTAAATATAGTTCGAGCGTGCACCTGTGACACAGCAGGCTAGTGAAAGTAGGATAGCACTACGAGTCAGTAGGTGGCGTTTACACGTGGGCAAGAGGAGTAGTTCAGGGACAGGTGTTCAGGCAAAGCAGGCAATGGTCCGATAGCCACTAGAGCTGTAAAGTTACCTTAATACCAAGGTGCAAGGGTTCATGCAGAGGCAGACGGCTGGTGACAGGCTGAGGACAGGTGCTGGCCTTGTCTCCTTGGGCCTTGCAGACGTGGGCCGGCTTCCGCCTGTCAGCTCACTGGATAGGCTGGTGAAAAACGGCCAGAAAGCCAATCAGAGCCATGTAGGGAGGCCTGAGGCTGGGGTTAGGTTGAAGAAGGCAGTGAATCTCGGCAGTGTAATAAAAAAATTGGTTTGTGGGTGATGTACAAACGGTGTGGGCATGGCAACATCGGGCGATGGCTGGATCCCTGTCTGGATTCCTTTGGCTGGATCAGAAACATAGACCACCCAATGCAAAGATCAGCAAAATAGTGGGGCTGGTGGCAGATGTATGGGATTCAGCAGTGAAGAAGGGGGCCCTTTCCACAACCCCGTCCCCATTCCTCCCAATATTGAAAAATCCAGAGTTCCTGCCGGGTACGGAACAAGGCACATTCAGAACATGGAAGGAGGCGGGTTGCTTGAAAATACGTGACATAGTTTAGGGGCAAACACTTAGAAAATTCGAGGACTGCAAACACAACATGGGGACAGGCAAGGGGGATAGATTCCGCTATAACCAATTGAGGCATTAGCTAACCAACCCAAATATCAAATCAGCAGCCATACAACACCTGACCCCATTCAAACTTTTTATCACAACCCACACAGGATCGAGGAAATTAGTCTGGACTCTATACAAATTTCTCAATGTCAACACCACCCTAGTACAATGGAAATATATGAAAAGGTGGGACACCACATTTGGTAGCACCACATCCAATGAGCAGTGGTAACACCTCTGGGGGGGCCATACTGAAATGAACTTGCTCCATTCAAACAAGGGAAATGTAGTATAAAATGATGTTCAAGTGGAATTACACCCCGAGCGCCTCCATACAATGTATCCGACAGTCTCCGCATTTTTGGAGGGAATGCAAAACCAAGGGGTGCTGGGAACACATATGGTGGGACTGTCCCGCTTTAATGATGTTCTGGGACAGGGTGAAATCACAAATGAGACGGATCCGTGAATACCTGCTCTCCAACCTTGATTCCAATACCCTTTGTGTCCACATCTTACTTTATCTCTCTTCTGCCTTTGACACGGTCAACCATGCCATCCTGCTCAACCATCACCGTGATAACAGGGGTATCACTGATCAGGCCCTGGCTTGGCTGACCTCCTTCCTCTCCGATCGACACTCCCAGGTCCAACTAGGGTCCTTCCTCTCCTCTAGCTCTACCTGTGGTGTTCCCCAAGGGTCTAACCTCTCTCCCTGGCTGTTCAACCAATACCTGACACTTCTTGCCCACCGCATTGCTGCTCTCTGCCCCAACTTTCAGTGCTATGCGGAAGACACTCAGCTCATTTTCAGGCTCCCTTCAGCCACATCCTCTCCTTCTCTCATCTCTGACTGTCTGTCCGCCGTCCAGGAGTGGTCTGCCACCAATAATCTCTGCCTCAATGCCAGTAAGACCAGGATTCTCCTCATCGTCACACCTGCTCCCTCCTTTCCTGTCACTCTCTGGCCAGCCTCTCTTGGCCCTCTTCCTGCTCCCACCTGTGAGGCTAAAAACCTCAGGGTCATCATTGACTCCACACTTTCCTTTTCTCCTCACATCTCTGACGTCTCTAAGAAGTCACACTACCAGCAGAACCTCCTCAGAGGTATTCTTCCTTTCCTCTCCTTCCCCCAGAAGCTTACTGTCTCCAGAGCTCTGGTTCTCTCAAGGCTGGACTACTGAAACAGCCTCTTTCTAAATCTGCATGCCTCTACTCTCCACCCTCTGCAACTCATCCAAAACAGGCCTGCGAGACTTGTCCTTGGCCACAAGCCCAGGGATCGTATCCCTCCATGACTGAAATCTCTGCACTGGCTCCCAGTGATGGCGAGGATTAAGTTCAAAACCCTCTGCGTTGTCTTCAAGGCTTTCTGGGGCCTGGGACCTCAATACCTTCAACTCTCTCTTCCTCAATATCTTCCTTCTCAAGCTGTTCGCTCATCCACCTCCAACTCCCTCAGGGTTAGTCACTTCTCCAAGCAGCAAGTTGGTGGTAGATCTATTTATTCTGCTTGGGCCTCCCTCTGGAACAGCCTCCCTGCCTCTTTAAAACTTGAAGAACCATCGCTGGTTCCAGAAGCACCTCAAGACCTTCCTCTTTGCTTCTGCTTTCTCTCTTCCACTCCCCTGCTGATCTGGCTGATTCTGAAACTACACTGGTTACCTGGCTACCTTCCGATCTAGGGCCCAGGTCCCCTCCCAGCCAGTTGCACACCTGCACTGCCCCACTGGCAACTCTTGTACTCGGGGACTGTTTCTATATCCCTACAGCCCCTACTAGTACTTGACACCTGATGTCTGCACTTAACCTTGCACTTGCCACCAGCTGACCGCACTTTTATTTGTCTTTATTTATTTCACTATTATTCTATGTACTGCACTGCCCCCGCCCTTTCCCTCTGCACTTTTCCCCTTTCCCCCTCCCCTGCACTTCAGCGATCTCAATGTCACCTGGCCTAGTAGGATCGTTGTCTCCGTCTACCCACTGTTTCCCCTCCCTTGCTGCGTCGCGCCTTGAAACACTTGTTTATAGGAGCGTTATAAATGCCATATCATATAATATTTCAGGAAACAGACTCCATTGATTTGAAGGTGTGGCTATGCGGCCTGTGGGATACAAAATCTAAAACATATACAAAGGTGCAGAAAAAAGCCATATGACCATTCCTATAGCAGTGTGGTTAGTGGTGCCACAAAAACGGAAACAAAAACAGGTTCCAACAAACATGGACTGGTTCCAGAAAGTGTTGAACTTCTAAGGTGATCAAGCATCCTTCAAACAGGACTGGGGGAATGTGTTAATATATCTACAAAGCGATTATATGCTGCAATGGTGTCCACACAGAATAAGGATTCTGGATAATTTGCGAATGAAGCAAAAGACTATGTACGTAATAGCATCATACAAAACAATTCTGTGTCAGAAGGCGGGGGATCTTTGGGTCGTACAGATGTGTATCTACTGTTATGTAACCAATAAAAATAACAATAGAAAAAAGTGAATAGCTAAGTGAGGTGATTGCGGTGAAAGTGAGTAGGGTGAGTGATTGTGGGGAAAGACTAAGAAACCGGGAAGAGGTCAAATGGGGGGGGTCTTTAGGTGGAAACCTTGTGCCACATGTTAGGCTTCAGTGTTATTTTAGGCGAAATTATCTTGGGTAAATTGACTATAAGGTGAAGATTTTAAAACATCATTGAGAATGGCTTCGGGAAACTAAGGGTAAAATGCTCAATTCTTGGCCTGCTGAGAGGACGTATGATAAGGGTATATTGGAAAACCAGCATAGTTTTTAAACTTCAAGACAAACAGCTTCAAATTTAAAGAAGCGGTTAAACATCTTAGCGCTATAAAAGATGTATGTAAAAGGGGGGGGGGACCTTAATGTCAAATGCTCAGTGGATGGGCCGTAAAAGGAGGGTGGAGGAATTCCTTCTGCACCGCGCCCATATCGGTGCCATCCTTTATCGCCTTTATCGCCCGCATAAGGGTATACAAACCCTGAGTCTGAAGCTCCAGTTTCTCCAGTGACCACTGCAGTGGTTGCGAGACGGACACAGGAATTTCCTCCATCAGCTTCAATTCATAAAAAATGGGATATTGCGGAAAGTGAAAGGATAACTCCTTCAATGGATAGGGCTGGAGAAAGGTTGTGAATGAAGAGCGGAAAGGGAATAACTCCCCTGACTGTTGGGTTAGCAGAGAGATTAAGGGTGGAAGAACGAGAGAGAGGCTGGCATTCAGGAGAGTAGATGAAGGGTTAAGAAGAAGTACAAAAGAGGAGACTATGGGCCTCATTCTAGGTCGGCCGATCTGATAAGAAAAAGTGCCAGTATTGATGTATACCGGAACTTTATCGGGCCAGACGACTACAGGTTTGCTAAAAGCTGGAGCTAAGGCAGGCACCCCACCGGCAAAAAAGATGTAAAGTGCCGGTAATGATGGCACATCCCCTCATGGATTCCTATCGGACTCGATGAATGGGTATTAACACCGTCCCTCCAGGGGGCGTGGCTTGATGGCTACGTGAGAGGACGTTCCTTGGAGGAGCTCCCGATGATCCGATCCTGAAAAAAAGTGATTGTTTTTGGTGGACTTTCGAGCCCACAGTGCATCTAAAGGCATATGAAAGTGGGGGGCACACGGTGCGTGCCCTCCCCAACGGCGAGACTGCATATTCACGGAACCAGACCCCAAAGAAGGTGGCGGTCGTGCAAAGGAAGGGGAGCACCCAAGATGGCCGCCTGTGGACAAAGGGCCATAAAAGGTCCGACGAACTGAGGAAGACAAGGTTGGTCGGAACGTGGGCGAGCCCAACCAGATAGACGGGTCGCATGCGCCTCGGGCTGAAGGCAAGAACATAAGGGCGAGCCCCCACTGCAGAGGCCATGGGTCGAGGCAAGCTAGCAGAGTGAATCCAGGTTCAGTGAAACCTCGCTGTGAAGGGGCCGGCGAGCGAACCCCGCGAGGATACAGCTGGGCGCGGGGGCCCAATCGACGCAACAAGATGTCTTCCAAGGTGGTGCGACCCCGGATCAAACAGCCTACGATGGAGACCTATGCTAGGTCTCCCTCGGGCGCGGAAGGGGCAAGAGCAAAGAAACCCCTGCGGCAGCGACGGACCCACCGGGTACTATCCAGGAGGTGCTGGCAGCAATTGCCGACTTGAAGGTGGCCTGGGAGAGGAAGCTGGGCCTGGCCATGAAAGAGTTGCAAGAGGGCCTAAACCTCAAGATAGGAGCGGTCCGAGAAGAAGTGAACCTGTTGCGCCAGGATGTGCGAACGATCGCAGAGTGCACTGGGGAACTGGAGAAGGAGCTGGCCCCGACCGTGGAGGCGTGCATACACACGCCAAGGAACTTCATGCCCTCGTGCAACGAGTGGGCAATTTGGAGGACAGAGCAGAGCAGGCGGAGGGGCGCTCCAGGCGCAATAACATTTGCATAGTGGGGGTACCGGAGGGAATGGAAGGATCGAACCCCACAGATTTCATTGAAACCATGCTTTTGCAGGAGATTACAGGCGGAGAGCTGACCCAGGGGTTCGCGGTCGAAAGGGCGCACAGGGCCCTGACCAGGAGACCGGCCCCAGGAGCCCCCCCGCGGCCGTTGATTGCAAAGATCTTGAACTATCGTGACCGCGAGAAGATTCTCGAATTTTTCCGGAAAGGGGGCACGATAGAAACGGGGTCAGCGAATATAACAGCGTACACGGATTACACGGTGCTTGTACAACGGAGTCGAATGAGCTTTGGAACGGTGAAGAGGAGGCTCAGAGGCAGGCCACCGCTACATGTTGCTTTACCCCGCTAGGTTAAAGGTGATTCATAAGAACAGATCCCTCTTCTTTGAGACGCCGAGCGACGCAATGGAATGGCTGGATATGCAAGGTCGACCACAGGAATCGGATGCCCAGACAGAAGCAGATGGAGATAAGTAGCACGCTGCAGAGGCATCCGTGAGGCCATAGCTATGACATTGGGACTAGAATATAGTTTGATATTGTGCTTGTGTGGGGGAAGTCAGGGCATCTGCCGGCGGGTCCCATTGAATTCACTTCTCCTAAATAGATGACCGGGAGCTCCTGGGGAGCAACCTCTGCACCCGATAGTAGTACACTTAGTTAGGTCATTGTTAGATTGGTGACACCCCACGGGGTCCTTGTTCTTGGTCATGAGACGGGTCCAGACGTGGGTAGGCCTGAGATCCAGGGATGGAGCTGGGCTAGTGTTGGGGGTTGGTGGGGAGGAGGGGGGGGGAGTTGTGTGCAGTGGTGTGAGGTTGGGGAAGGGGGGAGGGGGTTAAGGTTTGTTAACAGAAGGGAAAGAGCCAGGAAGCGACCCTACATGGGGAACATTATGGGGAGGGATGGGACGGAGATAGACCGACTAGATGGCATCGGGTAATGTCAGAATTGTGACCTGCAATGTACGGGGCCTCAACAGCTACCTTAAACGTAACAAAGTGATGATGTATTTACAGAGGATGCGCGTAGACATAGCCCTGCTGCAAGAGACCCACCACACTAGGGAAAGGCTGGAGGTGGTCGGGAGGAAATGGAAGGGCACCGTTGTGGGGGCGGCGTACTCAGCATATGCCAGAGGGGTTGTCACTTGGGTGGCGTCCCACGTGCCGTTTCAAGTGCTTGATTCTACAGTGGACCCGGAGGGTAGAATGGTGGTGGTAACGGGCCTCTTGGAAAACAGAGAAGTACACATCATAAATTTGTACGCCCCCAATAACGAAACAGCGGCTTACTTTAGGACCCTCTACGGTAAACTTGGCCCCCTGGTGGGGGGTACGTTAGTGTGGGGGGGGATTTTAACTGTACCGTAGACCCTAGTATGGATAGGTCCAAGGACAGGGCAGGAAAAAGGGCACCAGCGGCTAAAGCGCTGAGTACCCTACTGAAAGACCTAGGCCTAGAGGATGCGTGGAGAAGGCTGCATCCCATGGATAGACAGTACTCACACTACAAAGCGCCACATGATTTGTACATAAGGTTAGACTACATGTTTGTAACAGCCGGGATAGTGAGAGAAATAGAAGGAGCAGAATACAAAGCCTGAGTGCTGTCGGACCACTCGCCCTTGGTGGTGGACTGGAGACACCAGCCCCCACGACCGCAGATCCCTACATGGAGACTTAGGACCGAGGCTCTGCAGGATGATGGGTTTCGGGAGGGCCTGAGGGACACCATTGAAGAATATTTTGATACAAACACGGGAAGCGTAAGCTCTGTGGGCACATTGTGGGAAGCGCTTAAGGTGGTGGTGCGTGGGGTAGCTATCTCCCAAGTTAAGGGGCTACAGGGGGGGTCGAAAGGGAGCTCCGGGAGGCAGAAAGGGAGCTAGAGGAGCTCAAGCGTTGCGTGAGCACCGCTCATGATAACAGAACCAGAGTAGAGGAGCTACAGTTGTCCTGCAGTGCACTCTGGGATAGACTGTGTAGACTCAGCCACAGGAAATATACAGAGAGGATACACGCAGGGGGGCGACAAGCCGGGCGATTGCTGGCTTGGCTGTACAAGAGTGAGACCCCCCGCTCGGTGATTAGTGAGATTCAGGGCGAAGGAGGTAGCATATGCAACACCCAGAAAGAGGTAAATGAGGAATTCCTTAAGTTTTACAGACACTTGTATGAGGACACGGGGGAGGGTATGAGCCAAGACATACTGGACACATTGGGGGACATTGAGCTGCCCACCTTAGATGATCTGGAACGTTCTGAGTTGGACGCACCCGTCACCTCGGATGAGCTGGAGGTAGTGGTTCGGAACTTGCCCACTTGTAAGGTGCCGGGTTCGGATGGGCTGCCCAGCGAGTTCTACAAAACATACCAGCAAGAGTTGCTCCAGCCACTGCTTGCCACTTTCAACGAGGCCTATGAGAAGGGTGAACTCCCATTGTCCCTCCATGAGGCTGTAATCATCCCACTCCTGAAACCAGGCAAGCCGGCCGTGGAGCGCAGGTCTTACAGACCGTTGTCCATGCTCAACCAGGACAGCAAAATACTCACGGCGGTGCTGGCTAATAGACTGAAGAGGGTGATTAAGAAACTGATACACCCAGATCAGACGGGATATGTTCCGGGTAGGAACATCACCGATAACCACCGGAGGCTACACCATGTCATAGACCAAACTGAGGAGGATACGGGCGAGCTGGCTATAGTGTCGTTAGACGCGGTCAAGGCCTTCGACTCGGTACGATGGCCCTGGCTGAAAGTGGTCCTGAAGGGGTACAGAGTGGGACCCGGATACCTCAGATGGGTACAGTTGTTTTACAGCACCCCGATGGCGAGGGTCAAGACAGGGTCCACGGTCTCAGATTCTTGGCAACTGAGCAGGGGGACCAGACAGGGATGTCCCTGGTCACCTATGCTATATATACTGGCAATATGCCTGCGTCAACAATATGGGGAGGTGGGCATAAACACGGTGTCATGATCTCTGCTTCCAAAAGGTCAGGGTTTTCCCAACTCCCTTGGAAGCAGATCCATAACCCAGGTTCCGAGTGCCAATCAGTCCCAATTGGGACCTTTTGGACCCAGTCCTGGCGCCAGTGGCACCAGGCTCATAAATATGCCCAGTCCCAGCGCTGGAAGCACCGGGCTCATAATGCTTGGGTGGACTTACCTGCAGCAGACCATGCTGCTTACTTGCCTGCCAGTTGAGCCTCTGATCCTCTTCTGTTTGGAACTACTTTTCCTGTTGGGTGGGGCAGGAGCCACTCCCTAGATTCAGAACACTGGAACTCTTCTGGAAAGCAGGAACTCTTTTCTTACCTAGGCGTGGCTGTGGAAGGAGACACCTAAGCACTACAGGAGGCTATTTAAACCACACCCGATGGATGAATCTTGCTTTGCGTTATTCTGCATCCTCTGCAGCAGAACGCTCATCGTGTCTTCTGCATCTGATCCTGGGCCTAAGGAAAAAGGCTTACCATCCTGAATCCAGTCTTCAGCAACACCTATAAAGACAAGAAAGAACATGTTAGCATTACGGTCTTCAGTGACAGCTCTTCACTTACCTGGTCCATCGGCTGTCACCAATGCCTCGCGCTGCATTCCGGCATCTGAAAGACAAAGGCTTACCTACTCTTCGTGCGCTCCGGAGGTCTTCACACTGCATTCCGGCATCTGAAAGACAAAAGCTTACCAACTCTTCGCACGCTCCGGAGGCCTTCGGCGCTGCATCCCGCATCTGAAAGACAAAACAAGGTGCGTTTAAAGACATTGGGGAACTTTAATACTCACGTGCCATTACTCCTTTCCACATCTAACCCAGTGGGTATTCCGGCACCCTGCAGCCGCTCCGAACTTGTACCTGCAAAATAAAAAGACAGTTAGAGCGCATCGTGAAGCAGGCAACAAGCGCTTACTTACGTGCTTCCAGGCGCTTCTATTCATCACACGGGCTCCATCTTCAACTCACTTCAGCCCGTCATCCGCCATCGCCGGAACCCTGCAAAACAAGAAACATCATTACTAAAGACTTTAAAGACATTAGAATTACTCGAAACTTACCGTTCGTGCAGTAAACGACGGACAGCAGTCCTCTGAAGTCAAGAGGCCTGCTCCCCTTATCCAGTGAAGAAACTGGTTACAGCACCCTGCCCCGAGGCAGATGGAGAGCAAGGCGTTCACTTACCTAAGGTGAGAGAGTTAACCTTTGGGGTTCTACAGGAGAAGAGAAAGGGAAGAAGAGAGAGACATTCAATAACCCAGTTCATTAATCCCATATTTTCTATCTGCAGACATCTTACCCTTCGAGTCAGACATACAGTGCACAGAGGTCCAGCCCAAAGAGCCAGCCCTGTGTTACACATCACCTTTGAAGATACGGTATACGCCCAGTCAAGACCGGCGCCTCTACGGGAATCAGGTGAGCGTTACAGAACGCAAAGCCTACCAAAAAACTCCCGTCCAGGCGCTATGGAAACCTCGGATACCGACCAGCTAGCCCAGTTACTTGGGGAACTAAGGGCAGAAGTGCATGCAGCCCGTCAGGAAACGAACGCTCTAAGAAGGGAACTGATTATTTCCAAGGAGCGAACAGATGATCTCGCTAGACAATTGCTACAGTCACAAGCTGGACAGACCCCGTTACCCGCATCTGGGGGAAATCTTCCTTCTACATCCTCTATGAATCCAGTGCATATCAACCTACCTGGGAATATACCTCTGGCTCCGCCCGAACGATTTTCTGGTGACCCAAAGAGGTTTGCAGTATTTATCAATCAGTGCCGGTTGCATTTCTTATGCCGGCCAGCAGCCTTTCCAACTGATCAAGCTAAAGTAGCTTTCGTGCTTTCGTACCTTAGTGGCAATGCGGCAGACTGGTCGATCCCTCTAGTAAATCAAGATGATCCGGTCCTCCATGATTTTCAAGCTTTTCAGCTCAGTATGGAAAAACTGTTTGCAAGACATTCACAGGGGCAGGCCTTGGACAATGAGCTTCTTTCGTTGCGACAAGGTAATCAAGACCTTTTGGCTTATATTGCGTCTTTCAACAGACTGATAGTGGAAACTCAATGCCCTGAGGACAAAAGGATTACGCTGTTTTATAGAGGTCTACGTGGAGAGCTCAAAGATGTGTTAGCCCAAGTAGTGAATCCCCCACAAGATTGTTCGGACTATATAGACTTAGTCGTTCAAATAGATCACAGACTGCAGAACAGGAAGGCCGATCGTTCCAAGTTTGATGCTCGAGTATTTTCCAAACCGCCAACTCCTTCCAAAGGAGTAGACTCCGGGGAACCCATGCAAATAGGGTTTCTGAAAGGTCCTCTAACACAAAAGGAGCGGGAAAGGAGAAAACAGTTGCAATTATGCCTCTATTGCGGAAACTCAGGGCACTTTCTTCGAGACTGTCCGGTGAAACCTGCCAAAAAGGCAGTAGGAGCTGCAGTTACCAAAGTTACAAACTCTGAGCAGGGAAACGACCTCGCCCGACAAGAATAGAGGTCCTCTTGCCGAGCGTGAAAACCAGTTCCGTGACCTCGCATTTCGTGATACCTATGGTCCTCATTAGCCCTGATAATCCGGATCGATTACATGCAATTGAAGCTTACGTCGACAGCGGTGCCATCGGCAATTATGTGGATCATGAAATGGTTTTGAGGATGAATCTAACTCTTTGTCCCAAGGCTGTAAAGGACGTCATTACTACGGTGGATGGTACGGAGATAGCCTCCGGGCCAGTAACGCATACCACTCAAGAGGTGACGCTAGTAAGTCAAGATGACACCATGAGAAGATCGTGTTCGATGTGATCAAGGCCCCTCAGTTTCAGATTATTCTAGGAATACCTTGGTTAGAGAAACACAATCCTCTGATCGATTGGCGAGCAAGAACGGTCCAGTTTCCAGAATGTGTCTCTACTTGTCACCCTCCACCTGGTGTTGCACTGGCAGCAATTTCTTCAGAGACTCCCCAGTTACCTCCCGAATACCTAGAATACCAAGATGTTTTCCGGAAGGATCAGGCTAACTCTCTACCTCCTCATAGGTCTTATGACTGCCAGATAGACCTGATACCTGGATCTACTCCTCCTTGTAGTAGAATTTATGCCCTCACCGAGCCTGAGAACCTTCACCTTCGACAATACCTGGATCAATACCTGGCAAATGGGTTTATTCGTCCTTCCAAGTCCCCTGCTTCTTCAGCTTTGTTCTTCGTTCCAAAAAAGGAAGGAGACCTTAGAACTTGTATAGATTATCGCTCCCTGAACCAGATCACCATTAAGAATAGATATCCATTACCTTTGATCCCTGAACTCCTGGACCAAGTCAGAAAAGCATGCATATATACAAAGCTGGATCTTAGAGGAGCTTACCACTTGGTACGAGTAAAAGAGGGCGATGAATGGAAGACGGCCTTCCGCACCAAGTATGGGCTATTTGAATATCAGGTCATGCCCTTCGGACTTTGCAATGCCCCGGCCGCCTTTCAATATTTTATGAACGATGTCCTCAGAGAGCTCATAGATGTGTGTGTTGTTGTTTACATTGACGACATCCTCGTTTATTCTTCATCGGAATCTGAACATCGGAAACACGTGAAAATGGTCCTCGAAAGATTGCGTCAACACAAACTTTTCGCTAAGTTGGAAAAATGTGTTTTCAACGTGACTGAAGTTGAATTCTTGGGATTCATATTATCACCTGGCGGAGTGCGTATGGATTCAAAGAAGGTCGATGCAGTTCTCAAATGGCCATCACCATCCTCCGTAAAAGGTGTGCAAAGCATGTTAGGCTTCGCTAACTTTTACCGCAGGTTTATCCCCGAATTCTCTCGAATAGTCCAGCCCATCACTGCCTTGTTAAAGAAAAAAAAACGTTTTGAATGGTCTACCGAGGCGGAACAAGCTTTCCAGGATTTGAAGACTAAATTTATCTCTGCACCAATCTTAAAACACCCTCGCCCCGAACTCCCCTACATCGTGGAAACTGATGCTTCAAGCCTTGCCATGGGGGCAGTTCTATCACAAAAGGACCCGGTAACCAATCAGTTGCATCCTGTGGCATTTTGGTCCCGCAAATTCTCGCCTCCTGAAATCAATTGCACGATTACTGACAAGGAACTTCTGGCTATCAAGTCTGCCTTTAAGGCTTGGTGGCATTATCTGCTGGGGGTCTGACACACCGTTACTGTGATTACGGATCACCGAAACCTGCAATATTTGAAAACCGCAAAAGCCCAATCCTCTAGACAACTCCGTTGGGCATTATTCTTTGCCGAGTTTGACTTCATAATTACCTATCGACCTGGTACAAAGAACGGTAAAGCTGATGCCCTTTCTCGGATGGGAGTGGAAGAACACTTGATCAACCCTAAACCTGTACCAATCATTCCCGAACAAAGAATTCTGGGTGTAATCGCCACAGAATCCATAGAGGAAGTTAAGGATAAAGCCAGGCAACTTGTAACTCCAGCAGACATACAGAATTGGCATCTGCAGGGAAAGGACTTTGCAGTAAAGGACAACTTATTGTATTTCCAAGAACGATTATACCTACCCAGCACAGATTTACAGAAAAAAGTAATCTCTTGTTATCACGATTCTTTAATGGAAGGACATCCCGGTATGGCCAAGACCTCAGAAAAGATCAAGCGCTACTTCTGGTGGCCGTCTTGGAAAAAAGATATCAGAGACTTTATAATGTCCTGTGGAGTATGCGCCCAAAACAAGAGTCAAATGGAAAGACCAGCAGGCCTCTTACGCCCTATTGACATCCCACCTCGCCCTTGGCATACGCTTTCTATGGACTTCATCACCGATCTACCTCCATGCTCCGGATACAATACGATTCTAGTAATCGTGGACTTATTCTCCAAGATGGCGCATTTCATTCCGCTCAAAGGCTTGCCAACAGCAGCATCTCTGGCCCGAGAATTTCTCGAAAACATCGTCCGACTGCACGGTTTTCCTTCGGTTCTAATTTCGGATCGAGGTAGTCAATTTATTTCTCATTTTTGGCGAAGTTGCTGTCGGTCGGCTCAAATTGATGTGAGACTATCGACCAGTCACCACCCTCAGACCGACGGACAAACCGAGAGGACCAATCAAACTCTGGAACAGTATTTACGCTGCATGCTGCAACAAACTGAAAAAACTTGGAAAGACATCCTTTGGATAGGTGAATATGCCTACAATAACTCTGTCCATTCGGGAACTGGGAAAACCCCGTTTTTTCTTTTGTACGGCAGTCACCCTCGAACCTCGGAGTTGGATCCCCTCCAAGATCTTGAAACACCAGCAGTAGACTACCTGCATTCTACAATCACCCAAGCCTTTAAGGAAGCTGTTTCTCACCTTCAAAGGGCTAAAGAACAATACAAGAAAGGAGCAGATCAACATCGGAAGGAAGCCCCTCAATATCAAGTAGGGGATCAAGTCTGGTTATCCACCAAATATTTACCTCTAAAAGGGCCACGCACATTCAACCCAAGATACCTTGGTCCCTATTCCATCACTACCATAGTAAACCCAGTAGCGGTCAAGTTGGACTTGCCCCCGCACATGAAGATACATCCGGTCTTCCACGTCTCTCTATTAAAACCTGTGCAACCTCAAACCCGACTAACTAAATCTCCAAAACCTATCCTAGTTGATGGAGAACTCGAGTTTGAAGTCAAAAGCATTCTGGACTCCAAGATCTCCAAATCTAAACTATTTTACCTAATTGACTGGAAAGGCTACGGCCCCCAAGAGTGATCCTGGGAACCTGCTGAATATGTCCACGCTCCTCGCCTAATCAAAAGATTTCACCGAACATTTCCTGACAAGCCAAAACCCCCGGAGAAGCCCGGTTTGGGAGGGGCCTTGAGGGGGGGTACTGTCATGATCTCTGCTTCCAAAAGGTCAGGGTTTTCCCAACTCCCTTGGAAGCAGATCCATAACCCAGGTTCCGAGTGCCAACCAGTCCCAATTGGGACCTTTTGGACCCAGTCCTGGCGCCAGTGGCACCAGGCTCATAAATATGCCCAGTCCCAGCGCTGGAAGCGCCGGGCTCATAATGCTTGGGTGGACTTACCTGCAGCAGACCATGCTACTTACTTGCCTGCCAGTTGAGCCTCTGATCGTCTTCTGTTTGGAACTACTTTTCCTGTTGGGTGGGGCAGGAGCCACTCCCTAGATTCAGAACACTGGAACTCTTCTGGAAAGCAGGAACTCTTTTCTTACCTAGGCGTGGCTGTGGAAGGAGACACCTAAGCACTACAGGAGGCTATTTAAACCACACCCGATGGATGAATCTTGCTTTGCGTTATTCTGCATCCTCTGCAGCAGAACGCTCATCGTGTCTTCTGCATCTGATCCTGGGCCTAAGGAAAAAGGCTTACCATCCTGAATCCAGTCTTCAGCAACACCTATAAAGACAAGAAAGAACAGGTTAGCATTACGGTCTTCAGTGACAGCTCTTCACTTACCTGGTCCATCGGCTGTCACCAACGCCTCGCGCTGCATTACGGCATCTGAAAGACAAAGGCTTACCTACTCTTCGTGCGCTCCGGAGGTCTTCACACTGCATTCCGGCATCTGAAAGACAAAAGCTTACCAACTCTTCGCACGCTCCGGAGGCCTTCGGCGCTGCATCCCGCATCTGAAAGACAAAACAAGGTGCGTTTAAAGACATTGGGGAACTTTAATACTCACGTGCCATTACTCCTTTCCACATCTAACCCAGTGGGTATTCCGGCACCCTGCAGCCGCTCCGAACTTGTACCTGCAAAATAAAAAGACAGTTAGAGCGCATCGTGAAGCAGGCAACAAGCGCTTACTTACGTGCTTCCAGGCACTTCTATTCATCACACGGGCTCCATCTTCAACTCACTTCAGCCCATCATCCGCCATCGACGGAACCCTGCAAAACAAGAAACATCATTACTAAAGACTTTAAAGACATTAGAATTACTCGAAACTTACCGTTCGTGCAGTAAACGACGGACAGCAGTCCTCTGAAGTCAAGAGGCCTGCTACCCTTATCCAGTGAAGAAACTGGTTACAGCACCCTGCCCCGAGGCAGATGGAGAGCACGGCGTTCACTTACCTAAGGTGAGAGCGTTAACCTTTGGGGTTCTACAGGAGAAGAGAAAGGGAAGAAGAGAGAGACATTCAATAACCCAGTTCATTAATCCCATATTTTCTATCTGCAGACATCTTACCCTTCGAGTCAGACATACAGTGCACAGAGGTCCAGCCCAAAGAGCCAGCCGTGTGTTACACATCACCTTTGAAGATACGGTATACGCCCAGTCAAGACCGGTGCCTCTACGGGAATCAGGTGAGCTTTACACACGGCCAGTGGAGAGCATCTGATATCATTATATGCGGATGATATGCTCCTTTATTTGCGCTACCCAGAAGAAAACCTATAGTACGTCCTAGAGGTGATAGAACGGTACGCCATCCTCTCCGGTATATCGGTGAACCCTGGAAAGTCCAGCCTGTTCCCTTTGGGTAGATATAGGAATGTCCCGGTGCAGAGGCTGCCGGTTCTGCCAATACCATGGCATCCCGCAACATTTAGGTATTTGGGAATAAACATTTATCACAAGATCGAGACAGAACACAAGCACAACACGGAAAAGGCGATAGAGGGGATTAACAACAGTATGGTATTCTGGTCCAGATTGCCCCTGACCATGATGGGGAGGGCGGCCTTGCTCAAGATGGTGGTCCTGCCTAGACTCTTGCACTTCTTTATAAACGTCCCGTTTCTGATACCAATTAGCCTATTCGCGAAACTTCACAGCGTGTGTAGGGGTTTCGTGTGGGGCAGCTCTAGGAATAGGGTGGCTCTGTGGAAGTTCCAGAACCTGTGTGACAGGGGGGGATAGGCCTGCCTAACTTCGAACTCTACTACCTGGCGGGGCAGCTGCAGTACGTGGCCAGGTGGCTCTCGACTGAAGATTCGGCGGAAGCCAGGCTCCTGCGCGAAGATACAGCCCCATACTTTCTGATGGAAGTGGTGTAGTTGGGCAGAGATAAACTGGTGGGCAAGGGGCGGCTACTGAGGTTGGGCTGGGAGATCTGGCACAGGACATGGAAGATTGGGGGGGACTCGGAACCATACTCCCAGCAGGCCCCTTTGGCGGCTCTGTGTGGGAGCGACTCTCAACTACTTGAATCGGTCCGCAGATACTGGGAACAGGTAGGCCTAGCCACCCTCGGGGACATATGGCAGGAAGGGGAGGCGGTGGACTTTCAGCGGCTGCAGGAAGAGACGGGAGTACATGGTGGCCAATATATAACCTACACTAGGCTGGTGAAAAAGACTAGAGAAAGATGGCCGGAGACAGTGCTCGCGGAGGATCCAGATGCCTGCCTAGAAACCATGCATGATGTGTCGGAGGGCGGGCACGAAATATCGAGGGTATATGAGCTCCTGCGAGCAAGGGCAGGGAAGGAGTTGCTCCAATTGAGACAAGATTGGGAGGAGGAGGTGGGAGGACCCATGACAGATGGGCAGTGGGAACGGGCCCAGAAGGACCATAAAAAGGTGTCCCGTAACGTGAGATTCCAACAGCTTCAATTGTATGTTACCCACAGGGCTTATTTAACCCCTGGGAAGATTGCAAAGTTTGGGGGATCAGCTATGCAGCAATGCCCCAGGTGTGGTGAGGTGAACGCGGGACTGCTACACATGTTTTGGGCTTGCCCGGAGGTGCATAGATTTTGGAACAAGGTCAAGACGAGACTGGCTGGCGGGGGGGGGTGGTGCTGGATGTGGAATCGGCCTGGTCATGCATGCTTGGACTATTCCCTAGACCCCGGCATTTGAAACACATAAGCAAGATGAAGGACCTGGCCTATGTCTTGGCCAAATGTAGGATCGCCATGGGCTGGGAGGCGGCCCACAGACCTAGGGTGGAGTTATGGTGGACAGACCAGATTCAGCAGAAGCTGAATCCGTAGTCTGGTTTGAAGCGGTCACCAGGGGGGGCGAAGAAGAAGCAGGGCCCTTGCTGGCCTGGCGGCAATTGGTGGCCTCGTTAGCAAACCCCCACCAGGGTGACAACGTAACAGAGGACCCGATTGAAGGCTGTCTAGGTATTGTGCAACCCAATGATGTTCCTGTAAACAATATGTGAGAACCGGCTCTAGTTTAAAAGGGGAGGGGGGAGTTGGGGAGTTTGAAAATGTGTTGGAATATGATGCTTTCTATGTTTTGAAGCAGTTGTAGTGTGTTTGTTTGATCTTAAAAAATAAAATAAAAATATATTTAAAAAAAAAAACACTGTCACTCCGGCACTCGAAATCTGGTAGCAGTGCTGCAGGGCTGAGGGCTGGAAAGGGTAATAGCCTTAGCCGGTATCTTGGTGGCTCTACTGCCAGGATAACTGCAAGGTTATAATGATGCCCTATGCCTTTAAATGCTAAGATAGAGGATAGGCTATGAATGGCAATAGAGGTACAGGAGCAGAGAAAAGGAAGAGGTAGTGTTGTTACAGTGTTAGAGAAATGAAGAGCGGGAAGAAGTGAATAGACAGGCAAAGGTCGTAGAGGAAGGAAGGTGGAGGCATGGACAAGTTCTTGTTAGGTTGGAGAAGTCAGATATCAAGGGGGGTCAATGTGGACCTGGAGAATAGAAGTATTGCTGTGAGTACAGTATTCAAGCAGGAGAACGCGAACCAGCACCCTACGGTAGTGCCGTGCTGCGTATGCTTCTGTGCCTATAGAAACACTTGTGTATAGGTGCGTTATAAATGCCATATCATAAATCGTGGAGGACAGAACAGGAGTAGGAGATGAAGGTGAATGGGAATCGAATGTTGAGCAGCGAGAGCATGGTGTAGCAGCTCCACCTCCCGTTCCAATAGCAATGACAAAGAGTATACCATGGAATCATAGGACGCGCCATGGTACTTGCATGGGCGTAGTAATTAACAAGGGGAAAATGGGTGCAGCACCAGTAAAAGCGGGTGCTTCTCGGTTTCCGTTGCTCCAAAAGGGTCTGTGAAAGGTGTATTATGTCCCGTGGTCACACATGGAGCGGAATAATTTGAGGAAGTCAGTGCCTTCGCTCACTGCAGGAGCAGGGAAGTAGATGTATGCATTAGAGAAACACACTTCCAATGTCATGTTGGCCATAAGGGAATATGAAAAGCTTATTCAGGGCTCTAATGGGGGGAATGGTCAGACAAGCTATGGAGGAGAGTGGGGTAGAGTGGGTAGGAAGGATAGCTCAGGGGCAACACGATGGTCTTGGAAATAATACAACCTTTCACAACACAGGTTTGAATCCCAATCTCTCGCTTAGAAACCACTCATTGGTATTAAGCGTGTTATAAATGAACAATTAAATAAATAAATATCCAGGAGTTCAGTTGGATACAAATGCCCACGATGGAGCAGCTTTTAATAATTGCAGGGCGCAGGTATGGGAGCTCGGTGGTTTATGTATCCCAATACACAGATATAAATTCTATTTTAGCTAAAACAATGAAGTTGGATGATGAACCTGCCACACACATCCAGTTATTTAGGAGACGTGAAGGGCCGAGACAGGAATATTGTGGGATAAGAATGTGTGGATTTTTTTTAACCACATGCTCAAGAAGGGACTTCCCAGGGAAGTACAACACGATCTAGATAAAGTTGTAGGAATGGAGGCCAAGAGTTGGCCAGAAATTCAGGCACACGTGCATTTTTGTAAAATGAGGCAAGAGAAGGTAAAGGAGAGTATAGAACAAGCACAAACGGCAGAGGCTTTGCTTGTGCAGAAAAAATCTGTTTGGAAAGGGCACGGATTACCAGCTCCATAGAGGGGCAAGCAGGGACAATTGGGACAACAGAGACATAGTGAATCGGGTATGCCACAAGGTTGGATGGATGGGTATGCTCCCGATCCAAGTCAAATGAGAGGGTTTCTGAGGGGTAAGGAAGGATTTTCATGAGGAAGTGGATCATTTGGCGGTTTCAGAGGAATGGGTCCCCGGTTTAACGGGCCAATGGCAAATTACTATGGATCGTTGTATGGGATTCAGTGTTGGTCGTGCGGAAGGATGGAACACTTGTCACAAGATTGCCAGAGCAAATCACGGTATTTTGACGTACAAGCTCAGCAAATGCAATCAGCAAACATGCCATATGCCCCAAGCTCTGCGAAACCGCAGCAGGCACGGGTTCAACAGAACCCAATGACTGGGGCTGCACAGAGCTATATGGTACAACCGACCATGCCAGCAAAGGCACCAGGGAAACAATCCTTTATCCCAACAGTCATTCATTACACTAGATCAAATGTTTTCGGAGGGAATCCTTTTTAGCTGCCCGGTGCCAATTTGTACCAAGAGTAGGGCAGCCCACAGGGATCTCTGATGTGTCCAGTCCATTACCACTGATCCGCAAGAGGAACCCCAGATGGTGGCAGGTAGGTGACCAAACCTTTTCATTCATATACAGGGGTTACAAAATCTTGCATCAAGGAAGGTTAGTTCCCCTTGTCAGGAAGAAATTATGGACACGTCCCCATGGATTTTCTGGGGCTATCCTATCAGTTCCTTATACTGAAGATCTATGTATTTGTTGTATTGCACAGATACCCCAGCGAATCTCTAGGGAAGAGATCTCCAAAACAAGAACCACATGTCGATCGCCTTCACGAATAGTATGCTCCAATCCAGGTTTGTGTCTGGTAAGAGAAGCATCACGTTTGCGTGCATACTGTAGTGACAGTGCAATAAGGGGGCTGCTTGTACATTCTATTTTTTTCTTTATGGGGTAATGGTTTTGTTGAGTTGGGTCCTGGGAATTAGAGATCAGACATGGCGAGTTTTGGTTTCAACCGGTTGTGCCACAGGAGGTAAAACCAGGCACCATTGTTACGATTCTCTTAGAAGCAGTAGTTATCAAGAAGAACAGGGTGGTTCTCTGAGGCACCGATGAGGAAGGCGGAGAGTGGTGCACAATTGTGTGCATCGATCCAACCTTATCGTTAAGGGATGTGTCCAACGAGCAATTGTTCAAAGACACCGAAAACACAGGAGAGATTGTTTTTGAGATTGGAGTGCCTTGCCAGATAGCGATAGAGCAAAGGGAAGTACCACAGACCATGCTCGTCATTAGAAATACATTGTCACATTGCAAGAAGGATTTGGAAAAAGGGCCAGACCATTTATGTATCAGCGATCCTCATGATGTGTGGCTGCTAAAGAGTGTTTGAGCAGTGCGGGTAAAAATTGAAACCTGGTGTGAAATTACCACGGGTTAAGCAGTACTCCATGTCTAGAGAGGCGAATAGAAGGAATTTATTAGACCATTTTGGCATTGTTGAAGCAAGGCATAATACATGTGTCCCCATGTAGCACGGCCATCTACCCTGTGAAGAAGGCAAAGGGGTGCAATTGGTGGATGGTCCAGGATTTAAACCCCCTCAATAATATTGTTGGGGTGGAATTTCCAGTGGTACTGAATCCTCCTAGCATTCTCTGTAGTATCCCTACTGGGTCGACCCACTTCACAGTGATTGATTTATAGAATGCATTTTTCTCAGTCTCCGTAAACCCCAATTCTCAGTATTTCACTGCATTTACGTATCATGGTCAGGGATTCGAGCACACAAAGTTGCCCCAGGGGTACTGTGTTTTCCTACAATGGTTTGTGGATCCAAAGGACCCACAATGTCCATCCCTATTCTTTGGAAAGACTGCTTAATCACTGGTAGAGTAATTAAAGTCGCCCTTGTCGCCCAACCTGATACTACAGAAGCTTGGAAAGGGTAGAAGGAGCACAAAGAGTCCTTGATTTGTATGCTCATCGGGTGACAGAAAATATAGGCAGACAGACTGTCATATGATTTATCCATGCGTAAGTGACCTGCCAAAGGAAGGTCATGATCCAAGTCCAATACCGACCTTCTGTGCCACTGAACAACCAATCTCCTGTCTTCCTAAGAACTGCTGGGCTCCCTGTACAGGCAACCATTCTCCCAGTATATTTTTAACAATTCCAGAGCCCCACACTAAGTGTCATGCACACGAGCGCATGGACGAAGTGGCAGCGGTTTCGATGGAGCGGCCATTAGAGAGCCAGCAGGCTTCTTTGCTATTTGCACGGGTGACGGTCTAGTCTTTTTACGTTTTCTACGTTGCGGCCACGGATGGCCAGGAAGTATTTACTTCCGGTCTTCCCGGCTATCGGCGCGTTGCAACGTCTAAGCTACTGCTTTCGCTTACCTTGTTGCCACAACGCTGTCATCTTTTTCTGCTCTCTGAGCTGTATCTATCTCTCTCTTCCGCCTCCCGGTCCCTCTTCCTCTTTTCTCTTTGTCCATTCGCATCGTGGGTTTCGCTTCCTCTCTCTTGGTCCCCGTGGGCCTCTGCTGCTCTGTGCGGTTACCCCCGGACTAGCATTGTTCTCTTCCCATCTCTTTTCTACCTTCTTTTTCCGGTTTCCCTGCCTATCAGGAGCTACAACCATCGTTTCTGCTCACAGCATCTCTGGTTATTCATTCAAGGAATACCTCTGGTCACAGACTCCACAGACTTAACTGCAATCCGGTCTCCATCCGAAAAGAGGGTTTTTTATGCCCCTGGCTTTTTCCCTGTTTGCCTGTCTTTGGTGACGGGGCCGCCGTGGCCACAGTTTATGGGTGGCCGTTGTGGCTTCACACCGAGGAGGGGCTATAGCATCAATAGTTTGCCAATACCAGGAGACTACAGGATACGCCACAGATTCCAGTTCTACAGGTGAGGAGTTTGAGGAGGGAATAGAGTCGGACGGATCTGACACGCATTGTGACACTAAGCCTGTTCCTCTGCCTGCTGTTGCACACCTGTCTGAGTAGGGCAGTGTCCCGGGAACATGGCAAAGGTCAGCCTGACTTCGGCCTCCACTAGAATACAACTTACTGAGTTCTAGCAGAACCCTGAAGTCTGAAGCTAGTGGCCACTGATCCCTCTCCCTCAATATACCTCAATGTCATGCATTCATTCTGGCTGCCGGTGGAGGTCCTCCGATTTGGCTTTCAAAGAATAGCAGTCCTTGTGTATGCGGATGATACAGTGCTAATGGTGAAGACTCCCATTTCATTATAGCATTTAATTAATTCTTACACCAAGTTTATACAGGACCAAGATCTCACTGTAAAAATAGCCAAATCAGTAGTTATGGTATGTTCTACTAGTAAAAGACACCCCAAGCTGCTCTCCTTTTGGGTTAATGACCAGCCATCAAATCTTTACCTGGGTGTTTCTTTTTTGACTAGATATAATGGCACCACTCATTTTGGGAAGCAGACAACTGGAATAGCACATACAGTTGGGGGCATCTTTTGATTTGCTGACCTGTATGAAGCATTTCCAATAGGAATTATGCATAGGGTTTATTCTGCGAAAGCAAAGGCTATAGCCAGGTATGGAGCATGTCTGCGGACATTAATAACTAGCACGGTAAATATCATACACAACAATATCATCTCACCCACCAATAGGACTATCATAACACACAAGAGTAAAATGAAGCACCACTTCCACAACATGATTAAATCACCTCTGCCCCTACCAGAAGAACTTTGCTGTCCCTTGGGGAACAAACTCTGTCAAGCTAAGACAAGAAAGGAACTACCACAGCTTCAGAAAAAAGCCGAAGACCCACTTATTTAAATGAACTCACAATTCAGTTCATACTTGAAAAAAATGTGAAGATTAGGAGAGATTTCCCTAAGAGTTTTTGTCTTGTTCGTCTTGTATTCCCTGTTGCGCCCTGATGCCTGCGGGCTTTGACACGCTGAAACCCAATAAATAATAAAATAAAATAAAAAAATAAACTTTCCCTATGGGATGATGTTGTGCTGCTTATCTAACAGGGATAGTGGGAGAGGTTATCTCTCCACTAAACTACTATAAATGGATTATTAAGCTTATGTCGTTGTTCTTCATAATTGAGCGTGCCTCGTGCCTGACCCACTTTGCTGAACTTCGGTATTTGCAAACCCCTCTGCCGAAGTGAGCAATACCATGTCTGGCCTATCCTTCATAAATCTTTATTGTAGACAAAAAAATCTATTCAAAAAGGGGAATAAGAAAAGGGATTTTGTAGGACAAACAACACAGAGTGCATGCAAGTGCAGATTTTCAGATGCACCCATCAACCTATCACCTTCTTCAGGACCATGACCAAGCAATCAAAGCTTCTGGGGAACATAGTGGTTATCCTTTGTCTGCTGCAGCCCAACCTGTAGGCAACTACTATGTCAGTTTATCAAGTTCACCCCACAATCCTCATGGAAAACCAGAATCACTTCAGAGGCTGTAGATTAGTCCAAATCTTTATATCCCTTAGCCTGTTCCATGCCGCGGTGACAATGCTCATTCGGCATCCGTCCCAGTTGCCCAACCCTACTAGAGCTGTGAATGCTTGGCCTTGGTCCTGAAGAAGGTGATAGATTGATATGCAATAATCGAAGCTGGTTGACCCTAATAACAGATATCCTTTGCATTAAGTATTGGGACACTGCTATTGAATTTTGTTTTTATGGGCATTGTTTATTCATGAGACAGCACAATAGGTAGTGACTGACAAATCGACATGCACACACTCAAATGTGGGTACATTAAATCTGAAAATCCCCACTTACATGCACCGTGGGTTGTTTGTCCTACAATAGCCCTTTTTTCATTCCCCTTTTTTAATAGACCGTTTGTCTACATTGAAGATTTTTGGTGGATAGGCCACACATGGTATTGCTCTCTTTGGCTGAGGGGGTCGTAAATACTGAGGTTGAGCACGGTGGGTTAGTGATGATACATGCTCAATTATGAAGAATGATGACATGAGCTTAATAATACATTAATTATAGTTTAATGAAGGGATAACCTCTCCCAGTTTCCCTGTTAGATAGGTGGCACATCATCACATCCTAGGGATAGTCGCTGTTAAGGATTTCAATCAGACACATCCAGGTCTCGCCTAGCATATAGTGCACAATGAAACCCTTATTTTATTTGTGTCTATAATTTCAATATTCTGAACGATATAACACTCATATCACACCCATCCCAAAATCCCAGGTCACACTGAACGAGGAATCAGGCTAGTTTGTAAAGGTAAATATTTATTTTACTTATTTAATATTCAAATCACATATATATATATATATATATATATATATATATATATATATATATATATATATATATATATATATATATATATATATATATATATATAGGACAGCAATGAGCTAATGGTGACAATATCATTCAGAAAATAAGTAAAGCAATTGGATTCACTTATAATGATGCAGAATAGCAAACACAGAAAAAAGAACAGTTTTGGTTTGTGAACAGATAGAGTTTAGGTTACTAGTTCCCCCTGCAAAGTACTGAGGTACAAATGATCAATCCTACACAAATGTGAGTAATCAGCAGGCATTCAGGAATGAAAGACATTATCTAGAGATTAATTGCAATCTTCCCTCCCCAAACAAGAGAGAAAACCATTTTTGAAAGATGACACTTTTAAACTGACAGGTGAAAATTGCTTTGTAAAATAAAGCAAAAGGATGCACAATGCTTAAATGGAGAGAAATTCTGAGGGAAGTAACACTAAACAGGTCCTAACACACGTGAGCTATAATATAAACAATACACACTTTAGATCAGGATGGAATTGAAGAAGCACTTTGAAACTTTTACTATGCGATATTCGATAAAAATGGGACAAATACACTGGTTTTGGATGTAGCTAAGGGTCTTAGGTATCAGTGAGAATTCATATTTCATGTATATCTTTAAAATTGAAGAAGTTATGGAGGTTTTAGTTAGAAGCATTTTTGCAAAATAGGCGATGAGAAAAGCAGAAATTCGGTTTTAAAAATGACAGATAGATTTTATTATACTATATTAAGGACTATGAAAAAGAGGAGGCCACACATGAATCTTCACAGTTACGTGGCCAGCGCAACCATTCACGTGGTGGATACTCAATTTCTTTCTGGGATTTACTTAGTTACTCAAAATCACTAAGGAGTTATGGTTTAACAACACAGATGAGAGAAAAATCTGTGCAAGAATGGTTCTAACACTATTGGGGTTCACTGTTCTTCCTATTAATACTTACAGACCTTTGTAAATAAATTGGACCGTCAGCTCTGTTCATTGGATCAGGTCAGGTCTACCAGCAGCAGGGCACCTCTGGAGGGATTGAATCAACGGTGCGGCTCTGATCAATTTGGACCACACCTCAGACTGGATTTGGATGGGCCCTTCTGGTCACTGGACGCGGTAGATTACAGGATGCAAGTTACAGCCTTAATGGTAGCAAGCCAAGCTGAATAAGAATTATTCTTTTAAGTTTGGATGTTTGCAATTGGGTCTAGCTAGCAAGAGTTCAGCAATGCTGAAGTCTGGATTCTGCAAAGAAATCTGGATCTTCAAAAAAGTCTGGAGTCAGCTACAAGATGAAGAGTTCTGGAACAAGGTGCTGCGCGGAAAGCTGGATGGGTTCTGGAAGCAGTCTGTGTTATGTGTTGTGAAGTTCCTATATTTATGCTACTATGGCGTGGGCAGAACTTCAAAACACACCCCCACGGCTGTGATTGGCTGCAGGCACGTACTTTGTTTTGGTTGGCAGTCAGCACAGAGCTGTTATCTTTACAATGGGATTTAAGAACTCCCACATTGATTTTTACCAAAACATAACTTTTGCACACATGTACATTTCTAAAATGATGTACCCTCATGAAATTGGACACATACATTTCATATTTGATTGTCTATATTCACATTCATTCCCCATCTGTCTTTTTGTCTTTCTCATTCTATAGAATTTTATCAATTTTAAACATAACACTTTAGACTAATAATTTCTAATTCAATACATATCTGGGCGATGACCACTGGAACATGGGTATAAAATCTTATATTTGCACCATTAATAGTTTTGCCACAATCAGGGTTTTGGTGTACCTTTGGTTCCTTATGTAGTAAGAACTCCTACCAAGTCTTCAACTGTCTAGCATGAGTTCAGATGTATAAGTTTGTATTTTTTGCTTGTCTACTTATTTTGGCTGCCATTTTAAATGTTATAAATTCTGAGGCAAAATAAGTAATTTCCATTCAAAATCCAGGCCAGGTTTTTTTTTATTACTTCCCAAGTGAGCAAATGGCACAGTCCTTTGAAATTCACTGAGAAACCTCCTCCACATCCTGCTCCTCCTCTTAGGAGGATGGGTGTCCAAGCCTTCCTTTGTCCTTGGGTCAGCCAAGACGCATGGCTAATGCGGCCTCATTGTGCTCCTTGTTGTCATTATGCGGGAACCATTAGGCTTCCTGTTTTCAAGGGAGTGTCGAGCTGAGATGTCAACTTTCCCAGGCCAGGCACTGACGAATCAGAATTAAGCAGTTACGTCCACTGGGTTAGTGTAAGATTCACAATAAAGTATTTTCTTTAACGCATATAAAATAAGCACAGTTTATAAGGGATTTGGACATTAAAACGAATTAAGCCCTTCACAAACATGCTTTAAATAGGCACATTTTGCAAATTCTTCCAGAAAAAAGAAACACCTTTAAACTGGGTTTTACAGCTAATTTCCTTAAACAGCTGTTAGGCAGTGAGGCCTGGATTCATCTGACTACCTGGAGAGTCTATGATTTCAGCACACCTTTCCTTTCAATAATTCACTGGGAAAATGACTGAATTTTAAAGGGCATATTCAGATTTTAGCCCTTCTGTGGCCTTGCTTCAGGTGACAGGTGACAGCAGTGATTCCTGTTTTTACACCAACTTTGACTTTGTGTGGCAGGGTGTGCAACTCTTTTGTGGTTTATGAACCATGCACAGCCTTGCAGATTTGGTGCGCACGGGGGTTATCGCCTCCATTTTTGGCAGTTTTCTTTCCCCATTGGCAAAGGGGTGAAGTAGGGTGCATTGGCATGGATAAAATGTTCCACATCGCCCAATGGACAGTGAATTTCTTCTGGTAAGGGCAGATACAGTTTACCTTAGAGGTGATTTAATCACATTGTGGAAGTGGTGCCTCATTTTACCCTTGCGGGGCATGTCTAGGGGCCACATCTAATGTTTCGGTATTTTTAAAAAGATACTCGACTTACTGGCTTTTGCTCCCAAATATGCAGTACATAGTGAACTCTGGTTCCTCTTCCTCAAAGACTGAGTTTTTAACTGATTAGACTGTGGCTAAGAATCTGGTATAACCCTAAAGCTTCTCTAAACCAGGACACCTTAAAACATAGCTTATTGCATGAGGGTACCTATTTGAATATTCAATGGTTGAAATATATCCACAAGCAGTTGGGAGCAATGTTGATTGGTGATTGTTTTACAGATCCCAGCAGCTGAAATAGAATGCTTGGTGTGGCAAAAATAAAAGCTTTTGCTGACCTTCAGAAAGAGAATTTATTGAACTTAGAAAACCCTCCAATTGTCTTTGTTCAATTTTATCGAACAATAGTTTAGCACATTACATGGCCTGGTTTATACATAAACACGAACGTGTGTTCATCACAAGAGCCAGATTCAATCTGCTTCTCCTGAGATTTATAAGACAAATTGACTCCGACCCAACAGTAAATGATGGCAATTGTTTGTTCTGCCTTGACGGCACAGAGGATTTGAGGCATTTTAATTTGTTTTGCCCAATCTATGTGAATATTTGGCGGAAAACATGAATCCCTCTATTTCAGAATTTGCCCTTTAAACAATGTATACCAGCCTTGATGTATTTACTTTCAATCAATATGCCCTTGATGGCATCGATTTTGCTATCCTATTTACAATCTGCACTAAGAAGAAAGAAAATATTGATACAAACTATGTCAACTCAATTATCAATTTTGTATTGTTTTTTAGAGGACAATTCTTATATATGTATTGCTTTGCTCATATGTTGATTTTATTGTACAATGTGGAGTACATTGTGTACTGTTTTTACTTTAATGGATAATACTATCTGAATAAAGTTGATGATGAATTCAATTCCTAATGCCTTTACTATCCCTCAGGATTGAGAGCAAGCTATCAAAAAAGGGATTTACTGCATACTTGATGGCACTGGTAGTGTGAGCATTGGATATCAAAAATGAACAGGGATTTGTCAATAAGACTAATTATAAGTCAATTACTATATTTTGCACTTTTTTAGTTGTATTTCAGCAGCATTCCAGAAATTCTGCAGCACATTTAAACATTAAATGTTGTTTAAGTACAGGCAGAATATCGCAATAAGCTGGTTGGTCTGTCTAGTGACCACTGCAATTATTTTGGGTGCAGGAACGTCAATCCCTAACAGACATATAACTGAAATTGAGTCTTTACATGGAGGATGGAGACCTCAAAGTGCTGAATAGCAGTTAAACTCTATCATTGCCATGGGACATGAGCCCAACATATCCCCAGACCAAGATGTCTCAGCCCTAGAGTTGCCCTTCTTGCAACCATCCTCATCTAGCAACTGTGACAATAGCAGCAGTGCCATGCAGCACGGAAGCTTTGTTCCATTTAATGAAGACATGTTCCAAAAATATCTGAGTGTTTACAGGAACTATGACCTCCTTTGTTGACCAGTACCTTGACCAGTACCTTTCCCACTCAGAGTGGATAGGGAACATTTGGCCACTTTCTAGCCTAGAAGATATTTATCTGCTAAAATGCCCACACCAACTATGTTCTCCCCCATGAATCCAGCACTATGGCCTGTTTGGTCTGTACTTAAACACGGTCTCTGCCTTCCTATGTCAAGTCACCACATAGCTCACATGGCTGGGATTTCCCCCACACCATATTTTGGGACCTTTCTTGGAAGAAGGGTTACAACCTCTAGCCTTACCCTTCTTGTGTTTACGTTGGTCCAAAGCTTTCACTTTTTCATTGGATGGTCTTTCCTGTGCCTTTCCCTGGATAAGAGAACTGACATACCTATCAGCAGCCTTCACAGGCTTCCAAGGGTCTGTGATAATCATGTCCAGTAGATGCTGCAAGGGTGTTCAAGTATAAGACGGACCAAGAGGGGGCATGTTTTTGGTTAAAACATATTTTTATGTACCACCAAGAAACGTAGCTATCCCTAACTCTACAAGGGGTTTCCCTGCCTCAACCTAAAACTAAGGAAGTGTCAGCATGTCCATCAAATAAGATTCACTTTCCCTGTTGAAAACACTACTTCTATCCCTCACACTTAAACCTAAGAATGCTAAAAAAAAATTAAAGTCTTCCACTAGGAGAATGCCTCCCTTCTCCTTTTATTCAGTGTAGTTAAAATTCCAAAAGAACGCCTTCCTTCTCCTGGCACAATACAAACACAAAAGATCTCTGACCAGGAGAATGCCTCCATTCTCCTGGTTCACTCAGAAATGTTCTCCTTACAGAAAGGTACAAGCGAGGGGGAATGACTAACTTCTCCTGACGTTCTGTTGACTTCGATATTAGTTAAACTTTCAGATTCTTTACCAGGAGAATGCCTCGCTTCTCCTAGCACAGTTCAAACACAAAAGATTGTCAACCAGGAGAAGGCCTCCTTTCTCCTAGTACACTCAGAAAGGTTCTCCTTACAAACAGGCACAAGCCAAGGTGAATGGATTCCTTCCCCTGATGTTCTGTTGACTTCTATTTTAGTTTGGCTTTCAGATTCCTCTTTACAAAAAGGCACAACCTAGGGGGAATGACTCCCTTCCCTTGACATTCTGTTGACTTTTATATTAGTTCCCTTTTCAGATTCTTTAACAGGAGAATGCCTCACTTCTCCTGATGTGTATGTATGTATCACAGTGTCCACACAATTTGGGCCAGGGGAAATGGCTCCCATTCCCCTTGTTCTCAACATATAACTTGTAAAGATCTTAACTCCTGTTAGTGCGGCAATTCCGGAGGCCTCTGTTCCCAGGCACTTACAGCGCCCCAACCCTTTCTATAAGCTTCAGTGACATCCCCCTGGTCACTGAATTGGGGAAAGTTTTCCTTATGCTGTATTGCAATTTGCTTTGGGTTTCCAACACCCAACCAATATTCAGTGGTCTTTCTGTGGCCACTGGGTTGAGGACATTCTCCTCTGTTGCTTCTTTCTACTATTTTATGGTCCTGGCCCCTTCTCTGGTGGTCAGTGGTTTCACTCTCCCATGAGATGAGGAAGTACTCCTTGGATGCAATCTCTATTCATTGTGGGTTCCTGGCCCCTTCTCTGGTGGTCAGTGGTTTCGCTGTCTCTACTGAGATGAGGAAGTACTCCTTAGATGCACTCTCTATTCATTATAGGGTCCCAACTCTTCTCTGGTGTTAAGTGCTTTTACTGTCTGCATTGAGATGAGGAAGTACTTCTCGCATGCACTCTCTCTTTGTTATACGGTCCAGAACCTTCTCTGGTGCTCAGTGCTTTTGCTGTCACCACTGAGGTGAGGAAGTACTCCTCGGATACACTCTCTATTCGTTATAGGGTCGGTGAACCTTCTTGGCCCATTTTCAGGCTCTGCCACATTGATAGCTGGAAGCTGAGGCCCCTCGACTCTTCACTTGTCCCCACATGTCTGCCCATGCCTCCAGTTACCTGTTGGGATCTGATTGCATGGAACCAGTACTTCTATGGACTGACGTCGGTCTGTTCTTGGCATCCTGGGGTCTTTGGTGCCTTTGGTTGTTTCGCATAGTTTCCACATCTGTCTGCCCCCTGCAGTCTCTGCGTCAATGTGGGACCACATGGTTCAGCCCCTGCAGGAGGTCAGGCCACTGCCTCACCTTCTTCAACCAGTTCTTGAATCCGCTGCCGGAACCGCTGGAGATGCTCTCTTCTTCCCACCCGTGTCCTCCAGTCTCTGGTCTTCGCCTCTTCTGGACCCCTGCATTTGACAGCATCCTCACCTCTCGCTACTCTGGGACTGGTTTAACCCAACCTGGCTTGACAGTTTGTTTAGTCCTTTCTCTCTTATACACTGTTGCCAACTCTTCCCTGGTGGAAAGTCCTTTGTTCCTTTTGACATTTGCATCTGTATGCCTCCTCTGGGCCACCTCGCTCCAGTACTTGCCTGACCAGTACTTTTCACATCTTCTGTGATCATCCTTGGCCTAGTCTTTTCCACCTGGGCTGTGCTGAAGGTAGTACAATAGTACATATGTTTATCCTCAAGAAATGGCTGGTGATGGAAGGGGGGGGCCAGAGAATGTTGGAGTGTGACACCAACGGAGGGCCTATACCCTAAGTGGTCATACTTGTCTCTAGGTGGGGAGTTCCTCCCTGTGAGGTCCTCCTGCATTAAAACCACCCGTAGGGGGACTATTAGGTAGCGGCCTCATCTTCCTAGCCTCATGGGAAGGTTCCCCCCATGGGGAGAAGTGACAACATCTAGTGAATCGTCCCAATGCTCATGTCTCTTTGTCTGACAATTTGTAAGAATGTGCTTGCATGTGACCAAATTATAGATTCTATGAAATGTGTAACCTTTTTTTACAGTCACCAACCCACTCATAATTTAGTGACAAATGTGTAAACAATGCAAAAGTTTGTTTAACACCTTTGGTATATTGCTCTGTGGTTTGCAGAACTTAGTATAAATGAGCCCCTACTCGGGAGCCAGCAGGAAGATAACTTCAGTGCCCAGTGCCCACGTGAGCTGGAAGGTTAACTTGAATGCCTAAAACAATTAGAAAATGTTTTTCTCCATCATATATGGCCAGATTAAGTCCTTGGGCATATAGGTTCTCATTCACAGAAGTATTTTACAATGGTGAAATCCCATTGGAAAATGCTCCATGAATTAGGCCAATAGTGCCTAGATTTTCCTTGGGTGACATGGTTGAAACACTCCCCATCCCCTGAGAGGATTGTCTTCCACTCTCCTTTTTCTCCCCCAGCTTAAGGTTGAGCAGCTCTAACAGATCTACAGATCATGTTGCTTCAGTACTGCTAGGCATACTAAATGCCTCCATTTTCTCTCTGCTAGGGTTATCATCCTGTCTTTAAGAAGGAGCTTTGAAGCCGACACATCGGCCCCAGTGGGACTACCCTGGGACCTGGCTGAGACTCCGGACTTAGAAATGTGACATTTGAGAAACCACACTACCCTCCAGTTGGGAAAAACGGTCGGAAGAGCTCTCACTCGCCATATCCTCTACCATGCCGCCAACCATTAGGTACCTGGCTTGGGGGGTAAAGGTTGCTCCTCAATGTGATGAAATCACTACTGCTCTGCAGGAGAACAAGGATTAGTAGTGGCTAAACTGCCTTCTTAGATCTCACACTTATGCAAACCAACAGCGATCTCAATCATAAAGGTAAAACAGGCATCAAAAAGAGATAGAACTTCTTCAGCTTTTGTGGTAAGGTGGGCCAAGGCTATACTTTTATAAGGTGAGACTAGGAGAAGTAGCAACCCAAACAGCAACAGTACACAAGTTCCAAAATAAAAGAATGTCCAATCAATGTTCTTTAACAATATATGTACTTTAAACAAATCAGTCATACAACTATTAAAAACACTATAAAAAACAATTGCTGTAAAATAAGATCGATAATGCAGAGCAGGAATGTGTAAGCAATCTGGATATGTTGTCATGGAGTAAATAAATGCAAGAAATGCAACAATGTGATTCAAAAGGAAATGTCTTTGGTGGACAAAGGTGCAAAATGGACTTCACCAGTCACCACGGCCCCAAAGATGGCAAAGGGGGACAGAGTAACTTTAAAGTACCAGATTCCAATACTAGCGCAGTTTCGTATTCCCACAGGCGGGCTTCTAATTGCAATGAATAATCCATACTCACATTTTTTCAGGTTATCTCGGACACTGCCTGTGGTATACTATCAATAAACACAGTACTGAAAGAGCCTTTCCCCCTTAATCTTCTGCTTGTTGTGAACATCTGTAACAATCCCAGATGTAGTGATCTGGAAGATTTTGTGGGTAAATTGTCAGATATTTGTGAAACCTTCATGTGTGATTAGAACAGTACCCACATGGTGTTGGCGGGTGGTCTGCACCTCTATGACTCAGAAAGATTCACCTTTGTTTAATGACAACCCAAGGGTTAGATCTAGAACATGGTTGAATGGTGAACGGTGGAAAGAATTCTTTAAGTGTTGGAACTTGAAGATGGAAAATGGTGCGACCTGTGGGGATGTTCCAAGATCTACATGGAGATCAGGCAACGGCATTTTCATTTTTGTATTCTCTAGTGGTTACAACAACATTGTTAGAACTGTGTGAAGAACTGAAGATTGACGATACCGACTGTAGTGATCATATGATGCTCATAGCAAAAATGTTATCTGATGTTTTCGGGGGATCCAATGTTAGATTTATTGATCTACGTATAAACCAGAGTGGCAACCGTATTACTAGATATATTGGAAATATCGGCAGATACAATAACACAATCTAACACTTCTAAAAACCTCTTTGTTTGAATGAAAGTGTGAACTTATAAGACCTAAAACTTTTCAAGTCTTCATGGATGTCTTCAAATGCCTGCTTCAGGGCCATTAGAGCTGCACACAATCGGTACCTCACCCATAAAAACTAGTGATCCAGGACGAAAAAAAAAAAGGAATTGAGATCCGCACTTAGGTCACTGGGGAAGAGTGGACGCACTATCGAGGTCTACATGGTTTATATGAAAAAACTGAAACAAAAGTTTAAAAACTGGATCAGGGGGTAAAGGTTTATCTTGCTACACAAGGAGGAGTCAAACATGCTACAATCTTAATTTAAAGAATATTTGGGAGTTCATTAATGGTATGAACCCAACCCAAAGGAATTAACACAGTAACCGTATAATTGAGGGTGTATGGGTGAAGCATTTTTTCCATTTATACAGAGAGTCAGAGCAGGACATTACTTTTGTAAATGAAGATACCTCCTGGTGCCTGCAGCTTTCAATAGAATCCATTGAAGCCTTGATAAGGAGAGCATCAATCTCAAGGGCCACTGGCCCGAATAGGCTGTCAAATGCAGTCCTGAAAAATAACCCAGTATTATGGTCAAAGGTCCTATATCTCCTGTTAAGTAATATCATGGAGACAAATGAAATTCCCACTTCTTGGTGCCATTCTGTCACTGTCCCTATATATAAGAAGGGGGATAGAGATTGTCTGGAGATCTACTGACCCTTCTGGACAGTGAAAGCAATATTCTTGCAGCTTTGGTACTAGAAGATCTAGTAGAATGGACCACATCAACCGGTAGGTTAAAAGAGTACCAAACTGGGTTCCGAAAGGAGCTGGACACGTAATTGAATGGTCTAGTGGTTAGTTGCCTAAAAGAGGATTCCTCTAGGGCACCCCAGTATGCCTCTTTAAATGTCTGCTATTGATTACACCCAGTCTTTGGATTATATTAATCGGAAACTCCTGTGGTGTAGATTTAGGGACTGGAAAATACTGGGGGGCCATGTGGGGGGGTGGTCTACTTTCCATCTTGGTTCATCTGCATAACAATTGGCTCCTTCAGGTTAGGTTGAATTGGCAGGGTGCCCTGGTGGAGAGCTTCCCCTCGTGGAGGGGTCTCCATCAGGGCTTTGTGTTGACTCCCCGCCTGTTCAACCTTTACCTGTTGAACTTGGAAGATTTCTTGCTAAGAACTTCATTTGCACCCCTGAGAATTTCTAAGTTGTGCATTCTATACCGAACATACGCTGACGGCGTGCTACTCCTCAACATGACGCAGGTTGGCCTGCAAAGGCAACTGTGTTTGTGTTCCATTGTGGAATACTTGCTAATTAATTAACTGAGCATTAACAGAAATAAGACCTACATTATTCGATTCACTAGTGCTCAAAAAAAAAAGAAATGGGTTTCACATGGCAAGTCAGGTTGCAGAAAACCGTGCGCTCCCAAGGTATCACATATTGGGATTTCCAAATGAATTCAGTTGAGAGCAAGGACTTATTAATGTCATGAATTATGCTTAAGGCAACTCAATTTGGTGCCCAAATGAGGAAAATAAGGTCTTCATTCCGTTGTTTCTCATTCTGTCCTCTGGTGGTGTATTATAAGATGAAAGTAGTACCCACGGTACTTTATGGAATGGAAATTGGGTATAAAACGAGACCCTTGAAGTATGACAAGGTCAAGTGTAGGGTGTGGAAACAAGCTCTGAATCTGCCGGATTGTTTGCCAATTGCAGCACTCAGATCCGAACTAGGATTAACTTCATTGGGTGTCAGCTGGCTTAGTGGATCCTATCGCTGTGTAGGAAACTATTAGACCCTACGCTAAGCTCCCTGTTTGAGGATCTAGGTGATGCAGTGATGCAGTGAAGCAATCTTTGGTGAGATCACTGCTAAATTTAAAGAACACTGCAGAGGGGTTGCTACATAGATTGGAAGCGACTCCTAGTGACCTAGTGGGTAATCCTGAATGGTTCAAAATAATCCTATACAGGCAAGAGTGTATACTCATCATTACAACAATGAGAACACTTAAGTTGTATAAGAGCGTATAAATCCATGACAAACCATTAGGGACCATTCCTAGTTACTTAAAAAGATTCCCCAATGGATATTGGAGCCTCCAATATTTAAGGTATAGGCTAAATCGGCTGTTGAGCAGTAATTGAAGAAAAGTATCACTATTGTGATGAGGGAGAATACTTCCAAGGCTTTTTTGGCTCTCGGTTCACTGGATGTCACTACTGTGATGAGGGATATCACTGCCGTTAGATCTCCAAATGTGGAATGCCCTAAAGGTTGTGACAAAGAATTAGGCACTTATACAGACGAGAGAGCACATTCTGGTGTATTGTCCTGCATTTTAGATCAAAGGTCAACGGTATTTGGGCAGTTTATCCATCATACTGCCTACTTATGATAGGATATATGATATGATATTTTATTTATATTGCACTCTTACACAAGTGTTTCAGAGCGCGACCAAGCAAAGAGAGAACAAAAAAAATAATAATACGATCTTACTAGGCCCAGTGACATTAAGAACACACAAGTGCATGGAAAAGGGAAAGAAAGGGGGGACGTGTGTGGAAGGGGAGAGGCGGGAAGTGCGAGCAGAGGAGGGAACAGAATAAATAATAAGTGGAATAAATAAATAGATAAATAAATGTAGTGAAAAAGTTAGTGCAGCCAGACAAGTGGTAAGTGCATGATTAGTCAGATAGGGTATGAAGTGCAGAAGAAGAGAGGGGCACTGTATGGGTACAGATACAGAACCCAGTGCAAGGGGTGGCTCAGAGGCAGTGCAGGAGGGTGGCAGGGTGAGCAGGTACCTGGGCCCGAAGGACAGAGGGTGACTAGGTACATGGTGCCAAGAGAGAGAAACAGATCAGCAGGGGAGAAGAGGGGTAAGGCAGAAGCGAAGAGGAAGGTCTTGAGGTGCTTCCGGAACCGGAGATGATTCTCCTCAGGTTTCAGGGTGGTCGTGAGGCTGTTGCAAGGGGATGCCCCAGCCGAAGACAGATCTGCCCCCGGCTTGTTTCTTTGAAAAACAACCGCTCCTTAGAAATGGGGGAGCGAAGTGCTCGAGAAGGGAGGTATTTACGGAGAGATAGTTGAAGGTATTTCTTTAGATTCAGTGGATTTCTTAAAGCGTGTGACACGAGGGGAAAAAAAACACAGTTACGATCTCTGTGATAAAGTTACTCCATTATGGAGGTCAGATAGGCATTAGGGTGGTGAATACCCTGCGTTAAGGCTTATGATTGCATGGTTATCTCATTAGATTTGTGCAATGTTGATAAAGGATGGGAGTGTGGAGCAGCTCTGAGGCCTTTTTTCTGTTTTAAGAATTAAGTTTGATGAATTTGTAAGCTTAACAGGTGGTCAATTTGTGTGCATTCATTGTATTTGGTCCTTTTTTATGTTTTTGCTTTTATGTAATATTACGTTTTGATGTATTATTATGTTTGCTTTTACTGTGTAAAGTTAAGTATGAGCAACCAATACCACAGTTTTGGATTCAACAAAAAAGGTATGGTCAGGTGAAGGACTCCCTTCTCCTGACCCACCTCGCACAGTCTTGAGGGCTGCCTTGGGAAATTCTTTGAGAAAAGTCCTCAAAAGTCTTTTTACTTCTTCCAAAGGGGTTCTGGCAGCTTGGTTTACAGTTCTAGCAATTCGTTCATGTCATAGGGCATTATGAAGATAATCTGTTGTCTAGAATCTTCTTTAGTCTTACTTGGATTATCACTATGATGAGGGAGATTCCTCTCAATGCACTCTTGGTTTCCAGACCTTTGGGTATCACAACAGAGATGCAGGAGATCACCCATGAGATTCTCTCAACTCTTGATTATCTAAGTATCACTATTGTGATGAGGGAGAATACTTCCAAGGCTTTTTTGGCTCTTGGTTCACTGGATGTCACTACTGTGATGAGGGATATCACTGCCAAGCCTTTCTTGACTCTTGATTCTCTGTATGTCACTACAGTAACGAGGGAGATCGCTCCCGAGGCTGTCTTTTCTCTTGGTTCTCTGGGTGTCACCGCTGTGATGAGGGAGATTACTCCCAAGGCTTTCTTATCTATTTTGTCTCCTCTGACCCCACCCGGGTTTCACGCAGTTCCCGTTACCTGGTTTGTGCTGGGAATGTGTTTCTGGTCCGCCCCAGGGTCGTGGGTGGTTTGCTGTTAACTCAACACTTCATTCTGGTTCACCTGAGCAGCTCGACGAAGGCTTGGGGCTGGCCGTCTCGGCATTTTTGTCGGACCAAGCAGTCCACCACCGAGCGGTCCACCACCCAGAGGTCATGCCACCACCTTGACTTCCCCAGCACTGGAGTGAGTCGGTCCCTGCTGGCACACAGGATTCCACTCTTCCGCATCCACTCTTCCAAGGACCAACTTCTCTGCACAGCTGACATGTTCCCAGGTTCGAACTTCTTGTCGGCTTCTCGAGATTTGCCTCCTTCAGTCTTTTCTCACTTTTTATCTCTCCTAGCTGGGCCTGCCCCAGCGCAGTGTCATAGTCTTTTAGTTGTTTCCATGAGGTACTCTTCAGGCTTCCTCGTGGCCACCTCTTCCAAGTACTTTTAGAAAAAGGTATGTCATCATTCTTCTTCTTCTAAGTGGTGTCAAGTCTCAAGGATGGAAGGGAGGCAATGTTACAGTAATAAACAGAAGTACGTTCTGTTGCACTCCCTGCAGACATTAGGGATTTTATGGGTGTTATGTTATATCTAGTTATTGGGCGCCAAAGCCCATTGGCATCAGGGTGCTTACACGGAACAACACAACACAAGACATAGGCTGACAATAAAAGAACATGGTCTTGCTATATCTAGGCAAATAAGCTAGTTTATAAACCTTTTCCGAAGTCAAGAAGGTCCTTTTCCTTTCTCAAATTGATAGGGAGGCTGTTCCATGCCATTAACCATTCCCCCGGAGCCTCTTAAACCGGGGGACGGTAGGACAATGTGCATCAGAAGACAGTAAGTTACGGCCAGGTTTATAGATTTCCAATCTTTCCCACAAATAGGTAAGGGTATTTCCAAACAGGTATTTATGACCTAACGCAAGTATCTTAAATTGAAGTCTTGCAGTGACAGGGAGCCAATTAAGCTCTTTCCGAGCCACCAACATCGGTTCCCTCCTTGCAATGTTACAGACCACATGAACCATATCACTTTGAATCATTTATAACTTACCCAGCCACTCCTTGCTAGCCCCACCTAATAAGGAGTTACAATAATTGAGTCTGGCTAAAATAAATGGCTCAAACTAACTTTTCGTGATTTATTTGGGTAACCAAAGGACTAATCTGTTTCATGACCCTCAAATAATAATGAGCATTTTAACCACATAATTTACATACTTCATTGTACCTCCCAATTGTTTTTACATTATTCACCACGGGAACAGAACCTCCATCAATGCAAAAGTTCTTGTAAGCAGGGCTCAGCATTTCCCTTACATGTTTTGACCCACAGACCATTAATTCTGTTTTTGACGGATTTAAACATAACCAATTTGTAGTCATCCAGTCTTTAATGATCTTTAGATTTTATTCAGGCTTTCCGGATCTAAATCATGATTAACACTGAGCTCCATAATTAATTGCAACCATTAGCATTGTTTGTAAATTGCAAGCCAAGTTTCTCCATTTCAACACATAGAGATTTGATATAAATGTTGAAGAATGACAGTGACAGACGAGCGTCCTGAGGGACCCCACAGAGAATCTGAACTGGGTCAGATGACGCATCTCCCCAACAGACTCTAGACCTCTGACCACAAAGAAAGGAGTCCATCCACTTGAGCACATTCCCAGAACAATGTCCCATATGAGCTAATGTGTTCAATAGCTGTTTGTGATCAAGCAGGTTAAAGGCTGCTGATACTTTGAGCAGCCCCATACCACTGCCTTCTAAAGCTGTTAACATCTAGGTATGTAAAGCCAGGAGAGCACTCTCGGTTCCGTAATTACTACGGAACCTGGTTTGTTTCTCATGAAGAAGTCCAGTGACCTCCATGTGATGTTGCAGCTGGATAGTGGCCATTTTGTCTATCACTTTAAGTAAGAATGGGGTATTTGTTATAGGACTAAGATTTGGGTCCAGTCCTGTTTTCTTTTTGGTATGGGGGTCACCACCACATCTTTAATGGCTGCAGGGATAAATCCTCGCGCAAGAGAAGCATTCATGAATCTTCTAAGAAGGAAGCAAACAATTCCCTAGTCTCCAAAATAGTTTTTGAAGCTAAACGTTCTCCAGGGCAACTAGTCGGGTGCATATCCCTCAGAAGGTTGTCTATATCTATATCCAGCACAGTGTGGAAGTTGAATAATACCTGGAGATCCCGACATTCCGCTTTCCCTTCCATATCTTGAGGCCCTACAAGGACTTGTGTATCCAAACCTTTACTAATTTTACTTCATGCCAAAGAGATTTTGTCGGCAAAAGCTTTCTGCACGTTAAGACAATCATCTCCATCAGGCTAAAAAGGTCTGTGTAAAACACTAGGCTTTTCCCAGTTTTAAAATATTTTGAAGAGTTTTTTAGTTTAAATTTTCTCCTCTACTTATTGGTTTGTTATAGAAATTATTCTTAGTCTCCATAATCTTACATATGTATTCTTTCTCAATTATTTTTCAATATTCTTTATTTTCCTGTGTTTTCTTTTGGAGCCAAGTACGCTTGGCCTGTCTCTTGATCTGTTTAAGTGGAGTGAACCAACTCTGGTGGCTGGGACAGTCTCTAACTGTTTTAAATTTGAAAGGTGCAGTTCTGTCCAGAAAAGCTTCCAAATGTGTTTTGTATTTCTCGACCAAAAATTAGGAGAATCCTGATCAGTGGTTTGGAGAAAGGGCAAGAGGGCTAGGGAGTTCCTTCATGGAACAGGAGTCCTCAACCCTATGAGGGGAGTCTCTCGCTGTGAGGTCCATATTTCCACCACCCCTAGGGGGACAATTGGGTAGTGGCCTCACCTCCCTAGCCTCACAGGAAGTGCTAACCCCTGGGGAGAAGTAACGAGAACCCGTGAATCATCACATACCCTTCCCCTAATGAAACTGGCTTCCCGATCAGAATTATTGGCTGGGTTTCAGTAGACAGACATTTTTGACAGATATGGTTCATGACCCTTTTCAAATCCCAAATGGGTGGTTCCATTATGAATCCATCTTCTTCCCAGATATAAGAGGGGGGAATAAGGGAAATAAGCTTAATTAGGTTTTCCTAGCAGATCATTGAAACCGAGAGAATCAGTGCCTAAAATGATTTATTTTTTCCTTACCCATGATATTACCTAGGTGGGGTTTGGAGACTCTCTGAACCTATGGACCTTATTTTGCAATCCATTTTGACAATTTGGGACATCCAATGCAGGTAATGTGGGAAGTTACTACCTATGATTAATTGAACAGGTAGTCTAGGAATTACGGCCACTGTTACCCAAATTTCTTCCCAGGGGATGGTTATAGGGATTTTAGTTAAAGGGTAAGTTTCAGTGTGCCCATTGATGGAGCTAACTTCTTCTTCCATTCCTTTCCAATCTATAGGTGTTAACTCTGGTCATATGGCACATCCTTTACTCGCACTACCCAATTGGGACCACACCTTTTTCTATTGAATAGTTGTGGGTATTATATAGATGTTCTTACTTCCCGCATAGTGGTAATTGGTTTTACCTTTGCTTCTCTTGTTTTTCCTCTCCCTTGTAAAAGCAAACTTGTATTTCTTTTTTCCGGAATTTAATATATGAATCCTGTGGGAACATAATTTATTCTCCAACTCAAATGGAGGAAAATAATTCTCATATTGTTTCATGGGGTCTTCATCAGACCAGGGCACGCATCTGGGTTACAAGGGTTTAGAGGTATTCAGCCTTTTTCCTTCAGATGTTATACTTGTCAACCTAGGTTGCTCTTTTCCGTCTTTCTGGTTTCCTGAAAAGGTTTCACTCCAAGGAAAAGAGGGAATGGGTGTTTCTTTAAAGCTTTTGGAAGGGAATCTTTCTCACAGTCAAAGGACCCAATCTGGGTTGGAGGGGGTAGGTCCTATTTGCATCTTGAGATTACATAACTCTTCCTTGTACTTTTGGGGGGGTGCAACAATCTCAGGATCTTTTCCTATCTAATTTTTCTGGTTTCTCTAGGCTTAAGGTTTCCCGTAAGGGTGACCCCGTATCAAAGATAAGCCATTACCTCCCCTTTTTGGACTTTAATAGATTTAGGGGAGCAGTTTAAGAGAACTAGAATGAACCCCCTTTCCTGGTTTAATAGATACAAATAATTAGTCCGGTTTTCCATTCAAGTTACATATGCTGTAAAACCGTGAGGGGCCTCCACCTGGAAACCTAGGTTAAGAACAACCTTGTCCACTCCAGGTATCCATTGATGTTGCAACTAAGGATTCTATATGCATTTCCTTCTACTCTCTTTCGGGTTGGTTGGATGGCTTCAGGGCTCAATACATGGACTAGATGCATCCTACTGCTTTTAACTTCTGGACTGTTTATGTGAGTTTACTTTGCATCAAGTTGCCTATATCCCACTCTGACACCATATGTGGCATGATGGATAAGAAGTCAGCAAAGGGGTGGCATGTTTCAACAAGTTGTATTTGAAATATAAACAAAAGGTCCTACCTCTCCCTATCTCTAAATGGTTATCCCTGCCTAAACAGATATCAACTCAGTTGGTCATCATCAGGGTGTTTGTCCAAATAAAAAAGCCTGTCCTCTGTCCAAAAACCTACTCTAACACTTCCACTAGTATACAAAAGGGTTCAGGATCCAAATGAAAATAGCACTGGGAGAATGGCTCCCTTCTCCTGGTAAACTGCTCAGTCTTTATCTCTTTCTTATCACTCTTTTGCTCTAGTTTCGGATTCAACAAAGAAGGTATGGTCAGGAGAAGGGCTCCCTTCTCCTGACCTACCTCACACAGTCTTGAGGGCTGCCTTGGGATATTCCTTGACAATATATTTGCTTTTCTCGATATAGGGCAGTGCTTTGAACAATAAAGTAAAAGAATACAGAGTGCTGTACAGAGCGTGGGTAGTCAGCATTTGGACAGGCATCTGTTAACAGTAGCGCAGAACTGTGAGGTTGTGCATAGGTATGTGAGTCCATTTAAATTAGTCCTTGGTCAGGTGTTGTTAAAAGAGCCATCTTTTGAGAGATTTGTGAAATTAGAGAACTGTGGGGGCATTCCGAGCCTTCACCGGGATCAAGTTCCAGGCGGTGGGTGCATGACAAGAGAAGGATTGTTTGCAGGTCCTCTATTTGAGACAGTGGTGATTCAAGCTGGTTGGTCAATATGCTGAGCGAGGAGTGTGTGCCACCAGATATGTGAGCTTAGTCGCCAGGCATGCTGGTGTGTTATTCGTGAATGCTTTGCAGATAATACATGCGGTCTTGAAAGGTATCTGGCTTGGAGTTGAAGCCAATGTAGTTCATGTAGGATGGGGGTAATTCGGTCAAATTTCCATGCTTCCATAATAAGACGTGCTCCAGCTTGGTGGACTGCTTTTAGGTGAGCCAAGTGAACAGCTGGGAGCCCTATCAGGAGAGCATTTCCACCATCGATGTGCAAGACCACCATGTCCTGCGCTTCTGTCCGGAAGTCTTTAGGCAGGATGAAGGGTTTGATTTTGTGAAGGTTAGAGATTCTTATCCAGGCTATTTGGACCTTCTTGGCTATGTGTTTCTGGAAGGACAGGCTGCTGTTAATAGCCTAAGGATTTTGAGAAGTCCAGGATTTGTGGATCAAACCCTTTTAGGTGTATATCACTTAGACATTGTTGGACAAGTTGTTTTTTAGTGGGTGGACCGATGAGGACAAATTCAGTCTTTGAGGAGTTTAGTTTGGGGTAGGCGGTCGACATCCAGGTCTGGATGATGGCTAGGTAATTGCGCAGATAAATTATTTCCTGCGCGCCATCTACTCTTGAATGCAGCTGAGAGGACAAGGAGGACAAGGAGGCATGAGTCGCCCTAACTCATGATTTGGAGTGTGTAATCCACTACCTGGACGGTGGCTGTCTCGATGCTACAATTGGGGCAGAACCCTAACTGATAGTCATTTAGGAGGTGAAGTTGATCCATTCTGGAGAATAGTTGCGAAGATTTTGGCAATAAAAAATATGTTTGTAACAGGCCTATAGTTGACCGGGTCGTCTGGATGTAGGGTTGTTTTTTTTCAAAAGAGGTCGTACGAGAGCAGTCTTGAGGGTGTCCAGGAATATGAACCTTCTGTGAGGGAGGCATTGATGATGCTGAGGAGCGGATTGAGTGCTGAGCCTGTCAATTGTAGAGTAAGAAGTGGGTTTGAGGGAGGAAATCATTTTTAGAAGCTCCTGGAGATAGAGGAGAGAGAATTCAGTCCAGAGGGGCAGTGTGCATGCCATGATGCAGGGGATGCAAATGCTGTGGGAGGTTGATTCTATGGTTCTGAGATTTTGTCTGAGTGGCAGCAGCAGAAGCAGGAGGAAGACGTAGACGCTGGAGCCACCGCTGTGTTGCAAGTGGGACGCTATGTTGAGTGAGTGGCAGAAGTCGGGAATCCTACATGCAGATAACGCACAGTGGGAAGTAGCCCTAAAACTAGCTGTCCCATGGGAGAGAGAAGCTCTTCTGGACCTGCATCCTGCTCTGATGGGTGGCGTTTACCGGAGCAGAGAAAGCTCCCTTTTCAGGAGGCACAAGTGTTACTGGAGCTGTCAGATGCCCGGACCATCCAGATGAGCTAAGAAGCAGGTGGGCCAACAGAGACACAAGGAAAGACCGGTGAGTTGACCTTCGCTAGGTAACCCGAGGGTACTCAGAAAGAGACTGCCGTCTCAAATTATAGCTTTTGAATACCAAATTGTTGAATTAAAGCATTTTGGGTGCAACTCTCTGTTTAACAGAGACAGAGTAGAAGAATATTTTAACCATCATTGCCAAAGTAAAAAGGGAACAATATTCGAACAAAGTGACTGTCATCTACAAACAGGCAGATTACCTGTAAGAGAAGATTATAACAAGCATTGTCTAAGCGAAAGAAAGGCAATCACAAATGAAAGGGGATACAACTTTCCTAAAAAGGGATACCTGGAAAGACAATATTGTAGACATTACCAGCAGCTAATTGATGGTGTAGAAGGTAACAAAAGATTGCAGGAGAGAGGCCCTCCTTATGGAAATCATCAGGGCGGAAGAAATGTAACCTGCAATGCCTGTGGCAAATGAATCAGCGTGAATGGCATTGTCAGTGTGTGCTGTATCCTTGTGGAAGAAGTTATAAACCGCTTGTTGTTATTGAAAGTCAAAAGACTTATCCAAGAAAACTTTTTTGATTTACTTTCCCCATTGAGGATTTAAGTGTGGAAAGGTTTGAAGCAAACCTCACCACAGAGTACTAGTAGTAATAGTGGTGGTAGTAGTAGTAGTAGGAGTTTTATCCTGGCAGGCGAGCACACCAGGAAAGGGACAATTAGTAGTTAGTCCTGGCAGGCAAGTGGACCAGGAAGAAGACATTTTGTAGTACTGCAGTGTGGTAGGAGGTAGTGCTGGAAAGAAAATGGCAAGTCCACAAATGTGTTCTGATGAACTGTTGTAAACCCATCCCGACTAAATACTGTTGTTTATGAAGAATAAATGGGACTTGAGGAAAAGAGATTGGTCTTCAAAGAAGAGAATAATTACATTGAATACTGACTGGGTGTGTGAAGATAAAGTATTTCTGGTTTGTCAAGCAGAGGTTTGTGGAAACTTTTAACAATTGTTTTGAAGAGTGTGAAATCCTGTTTGGAAATAAAATACTTGAATTGGCAAGTAAAGGACTTACGGAATGAAAAGAACTTTGTATTTTACGTGGAGTGGAACTTGGATATTGAAAATAACTTTTTTGGTTTGGACTCTGGTATGAAATATCCTGAACTGGTCCTGGGGAAAGGGGATCCGACCTTGGTTACAAGGATGCATGTTTAAAAATTTCTGTTTGAAAATAACTGTTATTTTATGGAGTTTAAACAGCCATATAATCCCTGTATGATTTTGTTGTATGTATGAGTGTGAAGGACAGATACTTTTGTCATGATGCCTACCTCCAAGGAGCCAGGTCCGACCCAGCAACCCCAGAGGCAGGCATCATTTCCCCCAGGGAAGTGCCAGCGGGCCCAAGCTGGGGCCCTTTGGACACAGTCCTGGCGCCTTAAGCGCCAGGCTCATGTTGGACCCCTGTCCTGGCGCCTTAGGCGCCAGGCTCATAAAGCTAGACATGTGTTCAAGTGTTTTAAGTTGCACTTACCTGATGCAGACCATGCTGCTACATCCAGGCCCTCTTGAGGCCTGAATGGAACTACTTTGCCTGTGGACCTACTTTCCCCTGGGTGTGGTCGGGGAAGGATACATACTTGATCGGTGGAAGGATACATACCTGGAACTTCTTCCAAAGCTATTTAAACCACGCCCGATCAGCAACTCACGCTTCGCGTTGTTCTGCTCCTCACAGCTGGACGCTCACCGTGTCAGCTCCTGCATCTGGACTTCAGCCACGCCTGTCAGCATCCTGGGTCACCTGCTAAGAGAGAATTGGAGAGAAAGAAGACCTTACCTGCTAAAGCTGCATCACGGAGACTTCACACCGATGATCCTGAAAGGGAAGACATCATTTTAAAAGCATTTCGCTTCGATCGCTGCAGCGCTGCATTTCACTCACCTTTCCTGGGCACCTCCATCTTCAGCAGCGATCATCCGGATCCGCAGCCACTTCCCAGAGCCTAGAGAGAAAAAGACAAGAACACAAGGTGAGAGAAGGAAGGGAATAGGAAAAGCTCAGTTTCCTTCTAAGACTTACCTGTTGGGTCATTCCCATTTCATTTCGGGTCCTGCCGCTTCCTGGCATTCCGGACCCCGGCCCCTATGGGGAAAAAAGACAAAGACATTGAATGAGCGAATGCAAAGACATTACCCGAATGCTCATCCAGAACTTACCTGTCATTTACTGGAACAGCACGTTTCACTTCGGGTCGGCGCCATATCTCCGGCATTCCGAACCCCGGCCCCTAAGGGGAAAAAGACATAAGCTTTAGCGCTTGCTGCAATAAGACAATGAACATTATTATTAAGCTTGAACTTTTAAACTTGCTACAGAACTCTTACAGCGCCTTACCTGAATAGTCAAGCTTATTTGAACTCCCTTCAAACCTCAATCCAGTGAAGTAACTGGGTTTCAACGCGCCCCTGCATCAGAAGCAGGATGGAGAACTCATCCTTCCAGACCCAAAGGTGAGACTTCACGGGGAATCGAGGAAGGGTATCGTGGAGGGTTGGAAGGGAGTGGGAGGCCTGAGAATTATTCCGTCAGTAGGTAATACTCCCTTTTCACGCACAGGGGAATATTCCTGCGAGCCAGTGAGTCCATCTTCAGAGTCCTGCGCTTCACCATAGAAGAAGCATCTGCACTCGAAGCCAGACCTGCGCCTCCGTGGGAATCAGGTGAGCGTGACAGAACGCGAAGCCTACCCACAATTTCCCACCCGGGCGCTATGGAGACTTCCGAGACAGATCAGCTGGCCCAGCTTTTGGGGGAATTACGGGCAGAAGTGCACTCAGCCCGCCAGGAGACTAACGCTCTCAAAAGAGAACTGATCCTATCCAAGGAAAGAACAGATGATCTGGCCAAAAGGTTATTGCAGGCCCAGGCAGGGCACACTCCTTTACCTAATTCCGGAGATACTTCCACATCAATGGGTTTGAATAACTCGGTACAAATCAATCTACCTGAACACATGCCTTTGGCCCCGCCTGAACGTTTTGCGGGGTATCCCAAGAAATATGCCGTCTTTATGAACCAATGTCGTTTACACTTTCTATGCAGACCCGGGGCCTTCCCTAACGACCAGACCAAGGTAGTCTTTATATTATCTTACCTCAGTGGCAGTGCTGCCGATTGGTCTATTCCATTGGTAAATCAGGATGATCCCATTCTCCAGAATTTTCAGGGTTTCCAGGCCAGCATGGAAAGATTGTTTGCTCGACACTCTCAAGGACAGGCCCTTGATAACGAACTGCTATCCTTACGACAAGGTAATCAGGATCTTCTGTCCTACGTTGCCACCTTTAATATACTGGTTGTGGAAACTGGATGGCCAGAAAACAAAAGGATCACATTGTTTCATCGAGGCCTGCGCGGAGAGCTTAAGGATGTTCTAGCTCAGATAGTAGATCCACCCCAGGTCTGCGCAGACTACATAGACTTGGTGGTTCAACTTGATCACAGACTTCAAAATAGAAAAGCAGATCGGTTCAAGTACGAAACCCAAGTACCGATCAAAACCCACGCTAACTCCAAGAGTACCGACGTATCCGAACCTATGCAAATCGGCGGTGTTAAAGGACCATTAACACAGAAGGAACGAGAGAGAAGGCGGCAAATGCAACTTTGCCTGTATTGCGGGACTTCCGGTCACTTTCTTCGAAATTGTCCGGTTAAACCACCTAAGAAGGTGGTTGGAGTCACTGATAACGATTTATTGACACCTGATTCGGGAAACGACCTAGCCCAACAAGCGTAGGGGTCCGCTTGCCGAGCTTGAAAACAAACTCTTTGACCTCGCATTTTGTCATGCCAATGGTGCTCGTGGACCCAAAACAGCCTCAGCTGTTGCATGCTATAAAAGCATACATCGACAGTGGAGCTATTGGAAATTACATAGACCGTGAATTGGCTTCCAGGATTAAGCTCCCTCTCCGCCCGAAAGTAACCCAAGATGTCATTACTACAGTAGATGGAACCGAAATAGCCTCAGGGCCTGTAACGCATTCCACTGTTGAAATGACACTGGTGGGTCAGGATGGACATCGGGAAGCAATCGTGTTTGATGTGATCAAGGCCCCACAATTTCAAGTAATTCTTGGAATTCCTTGGTTAGAAACACATAATCCCAGAATTGACTGGCGAGCAAAGAAGATAAGTTTTCCTGATTGTGAACCAACTTGTTACCCAAGAAATCCAGTTATGGGTCTAGCCTCAGCAACTTCCACCCCTGTACAGCTACCGTCAGAATACCAAGAATTCCAAGACGTTTTTCAGAAGGAACAGGCTAACACGTTACCTTCCCATCGGTCTTATGATTGCCAAATCGATCTGGTACCCAATGCTCAAAAACCTTGTAGTAGGATTTATGCTCTTACGGAACCTGAGAACCTACATTTGCGTCAGTATTTAGATCAGCACCTAGCCAATGGTTTTATTCGCCCGTCCAAGTCTCCTGTCTCCTCAGCTCTGTTCTTCGTGCCGAAAAAAGAGGGCGACCTTAGAACATGTATAGACTATCGCGCCCTAAATCAAATAACGATTAAGAATCGTTATCCTCTGCCCCTGATCCCTGAGCTTATCGACCAGGTGAAAGACGCGTGTGTGTACACCAAGTTAGATCTCCGAGGAGCTTATCACCTGGTGCGTATAAAAGAAGGTGACGAATGGAAGACTGCATTCCGCACCAAATTTAGGATCTTCGAATATCAGGTGATGCCCTTCGGTTTGTGCAATGCACCTGCCGCCTTTCAGTACTTTATGAATGATGTTCTTCGGGAACTTATCGACGTCTGTGTCATTGTTTATATTGACGACATCCTGGTGTACTCCTCTTCAGAATCCGATCACAGAAAACATGTTAGGGCAGTTCTTGAGAAATTGCGCCAGCACAGACTATTTGCAAAGCTCGAAAAATGCGTTTTTCATACCACAGAAGTGGAGTTTCTCGGATTCATCCTGACACCTCAAAGAGTCCGAATGGACTCGCGAAAGGTGGACACCATCCTCAAATGGCCATCTCCTAGCTCGGTGAAGGGAGTTCAGAGCATGCTCGGCTTCGCCAATTTCTATCGAAGATTCATCCCGGAATTTTCCCGAACAGTCCAACCCATCACAGCTCTCCTAAAGAAAAACAAACGCTTTGAATGGACTCTTGAGGCCGAACAAGCCTTTCAGGACCTGAAAACCAAATTCACCTCTGCACCTATATTGAAGCACCCGCACCCAGATCTTCCTTACATTGTGGAAACCGACGCATCCAGTTCGGCCATGGGAGCTGTCCTGTCGCAAAGAAACCCAGAAACTAACCAACTACACCCTGTGGCCTTTTGGTCCAGGAAATTTTCTCCTCCTGAAATCAACTACGCAATTACCGACAAATAGTTACTGGCTATTAAATCTGCTTTCAAGGCTTGGCGTCACTACCTTCTCGGGGCAAGACACACCATCACCGTAATTACGGACCACAGAAATTTACAGTATTTAAAGACGGCCAAGGCTCAATCTTCACGACAACTCCGATGGGCTCTATTCTTTGCGGAATTTGATTTTGTAATTACCTATCGCCCTGGCTGCAAGAATGGTAAAGCGGACGCCTTATCTCGGATTGGCATGGAAGAACCCAATTCGAGTTTAGAACCTGTGCCAATCATACCAGAACAAAGAATCTTAGGCCTAACTTCATTGCAAACTACTGAGGACATCCAAACGCAAGTAAAACAACTTCTAGACTCTTCAGCCTTACTGGAATGGAGTCAAAAGGGTCCTCATTAGACCGTTAAGGATGACGTACCCTACTTCCAGGAGCGGTTGTTTCTGCCTAGTAAAGAATTGCAAGAACTTGTTATTGCCCATCATCATGAATCATTAATGGAAGGACACCCTGGTATCGCTAAAACAGAGGAAAAAATCAAACGCCACTTCTGGTGGCCTTCTTGGAGAAAAGACAAAGTCTTTTGTATTGTCTTGCGGAATTTGCGCCCAAAACAAGGGTCAAAAGAAAAGGCCAGCCGGCCTACTTCAACCCTTGGATATTCCACCAGCACCATGCCACACCTTGTCAATGGACTTTATAACTGACCTGCCTCCTTGTGCTGGTTACAACACTATCCTTGTAATTGTGGATCTATTCTCCAAAATGGCCCACTTTATCCCTTTAAAAGGTTTGGCTTCAGCTTCCACCTTGGCCAAGAAATTTCTGGAGAATATAGTTCGCATACATGGTTTCCCTTCCATATTAGTCTCGGATCATGGAAGTCAATTTATCTCCCATTTTTGGAAGAAGTGTTGCCAACTAGCACAAATAGATGTGCGGCTATCCACCAGCCACCACCCCCAGACCGACGGACAAACCGAGAGAACCAATCAGACTCTCGAGCAATATCTTCGGTGCATGTTACACCAATCCGAGTTAAATTGGAAAGACATCCTTTGGATCGCAGAATATGCATACAACAATTCAGTGCATTCTGGAACCGGACAGACTCCTTTTTATACTTTGTATGGTCACCATCCTCGGACCTCTGATCTAGATCCACCTCTGACCCTGGAAATGCCCGCAGTAAATCATCTGCATTCCACAATAACCCAAGCCTTCAAAGAAGCTGCAACTCATTTACAGCAAGCCAAGAAAAAGTATAAAGAAAACGCTGTTTTGCACCGAAGTAAAACTCCTCCTTACCATGTAGGAGATCAGGTATGGCTAGCAACAAAACATTTACCACTCAAGGGCCCGCAAACCTTCAATCCCAGATTCATAGGACCTTATCCCATCAAGGCTATAATCAACCCCGTGGCCTTTAAACTGGATTTACCGTCTAACATGCGTATTCATCCAGTTTTTCATGCATCACTTTTGAAGCCAGTACAACCAGGGACCCGACTGTCCAAGCCTCCAGACCCAGTTCAAATTGAAGGGGAATTAGAATTCGAAGTTAAAGACATTTTAGACTCCAAGGTGTTAAAGTCCAAACTCTTTTATCTTGTTGACTGGAAGGGATATGGACCTCGGGAGAGATCGTGGGAGCCTATTAACCATATTCACGCACCTCGATTAATACAAAGGTTCCACCGGAGATTTCCGAACAAGCCAAAACCCCCGGAGGGAACAACCTTGGGAGGGGACTTGAGGGGGGGTACTGTCATGTTGCCTACCTCCAAGGAGCCAGGTCCGACCCAGCAACCCCAGAGGCAGGCATCATTTCCCCCAGGGAAGTGTCAGCGGGCCCAAGCTGGGGCCCTTTGGACACAGTCCTGGCGCCTTAGGCACCAGGCTCATGTTGGACCCCTGTCCTGGCACCTTAGGCGCCAGGCTCATAAAGCTAGACATGTGTTCAAGTCTTTTAAGGTGCACTTACCTGATGCAGACCATGCTGCTACATCCAGGCCCTCTTGAGGCCTGAATGGAACTACTTTGCCTGTGGACCTACTTTCCCCTGGGTGTGGTCGGGGAAGGATACATACCTGGAACTTCTTCCAAAGCTATTTAAACCACGCCCGATCAGCAACTCATGCTTCGCGTTGTTCTGCTCCTCGCAGCTGGACGCTCACCGTGTCAGCTCCTGCATCTGGACTTCAGCCACGCCTGTCAGCATCCTGGGTCACCTGCTAAGAGAGAATTGGAGAGAAAGAAGACCTTACCTGCTAAAGCTGCATCACAGAGACTTCACACAGACGATCCTGAAAGGGAAGACATCATTTTAAAAGCATTTTGCTTCGATCGCTGCAGTGCTGCATTTCACTCACCTTTCCTGGGCACCTCCATCTTCAGCAGCGATCATCCGTATCCGCAGCCACTTCCCAGAGCCTAGAGAGAAAAAGACAAGAACACAAGGTGAGAGAAGGAAGGGAATAGGAAAAGCTCAGTTTCCTTCTAAGACTTACCTGTTGGGTCATTCCCATTTCATTTCGGGTCCTGCCGCTTCCTGGCATTCCAGACCCCGGCCCCTATGGGGAAAAAAGACAAAGACATTGAATGAGCGAATGCAAAGACATTACCCGAACGCTCATCCAGAACTTACCTGTCATTTACTGGAACTGCACGTTTCACTACGGGTCGGCGCCATATCTCCAGCATTCCGAACCCCGGCCCCTAAGGGGAAAAAGACATAAGCTTTAGCGCTTGCTGCAATAAGACAATGAACATTATTATTAAGCTTGAACTTTTGAACTTGCTACAGAACTCTTACAGCGCCTTACCTGAATAGTCAAGCTTATTTGAACTCCCATCAAACCTCAATCCAGTGAAGTAACTGGGTTTCAACGCGCCCCTGCATCAGAAGCAGGATGGAGAACTCATCCTTCCAGACCCAAAGGTGAGACTTCACGGGGAATTGAGGAAGGGTATCGTGGAGGGTTGGACGGGAGTGGGAGGCCTGAGCATTATTCCGTCAGTAGGTAATACTCCCTTTTCACGCACAGGGGAATATTCCTGTGAGCCAGTGAGTCCATCTTCAGAGTCCTGCGCTTCACCATAGAAGAAGCATCAGCACTCGAAGCCAGACCTGCGCCTCCGTGGGAATCAGGTGAGCGTGACAACTTTTGGATATTAGATTGTTTTCCTTTAGCCTTAGCTTGACGGTAGGTAGATGCCCGTTAGGTTTGGGGAAAGTAGGCGCTTGTCTTACCCGTATAATTTAATAAAATGGCCATCTCGCAGTTGGGGTCGACAAGCGATGCGTGCTGCATGGTTTAGAGTTGAGGTCCATCACTTCAAAGTTGTGCGTCTGATGGGGTGGTGATCTGCTTTTAAGGTGCAGCAGCAGAGGTTCGAACTTCGAAGCAGAGTGCCAAACACGATTTGAATGAGGTTCAAATTGGTTTGAATGATGAAAATCAGGAGAGCTGGCAGCTTTGGCCCTTTGGATGCTGAGAGTCCAATTAGAGAGGGCTCTAGGGCAGGGTGAGTCATTTCACGGCCTCATCACGAGTTGGCGGTTAAGTGTGCGCTATTTCCACCTGGTGGAGATAGTGTTACTGCCGGGACCCGAAGCATGAATTGCACCGCATAAAAAGTATGCGTGCGCACAGCTCGGGCGGTAACACTAAAGTCGTCCGGTGGAAACAGCACCAGAAATCGGGTTACCACCCAATAACCCTGGGCCAATAGCACTACCACTGCCGGCGCTGGCAGAAATGCGTAATTGCAGCGGCATATTGAAAATAACAGTATCAAAAATCAAAGCCTCTGGCAGCCATCCACTCTCCCAGAGTGCCTGAAATGTCTCAGGAGAGGGTAAAGGGCAAGGCAGGCAGCCCAAGATCGCCTGCGTAATCCCAAATCTACTGAGGCAGAGCTGGTGGTTTTGGTGTATGAGTTTGCAGCCCACCATTCAGAGCTCTATGGTGCCAGACAGCAGAAAACATCATCCCAGCGCCGCTCCAAAATCTGGCAGACGGTGAGCCAGAAGGTGTCTGCAGTTGGACGTGTCCCTCGGTATGGGGAAGACTGCCATAAAAGCACAGACATAACAGCCTGGCCCTGGCGAGGACATTCATGATTGTGTACTTGTGCACTTTATTCACACTGTGCTGGTTGTGTACTGAGTCAGGTCACGGTTTTAGAAGTAATTGTCTATTAGTGCCTGTCGGGCCAGTCTCCCTTCCCTCATGTCATATCTGTGGGCATCTGCTCTGGCTCCTACCACATGGTCATCCTCTCCAACTTCCTCTGGATGTGGCCTGCCAGCGTCCTGGGGTAGGGGCACATTCCTCCTCGGGTAAATGTTATGGAGCATTGCACACACCAATACTATTTTCCCTACTTTGTCAGGGGCATACATGACTGCTCCACCAGTGCGATCTAGGCGCCGGAATCGTGCTTTTAGGAGTCCAAAGGTGCACCCTATGCATATGCAGGTCCAGCTGTGGGAATGGTTGTAGACGGCCTCATGTGGTGTACGTCCTGCCCATGCAATGTGTTTGTGTGATGGGTGTGCATCCTTTGCATATAATGCCATACATTCCTTGTCCTGTGCGAACACCCTGTGTTATTGTGGCAGGTGTTCAGTGGAGTGTCCCAGGTGACTACACATGGGCAGACAGCTGTGGCATGGGTGGATATGCTGTTGGGTGCACTGTTGGGTGCTGCTGTGTGCATCCTCTTGACATGCAGTGCTTGCTTTAGTTGTGGCTACCCCCCTTTCTCTTCTTGTGCTTCACCGTGCATATGTGGCTGCGTTTGTGCTCACCTACCATCCAGGTCCGTTGTCCTCTGTGCCTCTCTATGTATCTTGGCAGTGTGCTGTTGTGTAGGACCATGGAGTCATATGTCGAACCTGGGTAGCGGGCACAGCAGTGGGTGATGAGGTCAGGGCCACATGCCACTTGTCTGTTGAGGGAGTGGTAGTGCTTCTGGTTCCTGTATGCAGCCTCCAGGGCCTCAGGTGCCACCAACGCTACCTTGGTGCAGTCAAAGGCTGCTATCACATTGGGAAGTTGTGCAGTGGCATAGAACCGTGCCTTGATGTTGACCTGGGTGGTGGGGAGTGCAATGTGTCAGTCGACATGGTGCAGGAGGGCATCCAGCACCTGGCCCAGGACTGCGCAGAATGTGGGCTGCGCCATACCACGCATCATGGCCACAGAGTGCTGGAAGGTGCTGGTCCCCAGGAACTGCAGGACTGCCACCAGCTTCAGCAGTGGGGGCAAAAAAGTGTGCAGATCCAAATCCTGCTCTCGATGTTGTCCTGGATTGTGTCCAGCAGTTGTGCGATTGTCTCCCTGTTCGGCAGTACTCAATAACCAACTCGGTCTCGCTGAGTGCCCAGGGTGAGGGCCCGATCCTTGGGATGGGTGCTCACTTTGTTGTTGGCATGATCCTCATGCACCTCATCCTCCTCCTCCTCATTCCACCCGGTCCCTCCAATACTCCGTGTCCTGGCCTGGTGGGCCTGCATCTCAAGCTCCAGGTGCAGCATGAGTAGCTGCCTGTCCCAGCTACCAGCAACTAATGGTTGCATAGTGTTGGTAGCAGTGTGTGGGTCCTGGGTCTGTTTTATGAAGGCATCTGGTGTGTACTGTCTGCACCTATGGCTTTATTTATGGCATCTGGGTTAAATGACCTTCAGTTGTAGGCATTTCTCGGTTGTATTAGTGCCAGTTTTCAGCGCTAATACCACCGTACATGGAGTTGTGATCCAGCTGTAATAGCGCTGTGTTTTGTCAGCGATATTAGCGCAGGCTGTAATAGCGCCAGTACCTTTTGGGTCTGGCACTAATTGCACATGGTCCTGATCCGGCACAGCAGTATTGGCAGCACTAATACTGTTACCGCCAGGCTCCAGGCCTATCACCCAACTCATGATGAGGCCCTATGAGTTTTGGTAGCAGAGGGGTAGACCTTGGTCCTCCGCAAAGGTCCCCCTCATTGTGCCCTGGGGATGAATAGGGAGCAGAGCTTTCCTCTGCATTGGAACATCCTTCTTCCCCTCTGGCAGAGGGATTTGGAATGGACTGCTTTCCCAATAGGGTACAGGTTCATTCTTCCTGATGTCCTCTAAGATTCAAAAATGAATCAAAGGAATGGGATAACCCCTATTTTATAAGTATTGGAGGATAGCAAACCTGCTTTAAGAGGCCCAATCCCCATCCATGTGACAAGGGACCCTTGCAGCCTGATATACACAGAGCGCCTTGTTTCAAAGAAGTGGAGAGGATGGGAAGGAGAGAAAAGCCCACAGAAATGTAAGCTGGAGGAAACCTTCCACAAACCTACTTGTGTTATCTGACTGTCCTAGCTCTGCGCCTCTTTCCCAGCCTGCCTAGTAATTTTTTGCACTATGGAACCGAACATAGATTCAGTTAAGGGCTTGAAATCCAGTACCCTTTGCGATCTGCCTCAGAATAGGGGACTTTGGTTGGCCATTGTGTAAACTGTGCTGCACGCTATAGTTAGTCATTGTGTAGAACTGTGCTGCATTCTATAGTTAGCCAATGTGTAGAATTGTGCTGTGCTCAACAGTTAGCCATTGTGTAGAACAGTGCTGCACTCTTTGTTTGGCCACTGTGTAGAACTCTGCTGCACTCCATAATTAGCCATTGTGTAGAACTGGGCTGTGCTCTATAGTTAGCCATTGTGTAGAACTGTGCTGTGGTCTATAGTTGGTCACTGTATAGAGCTGTGCTTCTCTCCATAATTAGTCATTGGGTAGAACTGTGCTGCACTCTTTGGTTGGCCATTGCGTACAACTGTGGTGCACTCTATAGTCAGCCATTGGGCCTCATCACGAGTTGGTTCGTATCCTGGCTGTAATACTGCCCAACTTTAATAGCGACAGAGCCCACCAGTCCAGCAGTATTACCGCCAGATCACAGGTTGGGTTAACAGTAAATCCCCATTACCCAATGGGTCCATTGGACCCAATGGGGAATTTTCGGCACTAATAACGCACGCTAATACAGCCGGTGGTACTACAGGGCGCTAAATGGGATTTTCACGACCAGAAAAAAGCTGGAGGTAAAACAGCCCATTTAGCGCTCAACTCATGATAGGGCCAGTCCTTAAATGTGCCGGTAATACCGTTAACGCCACATTTAAGGGCTACCGCCCAACTCGTGATGTAGCCCATCTATAGTTAGCCATCGTGTAGAACTGTGGTGTACTCTATAGTTGGCCACAAGGTAGAACTGTGGTGCGCTCTATGGTTATCTACTGTGTGGAATTGTGCTGTGCTCTATAGTTGGCCACTGGGTAGAACTGTGGTGCCCTCTTTATTTGGCCGCTGTTTAGAACTGTGCTGCACTCTATAGTTAGCCATCGTGTAGAACGGCGATGCTCTCTATAGTTGGCCATTGTGAAGAACTGTGGTGCGCTCTATAGTCAGCCATTGTGTAGAACTGTGCTGCGCTGTATAGTTAGCCATTGTGTAGAACGGTGCTGCGCTCATTGGCTGGCCATTGTATTGAACTGTGCTGCACTCTCTAGTTGGACACTGTGCAGAACCATGCTTTGCACTGTGGTTGCCAGTTTGTTGAACTGTGCTGTTGGCACCTGCCCAATGTGTTGAACTCCGCTATGGTCTGAAGGGGCCACCACTGTTGAGCATAGGGGAATTACTTGAACAAAGCCATTGACGTACCTAGGGGAATTTGCACAACACACAGTTGTGAAATCTTGGGAATCATACAATATACCCACTGCTGAAGCCAGGTGAAATTTCAGAGCATAGCCACCGTCAAACCTATATTGAATTATTACAATATAGCCACTGTAAAACACATGTGAACTTTACAATATAGCAACTGTTAAATCTAGATGAGGTCTTATAATATAAGCAATATTGAAGTTAGGTAAAATATTGGAATATAACCACTGCTGAATCCAGGTGAATGTCACACTATGACCACTGTCTGAACCAATACAAATTTCGAAATCGTTCCATAGTTGAATCTGGGTGAATATTAGAGGATGGCCACTGCTGAATCTAGGTGAACCTTCACAACATAACCACTGGTGAATCTAGGTGGATTATTGGAGTATAGCCACCATTGAACCCAGCTGAATTCTCAGAACATAGCCACCAGTGAACCGATGTGAGTTACAAAATAGCAACTGTTGTACCTTAATTAATTATCCAAGTAGCCATTGTTTAAGATAGGAGGATTTCTAGAGTATAACCACGGCCAAATCTGGGAGAACCCCTAGAGTTCAAAAACTGAAAAACTTATCTGAACCTCAATAAATAGCCACTGCTGAAGCTAAGAGAAATAATAGAGTATAGGCACTAAGGACCTCGTGTGAATTCACATTACAGCCACCATAGTATCTACACTGTTAGAATACAGCCTTAGGTGAAGCAAAGAGAACCGTTAGAGTATAGCTGCTGGTGAACACGTGTGAACCTCACACCAACACCTCAAATCTGACTATGGTAAGGTACCACTGACTCTAGTAGCGGTGGACTGCACCGCACTAAACTACATTTCGTCCCACAGCATATCCATCCACAGAACAACTCGAATGTAAGATTGGTAACACCTAATAACTATCAATAACTCAGACACCACAGAAAGGCCATCACCTCTGTGATCCGAACACAACTAAAATCTGAGGGACCCCAAAAGGAGACAGGCACATAGGACCAACAAGGGAAGACATAATCACAGGTTCCCATAGGGAGGTTTTTGCTGGGGTGGAACCAAATTACAAAACCGCAAATCATCACAGGAAGGCCACCGCCTCTGTGTACCAGACATGACAAAAACCGCTGGACCACACAAAGAGACAGCGACACAGGGCCCCACAAAGGAAGAGCTAACGACGGGACACCACTGGCCACCACAGAGAGGCATAGTGTTAGGGAGAATTCTCTTATAAGGCTAATTTCCCAAACCTAGTGAGTCCCCCAGGAGCTTTGCTGGATTTTTGGGGTTTGTTTTTTTCTCCTGCTAAGAGTGAGACTCTTTTCCTCCCACTCTTAGGCACGATTTGAGGTATGTCTTTGACTGTTTGTGTGCTTATGGGCTATGGGGTCTTTTACTCCATAGGGTATCATCTATTTTTTTTAAGTGTGTTACACAGCACCCTCAGTGCAGTAACACAGGGGTGTCATAGTGACCCCCAAACAGACTCCATACCCTGGGACTGACTACTGTCTTCCAGGGCATGTAAAGTCACCATTGACTTTAATAGTCCAAAATTGTGAACAGAACCAGTACAAACCATCATATTGTGGAAGTACTGGAAGGGGGTAATTAGATTGCCCCTGGGACTGTTTTCATAGTGACCCCCAAACATAGACTCCATACCCTGGGACTGACTACTGTCTTCCAGGGCATGTAAAGTCACGATTGACTTTACTAGTCCAAAATTGTGAACAGAACCAGTACAAACCATCATATTGTGGAAGTACTGGAAGGGGGTAATTAGATTGCCCCTGGGTCTGTTTTCAAGGGGACACTGTCCAGTTCCCCCTTGTTGAGTTTCTGGCTGGTGGCAGTGGTTACCATGCAAAATATTCCACCAGAATATTTCCTATGGAATTTTCCCATTGATTTTAAACGCACCACTGTTTGGTGCAATGTTAAAGATACCGCCGGTTTATTTATTTAATATTAAATCAACGGTTGGGTCTTTTTGCCAGAACTCTTTTCTAAAATGCCGTTCGTGTCCGTCTCTGTAAGTCCAACCAAGGTCGGGCCCTTTGTTCCACTTTTTGGCGGGCTTCTCCACAGAAGCCCTCCAAATGGTGCCACTCTGTCTGGGTTCCACAGGATGCGTGGGGAGGGGAATTGGCACCCTGGACTGCGTTGCCTTAGCAACCCAAGTCGCACTCTATTCTGATTGGCCCGGTGGTGAGCCGCCCGGCTCACCACTTAGCATGTGCGAGTGACAGCTAGGCTGTTGAATGGGTTTTTTTCTGCATAAAAGCAGGGCCTTTGGGACTGGAACTTCAGAAGTCGCCACAGGACCTAAGAATCCAAAGAGGGAAGAAGCTGAGCCATCTGCAATGACGACACCACCGGTGGAGCCCTGCTGCAACAAACTCACCACTTTCCCAATGACAAGAGAAGATCTTCTGCTGGACGAGTCTTCTTCCTTTGAGCTGGTGGGATCAACCAGTTTGCCCTTTTCGCCTTCCAAAGACGTCTCTTGGTCGAATCGCCCGTGCCAAGCACCACGGCGGCCGGATAGCCAAGCTTCACCACTTTGACCGCGAATAAAAGGAACGCACCTTTTAACCGAAGAACTCTGCGGCTGGTTTCATCCCTGGGCAGTACAACGACTCCAAGTTTCCTCCTCGATGAGATCCTCTCTTCCCCTGCTCGAAACAACGAACTGAAACCACTGCCAGGAACAACTGCCACCGCTGGAGCTGCCTCTCTCTTTAAGGTACTGTGTTCTGCCTGGCCCCCCTTTCTTTGGTTTGCCCAAGGTGACCCTTAAATCCTTGGCTTTCCAACTGGGTTGGCCCCAGACCTAACTTTACTTCTTGAATCACCCCAACCTCTTTTGAACATTCTGCAAAGACTTTAAGTGCATTTTAAACTGTGTGATCTTGGGCACATTTCGCTTTGCTCCATTTAAAGTGGACCTGGCCTATGAACTTTGGCTCTACAGTGTATACTGCCTTTACTCCCTTGCTTTGAACTTCTAAAAGTGTTGGGAAGCGTTTTATTTTTATGCCCTGCCCTTTTCTCTCCCTTTAACTTACCTATTGGAGTGCCATCTAGGTTACGCGCTTACATCTGTTTCAACGAATAGTGGTATTTTAACTCTGACTTGTCTAATAGTTATCAAGGGAGGTGTCTATACTTTACCTGACTGTGTTTTAACTTGCTTTTGATTTAGAGTGCTAGTGTATTTCCTAAAGTGTGTTTTAAATAAATAATTATATACTTTTGATACAAATCTCTGGTCAGTGTTTGTTTGCTCTACTGTGTTTTTAGCCCTATTGTGTATACTCCATATACTGCCCTACTCTTCTTCGGAGAAGTCTGACTGCTGAGCCACAGCTACCAGGTAAATCTCGGTGGTACAGACTGCTACCAATTGGGTTTACTGCTTACTCCTGTAGTCTTAATCTTCTTGCAGTGGTCCCCAAGGGAACTGCACATGATTTTGCCTAACAGGCCCCACAAAGGAAGAGCTAACCACGGGACACCACTGGCCACCACAGAGAGGCATTTGTCTCTACAAAACCCAATACCAATATGAAAGCCCAGAATGGGAGATAATCACACAGGAACCCACAAGGGAAAACCAAAGCACAGGTCACCACGGGGAGGCTTTCACCACTGTGAACCTGACAACAACAACTACAAAATTCAGGTCCTCACAAGGGAAGATCAAATTAAATTGTACCACAGGGAGTCATTTGCAACTGTGAGCCCAATACAGTTACAAAACAAACTGTCAGAACCCGGAAGGGAAGATATACTACCAGAGGCCACAACATTTTACCACATGGAGACCCTTGACACAGGGATCCCGATACTAGTGGTTTCACTACCCAAAGGATACCTCAGTGCGCAGAATTGTCAAATCTGTGACAAGCACCCCACTGCTAGAATATTAGTATCCTGAGAACAAAACCCAGTAAGATATGCCACGCACCAGGTAAGACCAATGAACTAGGAGAAACCGAAACAGAGCAAACAAAATGGAACAATCCCAAAACACCACACCTGAAAATAACTGCACACTTAGGGATCAATCAGCTCACCCATCAAAATTAAGCCTATTTGCAGAAACAGGGCCCACCACCCAGTCGGACAGTCAATAATGCCAAAGATCTCTGACCTCAAAGGACAAAATAACACTGAGAAGAAAGATGTGAAACACACAAAAACCAACCAGAAGGAAACAAAACCACCATGCCATTCATCGCCAAAACTAGCGCGACCAAAGACACCATCAACAGAAGAAGACATCAACCCAATACAGAAGCTGACAGAACTACTCAATGAAGAATCAGCTCCCACAGACCATCAACCGGTAATAATGGACAACACCAACATGGCTATCAAAAGACACAGCCAAAGACCAAACAGACCACAAAAATCACAAAGAAACACTGCAATCTAGTTAATGCCAGATCCAACACACTACAGGAATCTACGATCTGCTATGCGACAGAGGGCTAGACATCCTACTCATCGCCGATACCTGGCTAACCCAAAACTACAAGGTGGTAGTGCACAACTGTATACCCAACACATTCAACTCAAGCAAGCCAACAGACAAGGAAAGGAGGAGGAATCAACATAGCATACTTTGACCACCTAAAAATAACTGCCCAACAATTAAACATCATAAACTACAAATCACTCATACATCTACCCTCAGATCCTCACACCAATAAAAGAACAAGTTACTCTCTTACCTGGTAACGTTCTTTCGATGGGATGGCCCGACGACTTATTCCATATCTATGACAGTAATCACCACAGCTGTGCTGCTTCGGAAAATCTTTCGGCGTCTGCATCCTGCGTCGATGATGTCGATATGCTGTCCTCGAGGGCCTCCGTCGAGCCGACGTCACCGGATGTTATAAGTAGGACGCACGATGCCCGTAGCCTCAGTTGTAGTTTTTTTCCCCAGAACGTGTGGCACCAAACCATTGCCAGTATGACCAGAGAAAGCCTTGCAGAAACGTAAACTGCAATCGCATAAGAAATTCTGTAGCGGGGCAGGGAGGGAGCGATATGGAATAAGTTGTCAGACCATCCCATCGAAAGAACGTTACCAGGTAAGAGAGTAACTTGTTCTTCGAGGGGATTGGGTCCTCCGACGTATTCCATATCTATGACAGTACCATCGTATGGATGAGGGAAAAGAATTTAGAATATAGGAATTTAGAATGCCCAATCAAATTGCAGAATAAAGGACCGCCTTGCCAAATACCAGATCCTGCTCATGGATAGAATCGAGGGAGTAGTGACGTATAAAAGTATGGACTGAAGCCCAAGTGGCTGCAACACAGATGTTACGAATAGGAACACCTCTCTGCAGGGTAGTAGAGGCAGCCATATCCCTAGTAGAATGGGCCTGTAAGCCTACCGGAGGGTCCTTATCTGCCAAGCAGTAACATTCAGAAATTGCGAAGATAATCCATCTAGACAAAGTCTGTTTAGTCACAGCTTGTCCCAAACGCCTTCCAGCGTAACTAATAAAGAGCTGATCGTCCACTCTGACCCGGGACATGCGAGAAATGTAGAAACTTAAAGCTCTCCTAGGATCCAACCTATGGAGCCTCTCCTCTTCCTTACCAGGATGTGGATGAGGATAAAATGCCGGAAGAACAAGCTGCTGGCTTAAATGAAATTTTGACACCACCTTCAGAAGAAAGGAAGGATGAACTCTAAACACAACCATGTCCTTATGAAACACAGTGAAAGGTGGCTTAACTGAAAGTGCCTGCAACTCACTCTCTGCGAGCGGAAGTGACCGCAACTAAAAACACAGTTTTAAGGGTTAACAGCCTCATTGACAAGAATGTAAAGGCTGAAACGGAGCACCCATAAGGAATTTCAGAACAAGTTTCAAATCCCAACCAGGCACTTGGAAAGGTGACGGCGGAAACACATTAGTAAGTCCTTTGAGAAACTGAGAAATTAAAAAGGAATTATGAAATAAGAACACTCCTCAGACGAGCGCTTAAATATAGACAGCGCCGCCAGGTAACCTTTAACAGTATCCACTTGAAGGCCCCAGTGGGCCAACGAAAGCAAAAAAGACAGAACCACAGGAATGTCAGATGAAAAAGGATCCACATTCTGAACCCTGCACCAGTCACAGAACTTTCTCCAACGGCAACGGTACAGGGACTTTGTTGCTGGCCGTCTGGCCGAAAGCAACACCTCCATCACATCTTCAGGGAGGTCCCAATCCAAGCCAAGCGTGAAGGTTGAGGGATCTGACCTCTGGATGGAGAACCTGATCCCCCTCCCGTGAGAGCATGTCGTCTCGGTAGGGAAGACGACGTGGAGGGCAGATGGACAAGTAGAGAAGGTCCAGGTACCACGTCCTCCGAGCACAAGCCGGAGCAATGAGGATCATCCGGGAACCGAACCTCCGTAACCTCCGTGAGAACTTGTTCCTCTCCGCTACAGGCACCAGTTCTATGATGCCTTTCTCCAGCAGGGATTGAATTTCCTGCGCAAGGAGTGGATCCGGACTCTTCAAAGAGAGATTCCCTGGTGGATTGTCGTGAGGCCTCTGCCGGAAAGGAAGACAGTAGCCGTGGGCTATGATCTCCAGAACCCACACATCTGAAGTAATGGCACGCAACTCTACAAGATGCTGCACCAGCCTTCCCCCAACCGGCGAACCATGGGACATGACCTCATGACTGAGCTGAAGCGGCTGCGGTAGTGCCTGAGGGCAAAGAGGCAACTGCCCAGGCGGCCTCGGCACCTCGAGTGCCCTGTTGTCCACCTCTAGCACTCCTACAGTGGCCCCTTTGACTTTCAGCTCCTCTCAATTTATTAAAGGATGAGTAATATCGAAAGGAACCTCGCCTCCATTGCTGTCCCCTAGGATGAAAAGGTGGAGGTTGGTGAACTGCAGTGCTAAATGACTTCACTGCAGCTTTGGAGGTCTGCAACCTCTCAATGCTCTCGTCAGCCTTGCTGCCAAAAAGATGTTCACCATCAAAAGGTATTTTGAGGAGCCGGGCCTGCACATCAGTGGCAAACCCTGACTTCCGCAACCACGCAAACCTGCGTATTACGGTGCTCGTTGCCATGGACCGGCTGATACAATCTGCCATGTCCAGACCCGACTGAACGGACTCACACATGGCATTCTTGCCATCCTGTACAATAGCAAGAACACCATCCCATTCCTCCCCTTCGGGAATATGTTCAGCCGCCAAGGAAATACAGTTCCACAGAGAGTGCGTGAAACGTGACAAGGCACACACGGAGTTGGCTGCCTGTAAAGCCATACCCCCTGAAGAAAACACTTTCTTCGCCCAGACATCAAAATGCTTGTCGTCCCCATCAGGAGGGATGGTAGGGTACGACGCCTGCTTTGCTGGGGCCGTGGCCGCCTGCACCACCAAACTCTCTGGAGTGGGGTGCGTGGTCAAGTAGCAGGGCTCACTACTGGCTGGGCGGTATTTTCACAGCAAAGACTTGCTCACTGCCGGGAGACTCTCCGGAGCAATCCAAGCTGCAGCCACCCTTCTTTGTAAAGCCATATGGAATGGCAGTACCGGGTCAGCTGGAGGACCTTGGTCTAGGATGTCCGTCAGGTCATCCTGCAGAAAATCCACAGGTGGTGCAGACCACCCCAAGTAATCCATGACCCTCGACGTAAGGCGCCGGTACGAGGACTCGGCATGGGTGTCAGGCTCAGGCCGACAGAACTCCACCTCCGGAGTTGGACACCTCTGGAGGTGTCCAGATCACTGGCGTTGTGCAGTGACTGACGCAGTTCATCAATCTGGCTGTGACCAGACAAAATCTCGTCAGGCAGCTCCTCAGGCACCAAACCTTCCTCAGATCCCTCATCCCCCTCAGAAATAAAATCCAGAGGTCGGAAAGACGGCACAGAAAAAGGGACAAAGACATTCTTAGCCTTGGCCAGAGCCTTTCTAGGGGGGTTCCACCGTGCCACGGGATACCTCTGACATAGCAGCCTCTAAAGGCATTGAGGGCGTCGACAGAATTGGCGTCGACATCGAGCGAGGCTCCGACAACCTCGACGGCGTCGACACAGGCCTCGAGTGCGGAGCCCCGAGCGTGTCCTTCGACAGCCTGGGCGCCGATGGCGTCGATGACTTCCTCAGAGGCAGAGCCTCGAGAGAGTCCCTCGACGACCTTGGCGCCACAGGCGTCTATGTCTTCCTCGAATACTTCACAGGCTCATGCGGTCTCGAGGGCGTCAAAGATCGGGACCTGGAACGGGCATGTCTAGAGCGACCATCCTTGTCCGACCGGGACCTCGAAGGCGCCCAGTGGTCGCAACGACCGCTCGAGCCCAAAGGCGTACGAGCGGTGTCTCTAGCACGGTCACGACCATCGTACTTTGACGGCGCGGACGGACCGGAGCCCTGCGATTGAAAAATCGCCATCATCTTCTTTCGGAAGGAATCCCATTCCTCAGGAGTGGAATGCATGTTGGGACAAGCAACCCTCTGATGGGCGAAGTCCTCGGATGAGGACAGGGAAGGTGACCTGTGACGGCGCTTCCGTGAGTTCCTCGAAGAGGCAGAGGAATGGCGAGACCGACTCCTGGACCGAGATCCCCCGGACTCACCACGACGATGCGGAGAGTCGCCCCTCAAATCGTCTGTCGAAAGTCCAGTGGATCGTCACTTGCGGGGCTTGGCCACCTTACCCACCAACAGCTTCTTCTTATCTTCTTACGCTCCCGCAAGGCCTTCAATGTAAGCGACTGGCAGTCGACACAGTCATCCGTATCGTGGTCCTCCCCGAGGCACCAGAGGCAAGCGTTGTGCGTGTCGGTCAACAACATCTTGGACCCGCCCACCCGACACTTCTTAAAACCCGACCGTGGGGTGGAAGAAGCCGAAAACATCATGTCAATACACAAACTAACAGGTTCGAAGAACCAAAAGAACAGGATTCAGTAGAACCGAGGCGCGCAGAGATCTCCGAAGCGAACATGTACGCGGAAAAAACAGAACTGAGGCTACAGGCCTCGTGCATCCTTCTTATAACATCCGGTGACGTCAGCTTGAAGGAGACTGTCGGGGGGAAATTCTGCCGGGGTCGGCCGGGCCGTCCGCAGACCTCCAGGCAGGGAGGCCCCAACTCCTCCCGTGTATATCCCGGATGAGATAGAGTATGAGACACACACAAGGAGCAAGGTGACTCTGCTGTTTATTAGACAAAACGGCAGGGATGGGTCAAGGAGCGTACGCGTCCGTCCTGACACACACACAATCGTGGGGCTCGCAGGCCCTTTTTACTGTATTATGACGCGCTACTTGCGTCACTTCAGAAAGTTAACAAAAAACCTATCGCCACTCTTAATTGGTTGCTCGAGTGGTAGGGTTAGTATAGCACACATATAGAGAACAATGTTAGTGGACAAAGGGTAGTCAGGTGATATATCTGGGTCGTCCCTACAATTAGATACATGAGAATTGTTACATGCAGACTCCTGAGGATTGGTTAATATTACTGTCGTCAGTGATAGGAGCCCCATGTTCTGATTGGTGCGCCCGTGAGCCTCCCAGCCTGGGACCACCGCCATTCCCAGCTCTCGGTGTACCTGCAATTTGCAACAATGTTTCATTATGGGTACGTGCAGACAATGTGAGGATTTATTCATAGCTGGAAGGCTGACCGCTCCCACTGTCGCAGATGTCCATTGCCTTTCAAGCGTATCTGCCTGTGTCTCGTTAGCGAGGGATCCAGACGCCTCTTTTCTCCTGGGTTTGGCACCTCGTCAGGTTCGGCTTGGTCACGTGGAGAGGGACCGTGTTTGAGGCAGAATTCTGCACAATTAATATTGCTTTTCCACTGTGTGTCTGGTTTAAGTTGCAGGTGTGACCTTAACGTTGGTGCGCGGAGTGCGAGGTTGCAACATCGTGCCTTTGATGCTTTGCTCTTGGAATGTGGGTTTGCAACATTGCGACCTTGGCTGGTTGTTCCACCCGGCTCTTTCTGCAGGATCAGCAACTTGACTCTTGCTTTGTTAATGTCCACGGGAGCTCTTGTTTGAGGCCTACTTGGGCCTGGTGCATAAGTGGTCCGTTTGGTGCATAGGTGCTTTAGGTTATAGTCTCATATTGTCTTATGGCCAGTATTGTGTCTTTGTTATAATTCTCATTACGGCACCTAAGTGTAGGAGAAGCGTAAGCAAGCTCTTTAGATGAGTTCATGATGCGTCTTGCGTTTCTGCATTTCTGAAAGCCTATATGGAAAACAATAAAGATGCACGTCCGTGAGTATGTCTGTCGCCTACGTCATAGCACTGAGTATATTCTTCATGTAGATTGGTGCGGGAGTGTCCAGTGTGTATGTTGGCACAGGTGTGCTATCCGTTGGCTATGTCGTCATGGCATCTCTAACGACGTATAGGTTTTAGTCTAGTTGATCCATGCCGCAGGCATCGGCATGGGCAGGGCGGGCTGCTGGGCAGGCAGATGGACACATCCTTATGTTCCTGTACCAGGGTATCTGGTCGTCTGGTAGATGGGCAAACTCTTCTCGTGGCGGGTGCTTGGGCCGTGAACCTTTAGGCCAAGCTCGAGAGGTGAAGGACGGGAGCCTGGTCTTCCATTCTCCCACTTCAGTCCCCCCTCTGGTCGACTTGTCGACCAAAAACATATCCTTCTCGTTATCTCCTCTTACTCGCCATATCTTAGTTATTCCTCCTAGATGTCCATAATGGTTCACATGATCTTCGAATGACCAATACATATATTCACAGGTTCCTCCAGGAGTACAGTATACCCATTTCCCTATGTAGCTCCTGGGGTTTCTTGGGTTCTCGATCTTCACTGATGGTGGGTCTAGATGGTTGGTGATGATTTGGGTGCGCAGCTTCTCCCTCTCCTGTATTATCACACCTGTATGTTGGCCGTCATCTGCTGGCATCAAGGGGTGCATTCCCACCATTTCGAGCAACTCGTCAGTGGTACGTGCTTTCCGGGCCTTCCAAAATCTAATTATGATCAGCGTAGCTCCAGCCAAAATAGTACACCCCACTATTATTTTTAGTCCATCTGACAGCCAGGATGGCATCCATGACCATAATAGTGAGAACCAGCTCTTATCCTTGTTTACACCGTTACTTTCATCCATCATTTTGGAGTGCATCTGGGCCAATTGTGAAACTGCTTCAGTCAGTGTACCATTGTCAGCATCGTTGGCAGGTATGAACGTGCAGCATGATTGTCCTATCTTTGCACAAACTCCTCCTTCCATTGCCGTGAGAAGGTCCAATACATATCTGTTCTGTAGTGCTACCATCCTTATAGCTCGCAGCTCCTCTTTTATTGCGTTGAACCCATTTACTGTAGAATTGATGGTCATCATTAGTTCCCATCTAGTTATTTGGAGCCATTTTGCGTTTGCGTAAGCCTGCAGTCCCGGATGTATTATTGAGGAGAAGAACATTGCTGCTCTGCTGAATAGTCTGTGTTCTGGCGGTATTGAGGTTAGTGCCGTTTCCGACCTTCCCCACAGGTAATTTCCTGTCAGTGGCTCTCCTTGTCTTTTTCTTCTATTTAGGACAGTATCATTGCTGTTGGTCCTGTTCCCTTGCTCCTCCTGAAGTGGTGCAGACCTCTTTTTTCTTTTGTCCCCTTCATCCATTTTGGGAAAATTCGCCACATTGACATGCTTCTTAGGTACCACTAATGATGGTACGTTGACGTGCACCATTGTGCACACACCATTCCACAGGGAAGGCAGTGTATGGTATGCCTTTTCTCCACAAGCCCAATAATGGTCCATTATTACTGCTGTTCCTGCTCCCCCCTCAGGTAACTCCATCACACTTGCACAATTGGTGTTATATCCTACGTCCACCTCTCCTTTATGCTGGTAGCATACCTTGGGCGCAGTCAACGGTAGTATTGTTATTGGGTCTTCATCTGTTTCTATCCACGTGAGCATTGGTACATACTTGATCCACGTCGTCTAACATCGGTGATTGTGTGCCTCGATAGTTGAGATAGTTTCTTTTGTTACCATGTTGCTGCCAATCACTCCTATCTCCCAGCTGTTGTCCAAATACACTTTCCCCGTTATCGTCACCAGTGGTCTCTCCCAGCATCCTAATTTACCCGGAACTTCAGTGCCGTACCAATCACATGGTAGATACTGCAGTGTTACTTTCTTTGTTTCTCCTTTTGCGGGGCCACTTGTTATGTATCTGAATGCCTCAGCATGTAAACTGCTCTTGTGGTAACTCAAATAGGTCTTGAGGAAGTTGTTTTCATATGGGTATGAGTCTCGTGTTTTCCATGTCATGTGCACTACTGTCCCTTGAAATCTTCCTTTCGTTTGGAACAGTGCCAAGTATATTATGCACTGTGCTGTCTTTTCATCTATTTCTGTGGCAACAAACGTTCGTGAAGCACTCATGGCGTATGGTATTAATGAGCAAACGTAGCAGCTGTCCTCAGTTGTCTGCTTACCAATGCGGGTCATGTGTTGGTACCATATATTGTTTGTGACGTGTGCTGAATCTTGTATATAATTATCAATACCTTTATTGTCTGAGTATGTGTTGCGTTTAACTCTATCTTGCTTGGGTGCAATGTTACTACTATCACCTGACGTAACACCTGTTGCAGCAGGGGACGAGGGTATATTAGGTTTGGGTGCAGCAATAAAATCAATAGCATAGCTGTACTGCCATACAGAGGCAGCCAAGAACCCGGTGATCATCAAAATCCCTATTACTTTTATTACATATGCTACTCTCACCGGCATTTTTGCTCTTACCTTGCTGCAGTCCTGGCAGCGTATTCTTGCGACGTTAAAGTTGCCCGCCTAAAAATTCTCAAAAATGCTTGTTATTTAATGTTAGTTTTTTGTTTCCTTTAAGCTCTCCCTATCAAATAGTCATTCAGCGCCCAGGCGAAGAGCTGTTCCCACGCTACTCTAAGCGATCTGTCTCTGAGGACCGGCAAGTATTGGCGGAGGTGGGGCATGGAATATTCTATGGCCAAGAGGAATGCTGTGTAGTAGACACGTACCCTTCTCTTTTTTAGGTATGTTGGCCTTTTTATTTCGTATACAAATTGGTGTGACAATTCTTCTGGGTAGTCATCGTCTGGGAGTACCATCTACGCCTGGGCAGTGAACTTGTTAGTCAGATATTTTCTTAACAATACAATAATACGCAGTTCCTGTATGTGCGAGAGAAAAAAGAGAACATTCACGTGTTTACATGTGTATTTGTGCAGGCAATGTCTTTCAGTTCAGTTATAACTATACTCGGGGGTCAATGGGCGGGGGGTTTGGCTCAGATGGCGGAAGTATTTTTACTCTTTGAGCGTGTGACCATGGGGTGGGCAGTATGGGGATCACCCCTTTCTTCGTCAGTTATTGTCTCCGGGGAAGCTGGATAGTGACATGGTAAGGGAACAATTGGGTCGTTGTCTGTGGTAGAACTTCCTTCCGCTGTCAGGGATGTTGTTGCTGTTCTTCCAATGGACCTGTCGTTGGCGCTGGGGCGGGTCTGCAGTTTGTAGATCTTTACATCATGTAGGTGATTCCAGGCACGCTTGTCCTTCAATTTTACTGCTCTTGTTGATACGTCCTCTACCAGATGGGGGCCAGTGAACCTCCTATCGTTCCATTTCCTATTGAAATTGCGGAGTAGCACGTGGTCACCTTTGGCAAGTTTGCACAAGTTCTCCTTTTCCAATTCTGTACTGGCGCCTTCTTCTTGATTGCTGGTAGACCCGCCCTGTGTGCGCTCGAGCTGTTGAGACACAAACACAACACTAGTAATCAAAGAAGACACATATTGATACATTTCATCACCTAACACACTTGCTGAACTTTCGTGGTCAGTGAATGCCCTTGACGTTGGCGTTAGGGGAAGGCGCATTTGACGTCCAGTAACCACCTCGTGAGGGGTGAGGTGGTGGTCGGACCCTGGCCTATTCCTTAATTCAAATAGGGCTAATGGAAGGCAATACAACCAGCTTTTCTTTGTCGTTTGTTGTATTTTTGCAATTGCCTCCTTTAATATGCCATTCAGGCGTTCACATACACCATTAGCCTGTGGGTGGTATGCACATGCAAATTTGTGTTTTATGCTCAGTAGGGATGTGATATGCTGGAACATTTCGTTTGCGAAATGTGGGCCATTGTCTGACCTTAAAACCTCGCACACTCCCCACCTTGGGAAGACCTCCCTTACTAGGAATTTGGCTGCTCTGAATGCATCTGGGTGTGAACAGGGCCCTGCTTCAATCCACCTAGAAAATGGGCATACTACTACAATCATATACCTATTACCTTGACATATGCTGATCATATCAACATAGTCAATATGGAGATGCCGAAAAGGTCCCTCTGGCCGGGGTATGGTACCTCTTATCACCTTTAGGGTATGACCGGCCGTAAACTGTTGACATGTGAGACAATTGCTGATAAAATTCGACACATGAGAATTTAACTCGGGACAGAACCAATCTTCTCTAATTCGTGCTGCAATTATTTCCTTGCCTGTATGGGCTGGGTGATGTAATTGGCTCAGGGCGGTGTTTAACAGTGCCAATGGTATTACAACTTTTCCAGTGCCACCCTGGCGCCATAGTGCGTCGGTTGGTGACATTGTACATCCTCTCTTTACCCATATTTCTTTTTCGGCCATTGGTGCAGCCGCTTGTAGCTCCATAATCTGTGTGGCTGGGAGATGGGTGTACCCTTCTCTTATCAACATCTCCCTAGCCATTCCCCACCCTCTCCCTCTCTGTGAGTCTGTGGGGTTCCATATCTCACCAAAGTATGCAGCATATTTCGCATGTGCATCTGCTGCTGCATTCCCTTTTGAGATGTGGTCTTCACCATTGGTGTGTGCGGTACATTTGACTAGGGCTAGTTCTTGGGGGTCGTTTATTACTTCAATTAGTTCAGCCAATAAGAGGGCATGTTGTACTGGAGTGCCATCAGCTCTCCTAAACCCTCTTCTTCTCCATTTTGATAGCCCTGAGTGGACAGTGGATGTAACATATGCACTGTCGGAATATATGGTTACTCGTTTGTCAAAACTTTCCTTTAATGCCAATATTAGTGCAACCAGTTCCGCGGCTTGAGCAGAGTAATGCTGTGGTAATTGTGCACATTTCATAGCCACACACACCGGCGCCTCCATCATTTTTACCACTGCTGCCCCAGTCCTCCGGATCCCATCTCCTTGATCAATAGTTGATGACCCATCAATAAACAAAAGCTCACCTCCCTCAAGTGCGTTTTCTTCAACTTTTCTAGTACATGAGTACATTTCAGTTATTTGGGTGCAGTCATGGGCGTAATCTCCCTCCTCAATTACTTCTGCTAGGAACCTTGCAGGGTTAACCGTGCTACATCTAACAATTGCTAGTTCAGCTCTAGACAAAATGATCTCATAACCTGATGCCCTCTGTGTTGTTAGTGTGGACTTGGGTTTATTCAGTATTGCAAATAGTGCATGCTCCACAAACAGTGTTGTTGGACACCCCATGGTTATTGCTGATGCTTTTTCCACTGCAAAAGCAGCTGCAGCGAGGCCTTGTTCACAAGGGAAGTGACCTAACATCACAGGGTCTAAGTGGCCGCTGTAAAATGCTACTGGTTTATAGCCCATGCTAGTTTTTTGGGCCAATACAGCTTTCATCACTGCTGAGTCGCAATGTGAAAATATGAAAAATCGTCGCTCATAGTCTGGGGATGCCAGTACTGGAGCAGTTGATATCGCGTCTTTCAATTCGTCAAAGGCCTCCCTCATTTCCATAGTCCACCCCAACTTTTTCTCCCCTTTATTTGCTTCCTTCAAACCCTCAAGCAGGGGTCCTATGTACGAACTGTAATCAAACACCCATGCTCTACAGTAGTTGCACAGCCCCAGAAATTGCTGCAGTTCTCTCACAGTCTGTGGCATTGGAGTGTTTGAAATGGCCTGTGCTCTTTGTGGTGCAATCCTTCTTCCATGTTGGGATATCAGTTGGCCAATATAAAGTACCTGTTCCTGACAGTATTGTATCTTTTCCATATCTACCTTGTACCCTTTTTCAGCCAATATCGTCAACATTTTTAACAAGCCCTCTCTGCATTTACTTTCGTTTGTACTGCAAATTATTATGTCATCCACATACTGTAACACTGTGCTTTCCACTTCAACGTTACCCAAATCCATCTGTATTACTCTATTGAAAATTGAGGGTGATTCACAATACCCCTGTGGTAGTCTGGTATGTTTCCACTTTGTATTTCGGTAAGTGAAGCTTGTCAAATCTTGTGAGTCTGGGTGTAATGGTATTGAGAAAAAAGCATTTTTGAGGTCAATCACTGTAAATCGTGATGCTTCTGCTGGAATGCCACATAATATCGTGGCCGGGTTTGCTGTTACTGGATACTCTGCTTCCACTATGTTGTTCAAGGGCCTGAGGTCCTGTATGAAGCGCCAAGACCCCCCTTTAGCCTTGCGCACTGGGTACACAGCCGTGTTACATGGTGACTCTGAGGGGACCAATATGCCATTGTTTATAAGGGCCGTTATGGTTTCATATATGCCCTCATCTGCCTCTTTTGACAGTGGGTACTGTTTCACTCTTGGTAGTATGGCACCTTTTTTCAATTTTATCCTTACACCCCCTATGCTTTTTATGCATCCCACGTCATAAGGGCTAATAGTCCATAATGATTTGGGCACCTTTGACATATCCTCCTTAAAGAATGGGACTGGGGTGCATGCTGGTGCCTCAAGTGCCATTGCAATTTTCTGTGCTACTTGTTTGTGAGCCACTCTTAACCATATTTCTACACTCATCATGAACACCATTTCACCTTCCTCCTTTTCTTCTGAAAACAGCTCCTCATCTGACACCTGGGTCAGCCTACATCCTTCTGCTAGTGCAATCACTGCCCTCCATGCTCTCCCTTCTTTATCTTGGGCGTGCACAGCAATATAATCAGCTGTTGCAATAATGCTCTCAATGTCCATCACAAACACCTTTCCTTCTGGTTCATTAACAGGTGTTTCTGGTCGGAACAGATAGGCTGCTGGCCTTCTCCATATTTTCCCTTCTATCCCTGGCATCCATGCAAATGCCATGTCTGTTCCATACTGGAATAGCTCGCCATCAATTGGCTCCGCCCTAATTGCTGTCTGTCCACAGTATGCTTGCATAATTTGTCGTGCTGCGAGCATGTTAATCCCTGGAGTAGAGCAAATTATGCCATCCTCTGTAAAGGAGATCGTCATATTCAACCTGTTCATTATGTCCCTCCCCAGTATATTTACTGGTGAGGCACTATAATACAAAAGTGGAACCGACAGATCATAATCTCCAATAGATAAGGGAACGTTATCAGTAAAGGGAACCAACCCTTTAGCCCCAGAAAATCCTTGGGTGTTCATGGCTTCGCCTGACATCTTAAATTTACCTTCCCTTATGCAAGACCGGGTTGCCCCGGTGTCAACAAGGAATGATAATTTTTTGTCACCTATCGTTACCTCTATGCGTGGCTCCTCCGCACTATTAGGTGTTACTGACAGGATGGGACACACCAAGGCCGTCTGTGGGCTGTCCTATTGGGGGTACAATGATTGGCCATTCCCTGTGTAAGGGTTGTGTCCCAACACCGTCACCCTACCCAATTGCGTTTGTTGAGTTTGGGGTTGTTGTGTTAGCGCTACTTGTTGTTGTGGCTGTTGTTGTGTTAATTGTTGTTGTTGGTCACTTCCTTGTTGTAACGTCTGCTGTTGTTGTATGCCCTGCTGTTCTTGTGAGGACCTAGGTTGTGCCTGTTCATTCCATGCTGGTGTACCTGGCCTGACCCTACACGTACGTGACATGTGTCCTAATAATCCGCAACTCCAACACACGGGTGGTTCCCTGCTTTGCCATGGGAAGCTCCCTGTGTTATCCTGGTATACTGGTTGCCCTGTGGGGTAGGAATTTCTAAGTCCTCCCACCTGCTGTTGGGTATTATATCCGTATCCTCTCCCTCTCATTAATCCTCCTCTCCCTCTGTTATAACTATAATACCCAGCTCCTTGCATTGGGTACCCTCCTCCCATGTTTGGTGCGTGTAATTGCAGTGGCGGGACTTGTTGTGTTATAGTCTGTGGAGGTGCTATTTGAGCGGGATCTTGTGCAGCCACTACTTGTATGGGGCTTTGGGCCATTGGTGTGGGCGTAGTTATTAGTGCCCCTTCCATTGCATATTTAGTAAGTTTTTTCTGTACTAGTTTAGCCTCTTCTGTCTTCCTGTCTTCTTCCTTTTGTTTCATTTTTCCTTGCCATGTCCTGCAATGATGTACTATAGTCAGTTGCATTTCTGGCCATGGTTTTGCTTCCATTCCCACTACTTTCTTTAGTTGTTTCTGAACCCCTTCTGGGAGCCCTTGTAATAGTATATGATAAAATATGGCTGGTGTTTTGTCCCATTGTTCTCTAGTTTCCATGCGCCACTTCTCTTGGATATCCTGGATATAATCAACAGGATCCTCATTCTCACGCATCTTACGGGAAGTAATTGCTCCTATGTCTGATGTGTCTGGGTACTGTACTCTCAGTGCCTGCCATAGCGCATGTCTGCAGTTTGCAAATGGTGCCCCATCATGCGATGTGTTTGTTATTGTTACCCCATGGAATCCCGCTCTCTTCCAAATGTCATCCGCTCTATCCCCTAATATTGATATTAACAGGCCCTTCACGTCTCCTACTGCTAGTTTCTGTCCTGCGGTGTGTTTTTCCATTTCATATATCCACTTACCCGCACCTCCACTTAGTGATGGGAGCCTACATTTTATATTTTCTTTATCCGTATGCTTCCAAGGGACGTACTGTGGTCTAACCCCTCCTCTCTCCAACAATGGCATTAAGTTGTGTCTTGTGTCACCCTTTATGTTCCATAATATCGAGTCCTCACACCCCTCCTCTTCTTCCTGTTCCTTTACCTCTTCAATCTCGTCCTTATTACCCCTGCTCCTAACTACTTCTCCATCCTTTCCCCTCTTTTTGTCATTTCCTGTGTTTAATACGGGCGTGTTTATTTGTCTGTCTCGCCTGCGACTAGGGAGGTCTCTAAGCCGACATGCATAGGGTGTCAGTTCGTCCATGAATGGCGCGAGCTTTATTTTGTGCAGCGAGCGTGCAGTGGTTGAGCATGTAGGGTGTGATGGGGGAGGGCGTGATGGAGATGGTGATGGTGTGGTTTCATGGGTTTGTCTTTCCACTAGTCCTTTCACTCCCTCCTCACTTCTCTCCAGTTCCTCCATTCTCCTACTGATCCATGGCGAGTCTATGTTTGTTCGAGTGAGGTATAGCTTATCTAAGCTTTCCCTTTCACTCTTCCTTCCTTCCCTCTCTACTCCCTCTTCCTCCTCACTACAAAAATCATTCATAAATGGTACCCCCCACTCTGCCTTTTTCCCTTTTATTGTTACGGTTTCTAAATCTATTAGGTCTATTTCTCCTTTTCCTTTGTTACCGACTGCTCCCCCTAGTGCTGATGTTGTTGCTACTTCTCTACTTCTATATACATCCCCCCAATGTCCACTCTCCCTACTCCTCCCTTCTCTTTCCCCTTCGCTTCTCTCCTCCATCTCCCTACTATTTTCCTCCCTTTTCCTTTTCAATTCCTCCATTACTTCGTTGCTCATCTGTTCCAGTATCCTTTCATCCTCCTTCTTCCTTTCCCATTTCACCCTTTCTCTTTCTACTATACTTTCTATTACTTTCCCCTCTTCATATTTCTTAGCTGTCTCTGATAGTACCCTCCTCTTCCATATTTCCATTTCCTTTTCCTTTTCTTCTTCTTCCTTCTTCTTCTCTCTCAGCACTACTCTTGATACCCTGTCTGCTGCTGCTTTTACCCTTTCAGCTTCTCTCCTTTGCTCCGCATTTCGTTCCCTTAATTTTTCCAATTCGTTCTTACCTTCTTTCCTTTTCCTCACTCTCTCTCTTTCCTCCCTCTCAAGCTGTTTGATCAATTCATTCTGCTCATCCCTTAGCTTTGCTAATCTTTCCTCCAAAATCTCTTCCCCTTGCCGTAATAGCTCCTCCCCCCTCATTTCACTCTCTCTTGCACTATCCTCGTCTGTTCTCTTTACTACCTCCCTCTCTTCTCCAGTTAGTGTACCTCGTAATTTTAATAATATTTGTGCGGCTACCCACTCATCATTTCCTATCTCTACAGTCTGTTCTTCTCCAATCCTCCCCTCCCCCACTGGTATCTTCCTATGAGCCACATATGGTGGAGGGCTGTATGCCGGGTTCGAGTATCCTTCAGCCGCCCTTAACTGTCCTTCTATTTCTCCTAATTCTCTTAAAGGGTACAACCCTCCTCCCTCTGTTTTCACTCCCGGTGTTATGGGTATCTCGTTGCTTGGTTCCTTCTTTATGTCCTCTGATTTATCAATCTTTTCTCCTCCATCTCCTCCATTCCCTGTATTCTTTGTGCCTTCACGCCCCTTTTTCCCATCCTCTCCTTCTTTCTTAATCTCCTTTTCTTCCGGTGTTTCTCCCATAGTGAACATTCCATTTGGTCCTGGTCGGGACCCCTGGAACATCCTCCATAAGTTAAACACCTCCACATGGTTTGCCAACTTCTTCCCCTTGTATGTATTGTGCAGATGGTTTAGCAGTGAATGTTGGGCATATGGATCGAAACTACCATTAGGCGGCCATGGTGTTAACATTTTGTTATCCGTCCCCTGGGTCCACTCTATGCTATACTTAATCAGTTTCTCCCTATGGGGTGGCAGTGTTGTGCATATGTGTTGTAGTGGGGTAGTGAGGGTGTTCCCCCACCCTCCCGACCCTGTCCCGTGTGACATAGTGGCGCTCCACTTGTTACCCTTCCTTACACTAGCAGTTTACAATATACAACTTTATATTGTTTACCTGGCCCCTCAAGTGTGGGGACCTACGACAATCCTTTGACAGATTATGCAATAAAAATTATAAAATAAAAAAAATAAAATAAAATATCTATATATGTGTATGATTTTATTTTGTATATCCCTTCCCTTACGGCCCCCTGCGGCCGAAGCGCACGCAGCCCCCTGCGGCTGCGTACCCTTTACGACGCTCTTATACAGTCGTCCTGTTTCCCCGCCTCCTCCCCCGTTTACACTTGCCGTGGCCGGCATTCTCCGTGCGCAGCCACGCCTCTCTCCCCTTCCCCTTTTCCCGATCCACTCGTTTATCGTTTATCTCCGTGTCCGCTCCCTTATCATATTTCTCTTCCCCACTACTCTCAAAACCAAAGTTCCTCGTGCTCGCGATATCCTATTAAAGCCCTACTGGTGACGTCACCGATTTCTTCGAGCTACTGGTACATTCTTCATATGTTCTTTAAGTTCAAAATACACTTGCGACCTACCCCCGCTAACCCTACAGCTGTCTTCCTGTCACTCCTGGAACAAGGTAATCAAATCAATAATATAATCGGACTGCGCACGCTGTGTCGCCTCGCGTGTGATACGCCCCTCAACAGGAGGGCTTAACCAGCCAATTATCTTCCGTATTGGGCAACTAGGCAACTAGCTACCGCCTACAGGGAACCGTCATCTACCTATCGAGTTTCTTGCTCGAACAATAGGGATCCTCGTCTACTCATTGATCAATAAATGCCAAATCGTAGGAAACCACACACACCCACCCTTACACGTAGTCGCGATTTAGGCCAATCAGTGTCTTACGAGCGGCCGCACGTGATGTTTTCGTGCTCCGCCCCCCTCTTCCGCGTAACGTAGCCGACTGCTCTCGCACTCGTGTCGCTACCATTCATTCCATTGGCAACACTAAGTTGTTAGACCTTCGCCGTGCATCTGTACAACACCTCCCTCCTCCCTTATTTACTTCCTCCCCCTCCCTCACAATTTCACATTGCTTGTTGTGCGTGTCATGCTCACCAAGTTCTCTCGATGCAGGGCCGCCCGACTGCGTGCACCCCTCCAAGCGGCTCGCCACCTCCCCTCGTCTGGACCACGGCTGGACACTCGCCAACCGCGGGCGGGATACTTCTCAACCGGCTCCCGAGGGCCAATATCCGGATTGCGCTGTCCGGTCTTCTCGCAGCTCCGCGATGGTCCTGTAGTCCTCAGAAGGGGGCAACGGCAGAGGGGGCCACGCCGCCGGGCCTCCTCGCAACGGGAGTGCCTGGAAAAAGTAAAAATAAAAAGTCGATCTTAAACAGATCTCAGCAGTGCTTCCAACTTGTCGGGGGGAAATTCTGCCGGGGTCGGCCGGGCCGTCCGCAGACCTCCAGGCAGGGAGGCCCCAACTCCTCCCGTGTATATCCCGGATGAGATAGAGTATGAGACACACACAAGGAGCAAGGTGACTCTGCTGTTTATTAGACAAAACGGCAGGGATGGGTCAAGGAGCGTACGCGTCCGTCCTGACACACACACAATCGTGGGGCTCGCAGGCCCTTTTTACTGTATTATGACGCGCTACTTGCGTCACTTCAGAAAGTTAACAAAAAACCTATCGCCACTCTTAATTGGTTGCTCGAGTGGTAGGGTTAGTATAGCACACATATAGAGAACAATGTTAGTGGACAAAGGGTAGTCAGGTGATATATCTGGGTCGTCCCTACAATTAGATACATGAGAATTGTTACATGCAGACTCCTGAGGATTGGTTAATATTACTGTCGTCAGTGATAGGAGCCCCATGTTCTGATTGGTGCGCCCGTGAGCCTCCCAGCCTGGGACCACCGCCGTTCCCAGCTCTCGGTGTACCTGCAATTTGCAACAATGTTTCATTATGGGTACGTGCAGACAATGTGAGGATTTATTCATAGCTGGAAGGCTGACCGCTCCCACTGTCGCAGATGTCCATTGCCTTTCAAGCGTATCTGCCTGTGTCTCGTTAGCGAGGGATCCAGACGCCTCTTTTCTCCTGGGTTTGGCAACTCGTCAGGTACGGCTTGGTCACGTGGGGAGGGACCGTGTTTGAGGCAGAATTCTGCACAATTAATATTGCTTTTCCACTGTGTGTCTGGTTTAAGTTGCAGGTGTGACCTTAACGTTGGTGCGCGGAGTGCGAGGTTGCAACATCGTGCCTTTGATGCTTTGCTCTTGGAATGTGGGTTTGCAACATTGCGACCTTGGCTGGTTGTCCACCCGGCTCTTTCTGCAGGATCAGCAACTTGACTCTTGCTTTGTTAATGTCCACGGGAGCTCTTGTTTGAGGCCTACTTGGGCCTGGTGCATAAGTGGTCCGTTTGGTGCATAGGTGCTTTAGGTTATAGTCTCATATTGTCTTATGGCCAGTATCGTGTCTTTGTTATAATTCTCATTACGGCACCTAAGTGTAGGAGAAGCGTAAGCAAGCTCTTTAGATGAGTTCATGATGCGTCTTGCGTTTCTGCATTTCTGAAAGCCTATATGGAAAACAATAAAGATGCACGTCCGTGAGTATGTCTGTCGCCTACGTCATAGCACTGAGTATATTCTTCATGTAGATTGGTGCGGGAGTGTCCAGTGTGTATGTTGGCACAGGTGTGCTATCCGTTGGCTATGTCGTCATGGCATCTCTAACGACGTATAGGTTTTAGTCTAGTTGATCCATGCCGCAGGCATCGGCATGGGCAGGGCGGGCTGCTGGGCAGGCAGATGGACACATCCTTATGTTCTTGTACCAGGGTATCTGGTCGTCTGGTAGATGGGCAAACTCTTCTCGTGGCGGGTGCTTGGGCCGTGAACCTTTAGGCCAAGCTCAAGAGGTGAAGGACGGGAGCCTGGTCTTCCATTCTCCCACTTCAAGACCGTCAAGGACAGCGTATCGACGTCATCGACCAGGACGCAGAAAGATTTTCCGAAGCAGCACAGCTGTGGTGATTACTGTCATAGATATGGAATACGTCAGAGGACCCAATCCCCTCAAACACTCATACTCATCTACAGGCCACCAACCTATGACCCTACATTTGTATACACCTTCATAGAAGCTCTCACCAACTTGGCCATTAAGCACGACCATCTGATCATTCTTGGAGACTTCAACATCTGGTTCAATGAAGAGATCATCAACTCAGTCAAAACACTAACAAATCAACTAGCGTAATTGCATCTAAGAGAAATGGGGAAAGGGGCAACCCACACAGAAGGCCACACACTAGATGCAATCTTTGGCAACAAAAACCTGGTCACAACTACTCCCACAAAGCAAATCCTTTGTAAGCGACCACCTCATTATACCCTTCGCGATCCAACCCCCATCTAGGATATCCAACACCCTCCCTAACAACCCACCAACCCAGAAAATAAATTGAAGAACCATCCCCAGTGTAGATCTAAACACGAAACTGGAAGCCACAAAACCATTAGTCACCGACCTAAACACAGCCAGCATAGAAGAAAGGCCAGATGAAATCCTGAAATGGATCTTGAAAATAGATGACAACGCACCGGAAAAACTTTCTACCGATCACGAAAGACAACAATGGCAAGATGGTTCATACCACACCTTAAAGCATTGAAGAAAACAAACAGGAAGCTAGTAAAAGAATGAAGAAAAAACTACAACCAACACAAAAAACCTGCTTACCAAACAGATTAGGCTATACAAAGCTGAAATGCTCAAAGACAAAAAGAAATACTACAACGAATGGATCGAAAGAAATGTTTAAGATCATAAATGAGATGAGAAACCCATCTACGTGCAACAACACGTCGATCCCTACACAAAAACTGTGACGACCTCACTGACAACTTGAAGAACAAAATCACTAACATTCAGCTAATCATACAAAGCAAGCCAAAAGGTCCCACAGACCACCTCAACCAGACAACACCGGAGCCAATGACCAGACTAAACCTCTTCCCGGCTATCTCAACAGATAGAATCAGCAACCTGGTGAGCAAAAGCAACAGAGTTGGTTTGCCAGAAGATCCCTGCCCACCAGATGTCTGCAAAGCCATCCACGCCCAACAAACACCAGTAGAATACTACCTCAACCTCTCATTAGCAACAGGATCAGTGCCACAAGCCTTCAAATCAGCCTACATCAAACAACTCTGTAAAGATACCTCAGGAAACGTGGAAGACTTTACAAACTACCAACCAATCTCAAATATACCATACCCAGCGAAGCTACTAGAAAGCTATGTCTACAAGCAAATACAGGAATACGTGGAAATCAACTGGCTGCTGGAAAAGGCACAACTAGGCTTCAGACCCATGAGAGGGACAGAAACGGAGCAACTATCTATCAGGGACAACCTAAAGACCAACTCAGACTCCAACACTAACTCTGCCTTAATAGTACCTGGTCTCTCAACCACGACACTCCTGGAAAAACTAGAAAATATTGGGATCATCAACACTGCTCTCTTCTGGTTAAAATCCTTCCTGACAGAAAGAACAGAAACAATCTGGCTGGAGCCATTCAAATCAGTACCTCAAAAAACAACATGTGGAGTCCCACATGGCTCCTCGCTTTCCCTGTTACTCTTTCACATCTACATGACTCAACTAATCAACCTAAATCAAAAAACATGGCCTCACCTGCTACCACTACGCAGACAACACCCAAATCATCTATAAAATCAACACCAAAGAAGAGCATAACCCAACTACAACCAACTGCCTCATTTAACTAAACCAATGGATGAGCACCAACAGATTCAAACTCAACCCGGACAAAAACAGAAATCATGATTACACCAAACGACATGGCAAACAACCAGCACATTCCATGGCACACCGAATTAGGCAGCTCGTCTGAACCGTCCAAGGTGGTCAAAAATATAATCTAATCCTAATCGGCAACAAGCTAACACTAGAACCACAAGTACACACATTAGTTAAGAAAGGCTACTTCCTCCTACACATGATAAAGAAAATAGTTCCCTTCTTTTCCTTCACACACACAGAACGCTCGCCATCATCACCCTCGTCAAGTCAAGAATAGACCACACCAACAACATTTACATCGGAATGCCAGAATTCCTGTTAATGAAGCTACATCGAATACAGAACGCAGCTGCAAGAATACTTCTTAAACTCACAAGAAGAGTACACATCACACCAGAACCGAGAACATTGCATTGGCTGTCAGTCAAATAAATCTTCTTCAAGGCGCTCTGAATAACACACAGAGCGATCCAAGGCCAAGGAGCGGAATGCATACAGGAAAAAAGTACAATTTACAAACCAACACGAACACTAAGATCCACGAATGACATGTGCCTCAAACACAAACAATACTCAAAATAAAAATGTGGGGTGGGGGGGAATCAGCGTTTTCCAGCATAACAGTGAAACTATGGCACTCACTCCCAAAGTAAATATGAACAGAAGATCATCTTAAGTTCAAGAAATTATTAAAGCCAATAACAGTCCCAACCGCCTTCCTTTTCAGAACACCTGAGCGCCTGGAGATCATGAAAATTGGCAGCAGTATGCTACCGCCTTTTAGAGGAGGATGCTGGAGAGGAGAAAATGCCCTATATGCTGGCATGGGAGAGAGATTTGGGAAGGAAAATCGATCAGGTGTCTTGGCAAAGGATATGGGGAAGAGCACAAAAGTTTCTAGATGTACTACGGTGAAGGAGTGTGCACTCAAAATTTGTTTTCGATGGTACTTCTCACCGCAGAAACTCCATGCTATTAACCCTGATTATCCAGATACCTGCTGGCACGGATGTGGGGCAAAGGGGGACTTAGGCCATCTGTGGTGGTATTGCCCAACCATCCAGTCTTTCTGGCTGGAGGTTAGATCTAAGATCAAAGACATTTGTGGAACTCTCCTCCCCATGGATCCGCTGATAATGGTATTGGGAGCTACACCAGATGACGCTTCATACCCGCAGTCAGGTCCCAGAGCAGAATTGATAACTCATCTGCTCATGGCAGCCCGGCTCACCCGTGCCAGATTCTGGAAAGATATTAAAGGCCCTCATATCGCATACTGGTGGGTTAAGATATGGGACTTGTTGGGCTTGGAAAAGTTAACAGCCACATTGGAAAGAAAGATGGCTAAGTTCTCAAGAATCTGGGTACCTTTCTTAGAACATGTTGCCGAGAGGGAGCATATGTTTTTTCAACCTCGCTTGATTAAATACCGTCTGAGACCGTAATGGACTTCTAACATGGACATTGTGGTATACCCAGGAGGGGCCCTGAATTGAGAGGGAGTTCTCAGAGCCTGAGGCTGTGTTTTCAGCTGGTGGATACTTTGGACCGTTTTTTTCCCCCCCTTCTTCTCTTGTTCACTCTCTGCTTAAAAGTGTTCAGCTTGAGTTAAATCTCTTTCATAGGATACTACTGATGAATTAGATGGTTTGATGAATTCATACTGATGAAAATTAAATTTTGTTGGGATGATTACTTTTGATTGTTCCTACTGAGCTTCCATATGAATGTATTTGATGATTTCATGATTATACGATATTTCAATAAAAAATATTTTGTCAAAAAACAAAAAATTGGCAGCAGTGCACAGTACAATTCCCAATAAAATAACATCTCTATTTGGACATAACTAAGGTAGACTTTACTAGAGCCGCTTGTTTTGTTATACCGGAATGTTGTGTAAATAGTATGTTGGGCCTGTCCAGCTAGTCCGCAGGAGGACTCTCCCTTGTTCTGTTTACAATTGATTATTTTTCCCTAGTCAGTCCTTCGGGGCAAACCTTAGGAATTGTGTTTTAATAAAGTCTCTCATGCATGAGTCAACTCTGTATCCATACCAGGGTAAGCTGCTGATCAGCTACTTTGCTGTGTGAGTCGCTGTCTAACATTGTCTGTTAGTGTCTCTTGCATTAGTTGAGTCATATCTGCCTATGAGGGTTTGTAACCGTGAATTACTGTTTTAAGCTCCTCATCAAATCTTTGTGTTTCTTCGCTGATATTTGCAAGTCTTTAATTATGTTTCTGGAGTTCCCCAGATGTCTATGGAGCGTGCAGAGTAACTAGGTTCTTCATGTTGTCGGAGTGGTCTCAAATAGGCTTGTATTATTGGTTCCCTCCTGTACTTCGTACCCCCCCAGGTGACATGACGTTCCATGGGAAAAGGAGAGCTACCAGAGATGAATTTGAAACTCAGTGCAGCTGCCTCACCACTAATTAGATATGGGGTGTAAACTATTGGGTTTGCTGCAAATAGTTGAGCCAGGCGATATGTTCGTACCAGTGTCTGTTACAGGTTGATAATGGGCGACAAGCTGGTTAACAGGTGGTTGGGAATTAGATTGTGTTTCAGCTTGGGCAGGTTGCTGGGAGGTAGCACGTTTGTGTGATGGATGGAGCAAACTGCTGCGGGGCAGATCGGCATTGCTAAAGAAATAGATTAAATCCTTGCTGTTTCCTCCACTTGCATATCTTTGACTAATTGGGGATAAATTGCAGTAGGTGAAAGCCCAAATCTACAGCATCAATGAACGTTTAGCATGGATCACAATTTTGTTTGGATATTTGTCTTTTAATCCCTTTAAAATGAATACATTAAGCCCGCTTGGTGCCTTCTCATATCAATCAGTATAAGCACTCTATTGTTGGAGGAGTGATACCATTTTTAGATTCAAAAGCGCTTTTCAGATATTTAACCTTGTCTATGTATGTCTATATCCTTCCAGAAGGAAACGGTTATGTAGAATGTAGATTTTCCTGCATTACTGCATTACTGCATTCCATTCTTGTAAATATATACATAGCCAACTGCAGTAGAGTTTATACATGTAGTGTGCTGGGGTGCCTGTAGGTGGTGTAGGCACATATAGACTTTAGTGTTGCCATTCTTCTGGTTAGCCCTGATAATCATGGCACTTGTCTATGCGCTAACAAACGGGGAATTAAGTGGGCACCACTAATTTAGAAATGTTTATATATCCAGGTAGATGTAGAGGTAAAAATATAATAGTAGATATTTGAATGGAGCTGGCTGTGACAAGTCTGGAGACACCCGGACTTCAAAATACAACAACAGCTAGAGACCAAGTATGAATACCAGGTCACACAACCGCTCTCAAAAAGGGCCCAAATCCGGGCATTCAGTCAAGACATTCAAAAATATAGTTCTTATCAAGGTATCACAGGAGTACTTCCAGGTTGGTAAATAATAAAGATGAGGTTGTCAGTTGATTTTCAAATAGTATTTTATCAAAAAGATAAAGCTGTCACTAATATTTCCTTAGTGAGGGAGCATTTGTCGCAACCCATATATATTTCAGACTAAAGCCAATGCATTTCGGAACATTTTTCCTTCATCAGGGCAAGTCTATGTAATTCAACATTGAAAAAATAATATACCGATTATAATACACACAATACAAACAGTGATATAAATAATGAAAACATACCGATCAGTAGCAAGTCCACACATGTTCATAAAATAAAGAAAAACAAAAATAAACAGTAACATAGTAAGTGGATTAATGGTAACCAAACACAAAATGAGGATCAGAACAAAAACTGGTGTTACCTTGGAAGATTTGTATGGGAGCTAACAAGCGTTAAAGCTGCCCACAGTAGGGTGCAGCGGTGCGGCATGCAATAGGCAGCCGTAGTGTTAACACGCATGTGTTTCAGAGTGAAATCTGTTTGGAAACAAAGATCGGGTTCAGAAAGTCAGCGTATCTGACAGGGTCTGTGATAAAGACAGAATGAAATGGAAATGCTAGCAAAAATCGCGGTGAGGAAGTCGCATACCTTAACAGATCTGGAGCGCAGCAAAGCTCCTGCGTGTAGCCGCCGAGCTTAGATACAACTGAGCAGTGTTTAGGCGGTTGCCTGGATGACCGCTCGTGTTATAGTACACGTGACACCCGAGCGCCATTAAGTGGCCGGTGCTCGCGGATCACGCTGTATTACAGGTGTAGGCCTTCAACATTACACAAATTAACCAATTTAGAGGCATGCTAGGGTAAAATGCATCCTAAAAATCAAATTTAGCTCGAACCTACAATTTAGAGATTTTCAGAGAAATAGAAAAAACACTCAAGCATAACGAAAATGGGTGATGAAATAAACAGACATGTGTAGATGCATCTAAAATATTGGAAGTAAAGCAGAAAACAAAATACAAAATACAAGATACAAATTTTAGCGGGATGCACTATGCTGAAAACTAGTGCATAGGCAAGGCTGGTACAAATATGCAAAGTCATGAAAAGTCAACAAAAAGAATTTGTTAGGCATATCCTCGTCCCAGGCGGTGTTGCCCACAGGAGGCAGCACCTTGGGTCCCAGACCAAGGTCCGGGAGATTGGACGAGGTGAATACAAAGATCACAAGGAATCCTAGTGATGCATGATGTCTTAAACGTTTTAAACATATTGGTCAGTATTGGTATGAGCACAACAGGAACATCAACAGCCAAGGCACTAGGCGTGCAGATATGGATTCAAATATAACAATGGTAATTTCTCTTCATTCAAACATTTCTTGTATTCACCTCATCCAATCTCCCGGACCTTGTGTGGTGAGCATAGGAAAATGTGTGCAGATTAGCCCCACACAATTTCCAGAGGTTTATCTACCATCATTCAATTTGTTTTCAAATTTGAAAAAACCCAGGCGAGCGCCACACCCACTGTGAGGATGGCCGATAGCTATGTGGTCCTAAGAACAATTTCAAGGAATAAATTGGAAAGAAATGTGATGCGATTTTATGTCAGAAATCTTTTTTTGCTGGACCAAATGTTATGTAAAAAGCTGTTATGCTACATCCATCACTACAGTGGTCTCCCACTGCAGAGCAAACCAGGAGCCAGACAGTGATTGTGCGGAGGAAAGGGGAAAAAGCGAGTGGGTAAGAGAAGCAGGAGAATGATATAAACAGATAAATGGGAAGGCAGGCGAATGGGAGGGTGTAAACCTGTGGTAGTAGAGGTGTGTCTATTAGTTGGTTTGGGATCAAACAAATCAAATTCAAAAGAAAGGAATGTCAGGTAAAGGCATGTGGGACAGACAAAAGGCATAGACAACCACAGTGGTTCTTTACCGCAGATTTATTTTGAACAAACAAAAGTAAAATGTTCAACATACACCATGATTTCGTTTCGAACAGGATCTTAGTCTCAGGTTAGAGTCCTCCCAGACCTCTCATCCATTCCTTAAAAGCCATAGACCCACCGAGTCCAGAAAGTTTGACTACCAAGGTTCTCCATCACCTTCTTCCTGAGATATCAACAACCTAAAATCTAAGAAATTAAAGCAGCAAATGCATCGAATTTGGACTTTAAAATGAAAATACATATCACAGTAAGGTGTACCAGCCTAAACCACTCTGATGTTTTCAAACCTACTTCAACAAGTCTCCACTCTTCCAATAACTCTATTTCTGTCTCCTCCTCCAGTCTGCTCCAGAACCCCTGCATCTCCTTCCCTAAACCCACCACCTTTCATACTCCTCCATCTCTCTCTGGTTCTCTCTCTGGTCCCCTTCAGTCTATGTTTTTCTTCCTCCATCCACTCGGCAACTCATTCCAAATTCCATCTTTCCTTTATTCCAATAACAGACAGGTTAGACTGCGAGGTCTGGTTTTTAAATGGTCTATACACTATTCTCCTGGGCCGACCCTGACCATTGTCTGACACCTATAGCTTGTGGGGAGGGAGTAAGTCTTATTGTGATTGGCTATTTCTTAATACTGAGTAGGGACGGGGGGGGGTGTAGGGCTTTTGATTTCCATTTGGCCAGTCCTGTATGCCTCAACGCTGCAGTCACGGACACCAAATGGAAGTACTGAGTATGTCCATTTAATGTCTTATGGAGCATCTGGGAGTCGTTTCCCCAGCATCGCGAGGCCATGAGGTTGGAGGGGAAACCCTCATTTGGTCACTGGGATAGTGTTCAAGCTTTGCAGTCCACGCATCACAAGGGACACAAACTTCTTGGTTGTTTGTGACTGCAAGTCTGCACCAGCAGGTCCTCAGTGGCATCAGAACTGCTTCCACAAATGTTTGGTGCTGCGTGCATGTTCATCCCATTTAAAGGGACCCAGGCACATTCTCTTAGGGGCTGGATGTACTTCTCCAACCTAACTATAACCCAAAAGGGGTTCAGGTGCAAAAGAGGTAAACATCTTTGTTCTATCTGTCTGACCATGAGACCAGAGGGATTAGTCGTTTTCCTTCGACTGTCTCTTGCTCTGCGAATGGGCCATAGTGTACAGTCTGAAGGGATCATTATATACCTCCTCCAGTGCCACCATTTGAGCTTATGGGGAGTTTCTGGCCTCACAGATACAGAACACTCCCAACACCTATGGCCATGCAAGCAACCTTGTCACAGGGGTAAAACCACCTTTGATGCTTTGATGCAGAAGAATTGTCGGTGAGGGCAGTCTCTACTACAGTGATCCCATGGTACTAGAATACATCAGCACATGGTTGTATGATGGACTGGAGATGTGGTTATTAGAGAATACTTGCTTTTTTATCCTTCTCAACTTTGATTGGACCTATGAATATTTATTCTTTGAACTTCCTTTTTATTTGAGGATTTGTTCTTTTTTGGCATCCCAGAGTAAGGCTTTTAAGAGTTGCTGCTACAGGTCCATCCACCGATCTCCAAGCAAATTATTATCAAAGACTGACTTTGGAATACACAGGCCAATTTATTCTAAAACCCATTATCTTCTAACCTTTATCCAGTACCACAAGGTGGATAGAACAGACCACCCGACGGACACTATCATCGAACCGAGGGAGATTCCCAGCTACTCAAGTAAAAAGGCTTAAGATCAGAGGCCTGAATATCCAGTTATTCTAATTGTCACACAGTCCCAGGGCAGCCACACCTAGCAAAAGGTTCTTCAAAGCACACATTCTTATGGTGGTTAAAGCACTCAAGCATACTTCATTACGCCCTGGTAGATGGTCATTACGCCCTGGCAGATGGTCTGGAAGATGAGTCATCCTTTGAGAATCTTCAACTGCTTGACACACTCCTACTGGGTGCTATGTGGGGATCCCTCAAGTAGCCATCGTTGTCCTTGGGTTCCCCGTTAACTCCTACCAAGACCATTTAAGCTTCTCCTTTTTGCCCTAGAGGGCTACTTGGTTAGGACCTAGGTCCTTTTCAGGCTGTAGTAATTACAACCCCACCCAGGCAATAATTGCCCTCTGGCTCATCTTAGGTTCTCAAGGTTACAAACTTCCTCTCAGCTCTGGTGGTTTTGCGGCTACCACCAGCATCTGGGCTCGAGTACAAAGCAGGCTCCACTCTTTCTGCTCCTCTTAAATCTTCTGTCACTTTCACTAGCCACTTAGTCAAGTCTTCCAGCAGGCCCCTTACTCTTTTCACTCGTGCAAATCTTAACTCTCTTACAGTGCAGCCCATTTGTCTTTGCCAGCTGCAGCTCTCTCCCTCTGCTTCCCATGCGGCTACATCACTAACTGTCTACAATGACATGCTAACCAACTCCTAGCGTAAAGGATGCAACTCTTTATTGTGGCTTTGGAAATATTAAGCAATACAACCCTAGCAGGGGGGGGGGGTATTGCCTAGCCGTTAATGCCCCCCTGCAAGAGTTACATTGCTATTAGTACCCTGCCACGTTGTACCAGGGTACTAAAAGTGTATTTATCTCAAGTTGAGAAATGGCATCTTTGCCATTTCTCAGCTTGAGATAAAACTACAAATCAGGATGGCCACCATGGATCAGGGAACTACATGTAGCCCTCTCTCCCTTTCCATGATGGCCATTGCTGTGACAGGGACTCGCTGGGAACACTAGTGTTCCCAGTGCTGGTAAGTGACCAGGCAGGGATGGGTTTGAATATGTGGGAAAGGGGTAGGACAGAGATGGGGGAAGGGGAAGGTGACACAGCAGAGGGCACTCACCTGATTCCCAGCAGGGGAAGTTGACAGCCTCCCGATCTGGGGAGACTCGGAGCAGGGTCTTTACCCTGTGGTAAAGACCCTGTTCTGAGCCTCCTCATTAGCTGGGAGGCTGATATCTCCCACCCCTGTGCCAGGTACTAATTGTTCTTATAAGAATTCTATGATGTTGGTTAATTTCCCCATTTGCCTATGGTCATGTGATTGACACTGGCTGCTTGGTTGCAACTCCTCCAGGTGTAGGTCTTTTTTAATCCAACTATTCTTAGGTATGGTGTCCTATCTAATGACTCAATTAAGCAAACGCTACTCCCCCTCCCTGGAACGCGGGCTCAAATAGGCTATCCTCCATACATGGGTGGTCCCTGGCAAAAAGGTGGCCAGCCATCAGGATGTTCCGGCTGCCTCTGCCTTCAGAAGCTGTACTCATTTACTCCAGTCTAGTTCCCGTTGAGCTTGTAGGCACGGCTTGTTTTCCCCTTTTCATAAATGCCAGTTTTTCATTGGGCTCCAGTCCGCAATCCACTCTTCAGATTGTACACCGCGGTTCCCTCGGCAGCGAGTACAGCTCTGTGGACAAACTCACATCAAGCACAGGACAAATGGTATCTGCTACAAATATTCCCCGAGGTAGATTATCTCTCAATTTCTCCCCCAAATACTATGCAATTACCAATGTTGTACTCTGGGGTAACTTTCCTTAATTCTTATCTTAAAAACCCTTATAAAGTGCAGTGTACGCCAGAGGGCATCTTGGTGCTAACTTAGGCAGGGGAGGGCAAACAAAGGGAAACCTGACCGAAAAGAGGTAGGTCTTAAAAGAGCGACTGAATGATGAATATTCCTTTCCACCTGAAGAGCGTGCAGGACGGAGTTCCATTGAAAAGGACTGACCACCCTCATGAGTCAACTTGAACCGAGGAACCTCCACCATGTGAGCATCATCTGATCAAAGCACCCAACGAGGAGCATAAAACATGAATTTCACCTGTAGATAAGCAGCACCAACTCCATGAAACCACTGATGCACAAAGATGATCGGGCAAGAAGGGAAGAACTTTACACAAAACTTTCAATTTCAGGTGGTCAGTGTGCTATATCGCACTAGCTTGGGACACCATGGACAGGGAAGACATGATTTGTATTCTGAGGTCTTTGACCAGGAGGCCCAAAGGACAGGAGACCAGAGAGCAGTAGCCGCAGGAGAACCCACCACCAGGACCTGTCTGTTCCCCATTCAGCCTAAGTAAGTTGTTGCACATCCAAATGCCCACGGCTTCAAGGCAGTCTCCAAGTCTGGCAAGAGTTTCAGGCAGAGAAAGTTTTAACTGGACCAAAACCTGAGCATGATCAGCATATGCATAAAATAGCACTGCGGAAATTGCAGAGCCTGGCTGGACAACATGAAAGAGCAACAGTGGCAAAAGGTCAGAGATTGAGAATGATCCAAAAGAAAGGAAGTGAACCAGGACAAGACGGTACCCGAAAGGCCAGCCCCCCCCTGAGGCAACCAAGCAGGACGGCATGATCGATGGTGTCAAAGGCAGCCGACGGGTCAAAGCAATATCAAGGCTCCTGTGCCACCATGATCATGCAGTTGAGCAAAGTCATGCAAAACGCAGACTAGCAGTCAGATGGATGAATAAATAAAAGACGAGTCTTCTAAAAAAGATGTGCGGAGAGTACAGGGTAAGGATTCCAAGAGCTTCATAAGAAAGGGGAGAAGAGAAATAGAGTGAATGTTTGCAGGAATGGAAGGCTTCATTGTGGGATTTTTAAACAACGGGATCACCAGGGAGTGCCTCAAGGGGGCAGGAATTTGACCAGTTTGAAGCAAGGCATTTACTGCATGAGTAACCAGCAGGGCAATCTGTGGCATAACCTCCTTCACAACAGACAGCGGAATAGCATACATGGGGGAGGCTGACCTCATCCTGTTTGTGGCATTATATCATCCAAGGTGAATGTGGGGAAGACATGCTAAATAGGGCCCACCAAGGTATCAAGTACCTTGGTCTGGGACTGATGATCTCAGACAAGACAAACCAATATCTTCCTGGATTTTCTCAATCTTATCCACAAAGAAGGCAGAGAGAGGGTCAAATAAGGATTGAGATGAAGGTACAGAATCCGATGGAACAGCAGATAGAGAGTGCACCAATATGTAAAGCTCACGAGGTTGATTCAGTGATGCTTCCACCTGTTGTGAGAAACAAATATGTTTGGAATCGAATAAGGCTTTATAATACTGTGCCTAGATCCGCTGCAGGGTAATCTTAAATTCAGGACAGTAGTTCAAGCTCCAGTTGCATTCTGCTTGCCTACGTTGGAGGCGAAAAGAGCACAAAGATGGTAATTGAAGCAAGGTTGGGATACCCGTCCTCAAGATTTAAGCCTTTTTAGAGGGGCAACACAATCAGCAGTGAATGTGAATGTCTGAGATAGAATTTAAATCCAGTTGAACAGACGGAGCACAGAGCTTCCCATTGAGTGGTCAGCTGTTCACGAGATACTGCTCGACAGTTCCAACTACGGCGATCGCTAGACTTGTGCGGGATAGTAGCTCTCTCCATTTTCCAAGAGAAAGGAATTAGAAAATGGTCAGACCAGCACAGGAGCAACGCTGGATGAACAGTCATTGCTGAATCCCAGGCAAAGATAAGATCCAATGTATTTCCCAGTGAACATGTGTGGCCTGGCACCAGCTGCAGGAGAGCAAACTCTGCCATTGCCTCAGCGAATCTGGTGGCAGAAATGTATGATAAATCATACATTTTAAAATCGCCTATAACCCAAAGGGTGGCATGGCGAAGTTGATATTGGCCATCAACTCAAGAAAGGCGCCAACAAACTGAGTCATAACCAGGTGGTCGGTACACTACCAGAATTCTCTGCTAATAGATTTCCTTATTAATAGATTACTAGATTAAGGGGATGTCTTCAGTGTGTGTGGTCTGTCGACCAAGGGAATACTAGGGAAGCTATGTGACATTCCCTCAAACACCACTCGCAGGGGAGAGGGGGGTCACACAAGACATAGATGGTAGCTTCCTGGGCTACATAGAATTCCACAGTCCCCTTCCAAGGTCTCCCCAGAGGCTAGTCCACCAAACCACAGGCACATTCTGGACTCCAAGGCCATATTCCAGTAAAGCAGATTCAGCTATAAGTAATACTTGGGTTAAATATGAAAGTAGGTTGTCAGTGGGACTGAATGAAACTCAAGGTCTTCCCTAGTGATGATCCAGTTAGACATATGCTAGAGAAGGCATTAGATAACAAGAGCAAGGTCCCTTGAACTGCAGGCAATGGGTTTCTAAGTAATGTAAAAGTTTAGATCATGACTTCACTATTTAGATGCTAAAGTAGTTCATTTTAAAGAAATATGGTCAAATCAGAAGATGAAATGCCATTGAATCATTAAAGAATTACAGTGCCTAGAAGAGCACCTTTGTCAAACGGACAATAAAACGGGGGCTCTGACTATGCACACTGACCCTTTCTAACATCCGTAGATTAACCAGGTCATCTTCAGGCTTTCACTTATATAAATAGGATTTCACCATGTATACAAAGCATAGGTTTGGAAGGAGGAAACCCTTCTACATGGAGAGGTCAAGTAAGGTTATATTTGTTAAAAAAAAGAAAAAAAAGGTACGTACATTTTGATAACAGAAAACTCATCCAGTGGTATTTTTCAAAAACACTTTCACAGACATGGTATATTTCAAATGTTACGTTATTTCAATTGACGTAAAAAATACCCTTAACCCTACAGCCAGAAAACCAACAAAGGCACATCAGTTAAACCTGAAGAGATACAATATTCACAAAGACAAAAAGAGGCAAAACGGAGATTTCAAAGTCATAATGTGATTGGGCCTCAGAACTTGAAGATGGGAGAGGTGGGGATATTGAAGTAGGGTCCTTGAGGGACCGACGGCCTGGCAAGGATTCCACTACTACAGGCATGTCTTACTTCTTTATTATCTCCAACTACTAATGCAACACGGTTTCCCATACGACCTTCAGCCCCATGCCTTTCAGTGAATACCACCCACCTACCACACCTCTTTCTGTTCTTCTTCGGCCACAAAAAGTGATATCCAGAGGCGGGGGTCTTGGTTAACTCTCGCAGGGGTTACACAAGCAGACCAACATGGGGGCCAATAAATGCCACTTTGGATAGTGTAAACTACTAGCCTACTTTTAAGGTTGGGCACTAAACGCAAACAAGCACTGAAAGGGCCAACAGTTGTGGCTTTTCTGCTGGCTGACATGTCCCACCTATTCAGATTTGATAACATTACGACTTTCATATATGTAATCGTCACTTCTGGTCTTTGCCTTCTCGTTCTGAAATAAGAATGTTGCTGATAAACTTTAGATTTTCTATACAAAAGAAACAAATAGGAGAGCAACTAATTCTAATTCATATATTATGTTGGCCTGTGTGCTGGGTCGTTTTATGACGTAAAACACACTGCTACAAAGAATATGTTACACCAAAGGTTGCTCGATAGCTGCAATTAAACCATAACCTTTCAGAGACATGTTTTGAAGGCAGAAATACAGGTTTTACATCACATACACGGGGCAAGAATGTACGTAACAATTTGCTGCCAGCCCTGTTACTGGTATAAATGTATCCCTCAACAAATGCTATAAAAAGGTTCCAAGCCACAAAAACGTTCCATGCCAATCGTTTTTCCCTGTATAGGTAGTTTTCACCACCTCTACGAGCCAAAACTAAAAATACAGCAAATATGAAAAGTACACAATGGCAAACTAACATTGGGCAAGATAGTACTATTAACTGACTACAACAATGTTTTATCAAAGTAAAACCTACCCACCAGAAACATCTGTAAATGGCTACAAACAAACCGCACCAGAACCGATGCCCAATACATTATTTGTGTGGGATATATTGACCCACTCAGCTGTGCTTTACCCCATCACTTTGCTGCATTGGTGCAAGAAACAGCAAAATGGCTGCGCTGGCTCCTGTGCGCACCAGAATCTCAAAAGTGCGTTTTACAACAACCATCACATAAAAAAAAAAAATGGCTGCAACACCCTGTCACACACATTTCAGGCGGGGTGGAACAGAGAACACACTGCAGGAATGTGCCAGTGTGCTCTGCAACATTTAACATGGAATTAGCTCAGCTGTGTGTTTTCATTCTAATTATACCTGCAACCTTTGTCTGGACTTCGATTGAAGCCAGTTCAACTTGTTGCAGGCTAATAATTTGCTGCAAGCAAATTGACATAAACAAGGCTTTGTGCTGCAGTTTGCAAGCGTGCGGATACATTCACATGTCGGCGTGCCAAAAATACATATTATAAGCAAGTGTATATATTTTCAAGATGGATTCTTCTACCAGGCCAGAGAGGGATTATATGGTCTAGTCTTCTCAAAGCAGTACAGACTTTCAACCTTTTTTCTCATTAGTTTACACATCCTCTCACGGTGCAACATGACATTCTTGTGACTCCTCATTTCAACTTACTTTACAATTTTCCACAGGACACCTATCCTTCCTCCATACTCAGACTCAAAAGTAAGCCCAGAAGGGAGGACGCCGGTCTGAAGTAGCCAAATAGGTTTTGCAGTACTGCTTGGTAAAACCGAACAGACATAACAGTTGGCATCCAAGCAGTAATGCCTACAGAAAGCAGAAGGCAAGTCCCAAGTGTCAACCTTGGTGAACTCCCAGAGACACATAGCATTGAAATTCCACAAAAGCCTCTTTGCTCATTCTCCATGGGCATGGAGACCTTTCCGGAATTTTAGATTCAGACAGACATCCTCAGATTAACTCTGACATTCAAAAGACAAACTACATCTCTATGACAGTCTTGGAAGTCAGTTTTTCCTTAGATAATTCTCCTCAGGATTTCACAGGCACACTCTCAAGCCCCTCATGCAGCCAACATTACATTGTATACATCTTATATACGATTCTCCAAATCTCCCATATAAATACAACCCAATTATAACACTTTAAGAAATGTCTCCCTCCTCCCTCTACAGTACTATAATCCCCTTAACAAGGCTGACATGCACCCATTGTATAACACACATTGTTAACTAACTGCATCCCTCCTCCCCCATGTTTGTATAATCTATTTCCCATTTTCCCCATCCTCTCATCTTACCCTTGCTAATGTTCTTTTCTCCAGCCATCTAAGACCTGAATACCCGTGGCGGGGGCACAGTATGCCAACACAGGGAATCCATGGTGCTCTGAAAGTTAAACTGTGATTTGTTCCAGCATAAAAACAAATTAACTTTAGACTTAGAATTAAAAGTCTGTCTAAGGCAGTGGTCTTCAAACTTTTAATGCCAAGGCCCCCCTGAGCAAAAAAATAAATAGTTCGGAACCCCCTGCCCCGCCACTCTGTGTTGGTGTTATTTATTTTGTTTTTTATATAGATGGATGCAGAATGCATAGTGCCATCATTTTTAAGGGATATGTTGTTGGGGAGACATTCCAGGACAGTAGGACAATCACTTCCAATCCAAACATAGAGACCGTGCAAGTAAACACAAAATTCTCTAGTAGGGCTTTTATTTTCTCAAAATGCATTCCTTTTAGTATGTTCAGCAGAAGGCAATTTGATTGTACAGAGCAAGTACTCATGGGAAGGGTGGGCCTGTCTCTCTGCAGAAAGTGAGTCAATTTGTGGCTTTATTTTTGAGACAGCCACTCTGAGGTTGTCCTCCACTTCAAGCCTTGTGCGGTATCTTGTTTTCAGTACAGCCAATGCTGAAAAGCCTATTTTGCACAAGTAGGAAGACCCAAAGGGTAAGAGAGACTGTATAGCAGACCTTGACAATGTAGGATACTCCAGGATAACCTTCAGCCAAAAGTCACCCACTGCAATGTTCCTAAATTCAGATTGCAGAGTAGTGTCTGTATCAGCTCCTCCTGGACATAAAAATGGAAGATGAACCACCTCCTGTGCCAGAAAAGGCTGCATCACCCAGCCATTAAAGCCAGCATTTTCTTCAGGGAAGTATTAATATAAGCTGGACCTTAATGTTGTTAGGTGACTTGATCAGCATTCAGTGAGTAAATTAACAGTGATGGCCCCTCATATGAAAAAGTTGAAATGCCCTGGCACCTCAAATCTGAAAAGGATGACATGCCCTGGCAACTTCCCTGGCCACTGCTGCTGCAGGAGAAATGGGGACCATGGGGTATTTGTTCTACTCACTTGTACATAGTCCCCACAGTCCTCATTTCTCCCGCGCTTAGAGTGGAACCAGTCTGCGGCACGCAGCTTTTAATGCAAAGCGCACATTTTAAGCACCAGGACAAAAAACAGAGAACTGAATACATTGCTGAGCTAAATGAATTCCGATTGGCAACATGGGGGCAGTTGCACCCCCTTAACTCCCTCCCCTCTGAAAGGAGGACAGTATGTCACTAATGAGCCATTATTAGTGATTTCCTGCTCTGCATTCCGGTGCATTCAGGTGGTAGGGGCTGGTCATCCCCGCAAAAGAAGGGGTGTGCTGTAATCAGGTGAGTTTCTAGCCAACTTGGTGCCCAGGGTGAAACATCAGAATGCTCCCTCCACCCCCCCTACCGACTGGCACAAGTCACTCCCAAACTACACCTCTGTCGTGCAACAAAACTCCTCCTCAATATGGATAAATAATTGCTTTGTAAATGAAGCTGGTTTCACTACATTGTAATTCAAGTACTTTACAGAAGAATTGTAATGTGAAAACACAGCTGTTGCTGTCCAAGTAAATGTTTTTTCTGTCACCTGCTCTTAGTGAAGGCCTTGCCTGAATGCAGTTTCAAACTGTCTGGCCTGCCAGGGTCTGAGGGCCCACTGACCTGGCCCTGTGTTGCAGGTGTTCTGTTCGTACCACCTCACTTGTATTTTGCAAGGGGACAATACAAGACTAACCATAAACCATTTTAATTATTTTCTGATAGAAGGGTTATCATTCCAAGACAGACAGTCTGGTACACTCTTATTGTACTCTTTCAAAATACCTCTCTGAGAGTGGGAAATAGGACACATAGCGCCAATGAGGATTCCTGTATACTTTGCATTAAATCACAGAGCATTTCAGGATTACAACAGTGATCAGAGATCTCTACATTTGATAAACAAGTTTGTGCTAAAAGGATTGTATGTGTGAATCTCTAAATGCATAACTGATGCATGGCTTGGCGCTCACATCACGGTTCACAATACTCACCCTAACATTAAAATGTTTGTAACCATACATGCTCATTTGGACAGCTTATGTTTTTGGATGAGAGTATAAAATGGCTGCAACATCAGCCACTCAAATGGGGTACAAGGGCTCTTTTGCTTCTTGTTTCTGAAGAATTTTAGGAGAAAAAGGGCTGTGTCTCAGTGTTGGCATGCCCAACCCCAATACAGAAACATCTTTAGGGAATGATATCTACATACAGGGATACCACACAAGAGGGACCCAATAAACAATGCACAGAAAGGCTACAGAAAAAGGATTGTACCTCTTTCAAACTTTAGCCTGACCAGTAATAAGCTGATGAAGTGTTTTAAACAAAACCAGTTTCTGATGCGTGGGAAAGGTTCCCACGGTTTCTCAGCCACTACCTCCTCACCATTGCACAGGCCTCAGGGGTTATTTCGACAAAAAAAGGAGCAGGCCTGTGCATTATCTAACTGAGCTGGCATTAGCATCTCTGATTAGCGCTGGCCTGCAGCTAGTGAAAATCCTGGTGTGGCAGTGTAGAAAGGGCATTTGGCCTTGTGGATTTACAATTTGAGGAAACTTCTTTGATTGCTTTATGTGTTTAAGTGTGGACACAGTCGGGCATGCCCGTCAGAGTCACATACACAAAACAGTCCAGTGTGCTCTTGTATGGATATTGGGCACATCAGAGAAAAACAGGTATATGTGCTGTTACATAAGGGAGCACCACATAGACACCATTAACGAACAGGGTGGCAACTTGTGCAGCGCACAAATCATTGCTGCACACATATCACTGCATTGATTTTCCATGGACTACTGTCTGCATGGTGACACACAATGAACTCCACTTTCCTAATCAAGACGCCAAGTGACATTGAGTCGCTTTCTGGCATGCTTGCTAGGCAGTGGCGGGCTTGTTTAGACAATTAAAAGACCTTTGATGGTGAGGGGATGCATTTAGTCCATGTCGCTAAGCAACCACTAGAATACTTAAGCAACGAAAATTACCTTTCCAGTGATGCGCTACATGCAACTAAAAAGTAATATTTAACAAGTGTTGGTGTGTCAAATAAAGAGACACTGAAATACAGAATAGTTTTAAACTTTTTTGTGTGGCCCGTTAATTCTCTTTTGCGTAGGTTTGGTCAGCTAACTGATACTTGTGCTGGCCTGGTGAATAAAAATGACCCATGTTTAGTTCTTAACACTGAAATGTTAAAAACATATACTGTATAAAAACAATGGCTTGTTAAATGAGCCATCACTTACAAATTGCCCCACTTGAAAGGCTGTCAACACAAAGAATGAGGGGCGGAGGTTGTGTCACCCCAGAGCATCTCACACGCTGCGTTCGGAATATGCATTCCTTTGTTTTCATATTCCGAATGCATCGCGGTCAGCCGCACATCGCAGAGCAGCTCTCACTGGCACAGCAGGCTGCTTAATCAGTTGTCCGGCAGCTTTTCAGACTGTGGATGCGCACCCCCCTGGGCACGAGGCTACTGACTTGTCCTGTTCAGCTTGAACTTGACTCTTGCCTAACACCTAGGTCCATACCTAGGTCCACACACCTTGCACTCAGTGATCTGCTTCCTACTGTCTCCTCCCCTGGTTGCTTATAGATCCCTTGCTGCCAATTGCCCACCCTCACCCTCCCATGTTGGCTCCCAAATCCCCTTTTCTGTTTACCTCTCTGTGGCTTCCCAAAGCTAGTTCGGTGCTCAATAAATACCCCAATATTAATAAAGGGTCCCTTGGACATACATGGTGTCTTCACCAGACTGCGGATGCAAGAAGGAGATTTGTTTGTTGATATAGTAATCAGAGATGACCTTGGGAATGAGTGGGAGATGCACGCGCAGCATCGCCATATTCCTATGTAAGGCCATAAATGGCTGTGCAGAACGTAAGAACCTGAAGTTTGCTGACGCTTCCAGCAGATGTTATGACAACCAGGAATGTTTTTTTAAAGAATAGGCGAACAGACAGGACAAAATATTTGTTTGCTAGAGAACCAAGCACAACATTCAAATCCCATGATGGATGAGGTGGCATCATAGGAGGATAAAGCATTTGCAACCCCTCAAAGTGACGTTTCTCTTTCGGGTTCGAGAGAACACAACAAAAGCATATTCCGAATCCCTGTATGCAGGAAAAGCTGCCAAGTAAGTTCAACATGAACAAAATGAGGTCTGATTTTACAAGATGCTATCTGAAAGGATTGGATAAAGAGGATCAACAGGTCGGTCCTGGCACCAATAACAAAAATGGTATCGTGAGCGAGTAGGAATCTTCCTCACTGATCCAGAGTCTCCTCAGACAACCATAAGCAGTCGAGCGTCAGACGCTAAGGAACCAGGTTGATAATCATGGGGATTGAAGGGAGGGATGAAGGACCTGCCACCCTTTTGTCGCACCATATCCTGCCTCTGATGAAACAGGAGACATTGAGCATGGCCCACCCTCTTGAAATTTGAAAACCAAAACCTGGCAGGCCATCAACGGACCAAGAAATCATGCTGCAGGGGCTGGACCCCAAGAACCTCTTGATCATCCTGTGAAGGAATGGAAGCAGGGTGGATAGAAGGCATAAATGAAGAAGCCCTCCAGGGAAATGGGCACGCAATTAGAGTGCCGCTGTCCAGACTGTGAAGATATTTGGTCAGTTTTGGCCAGAACAAAAGACCATCTTCTGTGGGCTGGGTTTTTTCTTTAAGAGCTCTTCTTCCATGGGTGAGTAGGAAAGAACTGCTCCCTTAAATAACAAGGTTGGTGGTTTTCTTTTTGCACATCATTATTAAACTTGTGGGTCTCAGGAAAGCCGGATGTCTTCTATCCACTCGCACCAGCATCCCACTGACTGATGTGCCAATTTGTTCTATCGCAATTGGAGCCGTGCCAAGGAGAGGAGCCGCTCGAAGTCCAGCCACTCCTCCCAGGGTATGTAAATCTGGTACAACCAACAAAATGTCCTAATTCACCTGGCACAAGTAAAACACGAACATGTTGTAAACTTTGCGCTGCAAAGACTGAGGCAGAGGATTCTCGGCCTGTCTTGGAATGCAGTGTTGCTGCCACCACTGAGAACAATGGTTTAGGGTGAGATGCAAAGCATGTTCCAGCTGGGAATGCCCTGTGTCACGTCAATGCACCTGTGGAACACTGACACAGAGTGCATCCTGTGTCACAGTTTCAACACCCGACTTCTCTGCACCCCTAGTTAACAAAAACCAAAGAGAATCCCGAATCCCTGGCTCCGTGGAGAGTGTTTCCCGAACCAGAACATCCAGGAACTTAAACAGCGCCAGGATCCGATTGTGGAAGGCCCTAGTCAATGACAGGAGCTCTTCCTCCAATTCATCTGGGTCATCAATTAAATAGGGGGGGCCTAAATAGATAGGGGAACCCTCTGGTGGCCAGAGGGCCCTAGGGACTTGGTGGATGCACCAAATGCAAAGACAAAAGGAGGACCCTGATCTAGAGGGGGTAAAAAGGTTCCCACCAGGCTTGATGCCACTGTGCTACACCCTTGTTTTAGTGGGGCCCGAGGACGACAAAGCAGAGGCCCTTATTGCCTGTGCAGGATAATTACCTTGAAAAGATCCTCATGGCTTGTGATTGCAAAAGTGCTTGGAATTTGCTGAAAAAGCTAAGCATGTGGTCCCAATGTTGCATGAAGAAGCCAGGTGGTGTTTAGCTGCAGCCATTGTGGCCCTTCCGGCCCGGTTAACCAAGGGTCAGAATATACCAGCGGTGTGGACAAGGTAAGGTGGTTCACTGTTGGTGCTAAAGACATCTGAGTGGGTACATACCAATACACTAATGGTGCCTAGGGGTCACCTCTGCTACACAGAACTTTACCAAAGAGGATATAATAGAGGGCCCCGGGAGGTCATGGGTCACAGAAGCCACACCAAGATGAGCATCCAGTTTCACCATATTTATTTATTTAGGCATTTTTATACAGCGCCAAGCCAGGGGGGGGGCATCTGGGCACTGGTTACATGAAGACTAAATGGCCCCTGCAAGGCCAAAAGCACGCTGTCTGGCATCTGTCACAGAAGAAGAAATCACCTCAGGCAGCAATTGGGTGAACCTCAGCATGTATGCCAGTAAATAGCAGCAGTCTGCTCAGTTTGGAGGACCTACCCATCTTGGCCCCAATTTAGCACTAAAAGAAGAAACTTCACTCATTTTGTCTGGAGCTGCAGGAATTCCTTCAGACGTGCATGAGGTGGCAGCAAGATCACCTGTCGAGCACGTGAATTGAAGGGATGGCAGCACCAGTAGCTATCCCACTGGTGGTCCGGCCACAGACATTCAAGACACATGGAGAGCGGGGCAGAGGCAGGCATCTAGCAATTGCAACTGGCGCAAGTGGAGAAACTAGCTCTACCTGGCAAAGAGAGAGGGAACCCTTCTGAGCTGGTGGGACCACCAAATGGGGAAAACGAATGTACTGTGCAAGGAGTGTGCTGTTGAGGGCTTCAATAGGTCTGGTGTGGAGAAAAGGGACAGGCAGGGCAAGGCAGGAGGTTGCACCTGAATGGCTGCAGCAGCGTGAACCAAACCAACTGAGGCTATTTTATTGCTGAAAAAACGGTGCTGGTCCTGCCCAACAAACAGGAAATCCAGAAGCATGGAGGAAAGGGTACATGATGTAGGAGTAAGAAACCAATGATTGGGTAGACAGACATGGGACTAAATGGCACAATGTAGATGGGATGATGCATACAGGAAAATCATGTTTTCCATTTAATCAAATACCAAAAGACGTGTATTCTCATTGGAGCTTTCCGCATAACCTACCAATAATTCCCAGTCACACCATATTAATGATTACTGAATAAAGAAATAAAACAATGGAGGGGGGGGCACACATTTTAGAACATGACTTGCTCAAAGTGAGAGGAGGCGGCATTTCAGATCTATATATATAAAAGTGAAAATGTGTGGGTGGTTGGGTGGGTTTGTGGCGAAGCGTTGTTCCTTATACAATTCCACACTGTTTCACCAATCTGCACCAAATTTTGCAGTTACCTGTTAGGAGCCTCCGGACATTACTAGCTACATGATATGTGGTTTGGACACCACAACCCTTTCCACAGATTTCCCCACAAGTAAAAATGTGTTTGTGGCTTGGTGAAGCAGTGTTCCTTATACAATTCCACACTGTTTCACCAATCTGCACTGAATTTTGCATAGTTACCCTGAGGACCCTCCACACATGACTGGCTACAAAACATTTGGACACCACTTTTGCTGGATTTCAGCACCTTCACACATGAGACTGTTACCTGAAATCATCCAAACATCAATGTGGTCGTCGAAGGACCGGTCCTGACACGAGGAACAAAACTCGAGATGCCTTGAAGACTATGTTCCAAGGCCCTAGGATGCACGGTTTCCAAGATATTTTAACTGCAATGAACTGCACGACAACAGGGTGAGGCAGCAGGTGAGGAGAGTGCACAGAAGGTCCCAGTATGCAGCGGCTCACCAACTTTCGCCTCCCCAAATAGTTTGCTCCGGGTTATGTGATGAGAGGCAATCATACAACATGCTAAGGGAGTACAGGATTATTTATTGAGAGAGCAGCAGGCACCTCTGCCGAGCTCCCTGCCAACTGTAGCCGTGTTCCAGAACCACATGTGGTTCTGGAGCACCCTAACAATGCAGCACATCTTTCCTTTTAACAAGGATTTAACAAATTAATAAAACCACAAGGAATAAATGTTGACCAATAACAATTGAAAATTGATTATGAGAATTAATTAATACTGTTGCAGTAGATGGGAATCAAAATTTAAACACAAAGGAAATCCTTAAACTACTTAATGGGACATTTTGTAACCCTTACACTTACACGCCCCCTATCCAACAACATTCTTCTCTCACCAACACTCTTCACTTCCTCACCACCCTTAATGACCACACCCCCGTTGTCTCCATCCTTAAGAGAAACTGACCTCTCCTCACTTAACGCCAACCTACCCTTTGACCACACTTAACCACCACCATACTATTCCTCACTGCCGCAATCCTTTTATGGCCCCAAAAATGTGCTCTGATTATTTGAGACCATACCTAGGATTCTTAATCAAAACCAAATCTCCAACCAGCCATTCACGTTCCTCGACTTTGAAATTTTCATCAAACGCTCATTTATATTGACATTGTGCCTCGTCTACCATTCTCATCACCTTCTTCCAATTTACATTCAAACTGCGTGCAAACCCTATCCATCCGAGACACAATTTTGTACCCAGTTGACGCCCCTTCAATGAAACAAAAGGAGACACCTTTGTGACACAGCAGGGTGTGATGCAGTAACTCCATACCATGTGTTTCACAACATCACTCCACAATAACCCGGACCTCATAGCCAGTTGAATGCCACCCTTAAGGAATCTATTTACACGTTCTATCAGCCCTTTTGCCCAGGGTTAATGCAAGGCTGTGCATGTGTTTTTAATACCAAATTGCATCGAAAATGTCCTCATTGTTTCTGAACAGAACTGCACACCATTATCAGTTACAATTTCCGTGGTAAACCCCTTCATGAAAGATGACACCAACTCCACCGTGGTTGCTTCCCTTACTCCCTTCCACTCTCTCCACTTTCAGTGGTAATCCACTAAAACCAAAGTGAACTTGGAACTGTCACCCAGCCCCTGAATGGGACCCATTAAATACATTGCAGATTTTTGCCAAGGTTCCTCAGTCTCACACACCACTTTACTCTCGTAATTCGCCAAACAATTCTCACATTTCCTTATTTCTACATCAACTCTGCCATCCAGTGCTGGCCACCAGTAACTCATCTGTCTCATCATCCTTTTTGTACTATTGACTACACAATGGCCTTGATGAGCAATTTCTATCAGTTTGTCCCCAATACCTTCGGGGGGAACCACTTTGACACCTCCTGAGTTTTCCCCAGACAAGAATAATTCATCCGTCACCTCATAAAAACTATAAAAATTCCTGTCGACATCATTTCTGCAAGGCCAACCTTCCACTGTCCACTGTCACTTTGCTAGGCACTGCATCATCTCCTTCTGCCAACCTCCATTGGCATCTTAATTCAAAGCACCTTTCCCAATGCTGGCAACAATCATTTCTTCCTTCCCTTCTACCCGTTCACCCTCATTACCGCAATCCACTGGAAGTCGAGAGAGACAATCCGCCACTACATTCTGCTTACCAGGAACATAAAACACCTGAAAATCATAGTTGTGCAAGCCTAATGCCCATTTAGAAATTCTGAACCCTTGGAACTGTTTCCACAAGCCAACATCTGTAACAAATGTCTGTGGTCCGTTTTCTGCACCCTTCAATGGTCTAGATGCAAAGGCTATCATATGCTCCTTTCCACAGTCCAGTTGTGACAAGGATGCTCCCAAACCAGATAAGCTGGCATCTACTGTCAATAATGTCTTCCGTCCACTCACAAATCCCTCTAAAGAAGGTGCATTGGAGATCCCTTTCTTAATCTCCGGGAACTCTTCCATACATTCATCTGACCACAAGAAATGGACTACCTTTAGTAAAGCACTCCATGGTGTCAACATGAGAGCAGAATGGTTGAGAAACCTATGATAAAACTCTGCCATGCCCATGAATGATCTTAAGTGATCCTTATCCAACGGTGCTGCTTCCAATAGACTATGTTTGGGAGAAATTCCTTCAGCCGAAATGTTGTGCCCAAGATACTCTACCTCACACACTCCAATTTTACATTTGCTGTGTTGCACGGTTAGGCCAGCTTCACATAGCCTTTTCAAAATATTACTCAATACCTTGTCATGTTGTTCAACACAATAAGCAGAAATGAGAGTCATCCTGAAACACAATCACATTACTAAAACCCTCCAAAACCTTCTCCGTAACATGCTGAAAACAGCTGCAGCTGATGCAAAGCCGAAAGGCATCCTAAGGTACTTGAAAGTCCGTTCTGGTGTAATGAACGCTGCGACAGCTGGAGTTTCTTGTGACAAAGGTACTTGGTGGTAAGCAGCAGAACAATCCATGACCGTAAACCAACTTGATTCTCCCAACACAGCCAAAACCTCTGATATAGCTGGCAAAGTGTGTCCCTCGACTAACATGTTCTTATTACGCTCTCTCAAAACAACATAAACAGATCCTCCCATTACTCTTTGCTACTAGGACCACCGGAGATAGCCACTCCGTGCCATGCACACGATCTATCACCCCTCTCTGCAAGAGTCCATAGAGTTCCCCATGCAGCTGCTCCTTCATGTGGTGAGGAACTGACTGCCCCTTATACACCACTGGCTGTGCTTTTTTCTTCATCTTGATACAGCGTTCAAAATCTTTTAGCTTCCCCAAACTCTATGTGGACACCATTGGGAATTCTCAGGCCCATTTATCGTCCACTTCGTCATCGGGATAGATGCACTTGCCTGAATACGAACCCCTAGGTTCCTTTGTTCCTCGCTAGCATCCCGTACAAATTAAGGCGAGAACCGACTATGCACGAGATCAATTGAATAATAGTGGTCGCTACCTCCAGGCCTCCTATTGAAATGTGAATGAATTCGAGGAAGTCTCATTAACATCGTGCTATGGATGTGGCATGCTTTAAATAAAAGCCCTATTGAGTGGGCTGCACACTGTTTGGGTATGGACAGAGTCCATTTGATCAATCCACATAATTGGTCAATTGCTACTGCTCTCCACCAAGAAGTGACGCGCCATTATGAACTGGATGCACCGGAGGGCTGTGAGCTCCTGATGCTGTCCACATGTCTGTATCTCCACACATATTCCCTTGAAAAAACCGGACCAACTTGCCCTTGAAGAATTTCTGCTGAATGATATTAGCACAGAAAGAAACATGTTGGGTTGGGGAATCTGATGCTGTTGTTGGCAGCATTGTTAACCACAGTGTATTGAGTTGTTGTGATCATATGATACATTTGTTTGTCACTTTCCTGTGAGGATCTTTTTATTCCTTTTTGTAATGACGAGAGATTGTATTTTAGAGTGTTTTATATGTGAGATTTAAATGTTACAATTGAATGAAATAATTGTGATGTTAGGTTGTCCGAGTGTGAATGAGGTATGTCTGGTGAATGTTTTCTGGGATATGAGAATATTGTGTCGAATTAGATAGGTCAACTGTTCTTTTTGACTTTTTTAGAAGTGCATTGATGTTGACACTACTGATGATTTTTAGAAAAATCAGACCATTTTATTATGATGTTTTCTCTACAATTTAATAAAAATGTTAATATTTCAACGTGTCCAGTGAAGTGAATTGAATTCTTTCATCTCACTAGTTTTTGCGTTTGGACACTGTCACCTCATGGTTTGTTTCGATGAGAGAATGGTTATAGAGATGTGTGCGCTACTTTAGAGCTCACCCACAGAATCACTTGTTCTATGATCTTTTATGTTGAAGTAAATATAACGGTTCTTTCCAGGTTAGATCATAGAACAGAGATAAACCTGGTATCCCCCGTCACTCCTGTTTGTTGCTGATAGTTTCTTTGCCACCAAGATGTTCGTCGTACATTCCCTGTCTTTATAGCAGAGTCCTTCAAACTTCCCTACCCGCTTGATTTCTGTCTCACCATAGCCACACGGCTGGATGTGGGGCGGTGCTAATTCTTGCAATTCTCTTGACAATGTTCCTGTGAATTAGTCCTTTGAGAGAATAGTGTACGGAGAAGCACAGTTTACCTTTATTGATAGACTTGAACTATCAATCTGAAAAGTGTCCACAGGACCTCCCATACCGCCAAACACTGCTGAGATTTCAAATATGTGGCGAGGCTTACTTTCCCCAACCCGAGGAGTCAGCACAACATCTTGTTCATATTGGGTTTGTCTGTAGTCTGCAGCAGCATTGATGGTGCTCTCCTTACACATGCTTGCAAAGTGGCCCCTATGTTTGCATTTAATACACTCTGCATTCCTCACTGGACAAAACACACTGGCTACTATGAGTCTTGGGTTCCCACACCTGAAGAATTTGTACTCCTTTCTTGTCCCAGTGACTCTCCTTTGACTCACTGCACACACTTCCTGGCTGTACATTTCTATCTTCATCTCCTTCATGTACTGTGTCGTCTGCTCAATACTCCTGGTGTGTTCTACAGCTTGTTCTAGGGTCATATCTTTTGCCAGCAACTTTTCTTGCACCCTGTGATTGTTGGTGCACTGCACCAGTTGATCTGGGATCAAGGAATTTGTTAATACACCAAACTCACTGGTATGGCTCAATGTCCTCTGAACAGCCACATACCCTTCCACTGGAACCATTGGGTCTTGTATTCTTTGAAAGAACTTGTGTTTCTCAAAAGGTTACCTTTTTCTTTGGCTCAAAATGTTCCTCAATTTTCTTCACAGCTAAGGTATATTCATCCAGTGCCCCTGCTCCTTCACCCTGCGGTTCTGGAAAGGCATCAAATATGCTGCAGTCCTTCGGGCCCAAATTATGCAGTAATAAGTCTTGTTTTCGAGAGGGGTTAAACTTGTCTCCACCCATGACCACAATGTATGTTTCCAACATTCTCTTCCACTGCTCCCATTTTATTGGTGGTGTCCCTGGTTCAGCTAGAAATTTGGTGGAGGTGGTGTAGGGGTTTTAGCCATGGTTAGTTGTGAGCAGGTAAATTTGTCTTATGAACTGTGCTGTGTGGCTAATAACTTTTCCTGGTCTCAGCGCTCCCCTTTCCTTCCTGTAGAACATGGCCCAGTGTCGTTTTGCAAGCACTCTATATATTAAAAAAAAAAAGAAAAACCTTTTTTTAAATTTAATTTTCTGTGTCACCCACAGCATGTCCACGTTTTCCTGACAATGCTTCAAGAATGCCGGCAGTGGGAGAGCGCTCGTGAGCGTAGCGCATTGCGTTGTCCTGACAATGCTTCCACAATGCTGGCTTATGACGTGGAGGCGCTTGTGAGCATAACGGCTCGCATAGTCACTCGCTTGCTTTGGTGTCTGACTGGGCGCTGCTTCCCCATGACTTGGTCCTACACCCTACTGCAAGCGCTGCTCCTCCACCCTCATGCAGGCAGTGCAGCAGCACCCCACTCTCACCTGGGCCCAGGTGACGGTTGCTTCCTCAGCCTCTCTCAGTGCCTGCCACTGCATTGAGAGGCCTCCATGCTCTACTCTACTCCCTTGTGCTGACTTCTGCCACCTCATCGACAATGATGAGAGGCAATCATACGGCACATGAAGTAAGAGATTATTTATTGAGAGAGCGGCAGGCACCTCTACCAAGCTCCCTTCCAACTGTAGCTGGAACACCCTAACAGAACTTAACAGTATGTCAGCCAGCCATACATGCCCATTCTCAGTGCAGTTCACTTCAGGGTGCAAAGCACACAAGCCATAACCGAATCGCAACAACGGCCCACAGGATCATTGTTTTTCAACAATGAGTATTCTCATGTCTGTCTACAGAACCCATACGGAGAACTGGTACTTTTGCTAGTTAAATAAAAATATGATGCAAGGAAAATGATGAGAAGGGAATAGTAAAACAATACATGAACAATAATATCACAGCCCATCCTATCTGTGTGGTTTCCTCTCAGTAGGAGTCCCTCCTTTCCCTGTGGTTTCCTCTCTGTAGGTATGTTTACTCCCAATTAGCGTAAAAGGCCTGCAAGGACTGCTGTGTCAAGGGGACACACTGTGGCTGGTGGAGTAGGAGGAATGTTATTACAGTTGACCAATATTTGCATCTGGAAAAGGGTCTTCTCCTAACATGCCAAGACCCTACTCAAGGCAGCATGCGATTAGGTAGGACTTAAGCTGGCATCAGCAGTTACCAGTGATATCGCTGTGGTGAAAGCAATCAAGGGTTACTCAATTTCTTCTTTTTTTTTTTTAAAAGGTACTAAACACCCTCCCCAACATATTTTAGAACTGGTGCAATTATATAAACAAACTCCAGACCTAGAACATTTGGGGAAAGTGTTGGATAGTGCCTTTAAAGAAAATATCAAGTCACCCTCAGTGTTTTCACTCGCAATATCATCACTGGATACAAGCATCAGCCATCTGCTGACTGGCAAAGGGCTGGCTTGGAGTGGCCAACACTGTACCAGACAACTGAACTGCTATGTGTGGCACAGACAAGGGCAGAATTGCGTTTATTTGGCTTTCAGGCTGCCTCCTCAGCCACAGGCCTCTGTGATTTTAGGTCATTCAAGGCCCGGTCAGCCACAGTTGCAGCTCTAGCATCATCGGCCTACATCCATGCCTTTTTCAACACAGCCTACTTCAGTATGGTACTTCTCTGCAGCATCTGTACTAAACATGCACCATGAAGATTCGGTATTCGGTCAATAGACCTTTGAGAGAAAAAAAAAACGAATGAAAATAAAACGATTTAGAAAGACTGCTCTGTGACCACACAGAGCGGTCTTTCTAAAAAGCAGTGCGCGCAGGGGCTGACAGGCATGCCAGGACCCGGAAGCAGACACGAGGGAGATCTGGTTAGGTTTATGTGTGCGAGTTTGTGAGTGTGGTTCTGTGTACATGTTTGTGTGCCTTTTGGTAGGGGTTGTCTTCGGATGGGAGGAGGCGGAGGGAGGGGAGCTTGAGGGGTTAAAGCCTCCCCAATTCTGAGTAAAACCGGGTGGAAATAGGGGGTTAAAAAAGTGTCCTTATTTCCATTTTTGTAGGCTGCCTAAAATCAGCCAAAAAATAAATCCTCAGTCTTTTGGTTAGGCGACCTACAAAAATTGAAATGATGACATAGTACCGACGATTCATATACCCACCAGATCCATACCACTCTGTTCCCAACAAGAATGTCATGAATCAGAAAGCAGTGCAAGTCAGCTCAGGTTGTAGCGAGGGGCCAATAAGGAAGTAGGGCTGTGGACAAGGTGGCACCTCATGTGCCACAGGTATCTTATGCACTGGAGTGGTGTGTACATGCTTGTCTAGCTGAAAAGACTGTTCTAGAGGTGCCATCACCATGTCATCCTGCATATCAAACACTCACAATATGTAACCCGGCCTTCAGTGCTAGAGAACACGAGTCTATAGGATGACCGAGGTTGTGTGCTTGGTCATTGTGCGCATCCGAGCGCCGGTATATGCCCTTGGTTAACCAGAGCTGGAGTACAGGCCTGCCCCTGGGTGGATGGTTTTCGCCCTGCTAGATTGGCCAGCTGCCTGTTCTGCAGTGTGTCGCATGGCTCTTGTAGGTAACCGTATGGTCCAAGTATGCATGGTGGCACATATGTAGACAACTTGTCAGTCAAAACATTTCCAATTCGTTGATATTGCTCATCCTTCCACCACCCATGCTCGTTATTGAAGGTCTCAAGGACTATGTCTGATTGAGATACATTTAACACAAAAATGGACCGTAATCAACCCAGATTCTAAATGTACCTTACAGCAGCTGTTATTAATACTTACAAGTAACAGGGCCAAGTGCTTTCTGAGGGGTGTGCAACATTCAATATGGATGGTGGATTTCATTTCAGAACTGCCATTTAAATGAGAAACTCATATCCATGCATTTATTGATCACATTGCTCCCAGTCAACCACAATACCACTGAAACGTCTGCCACCATGTCACATTTCTTATGGGATGCGCTTGTCCAGTCATGTTTTTCTTAGCGCTCGGAGTCCTAGATTTGTCATTGAAAGTCCAGGAGTACAACTCAGAATGTACAGACAAACCAGGACTACAAATGCACATACCAAATCAAATGGGATATTTTGGTAATGTATGGAAAGACCTGGCAAGCAACTTTGGGATGCTCCGTGAGTATATTCCACAGATATATCCTCGTATACACCAATTGGCCTTTAGAATAGAGATTTCTAACCTCGTAGCATCAAATACCCCAAGCCCAACCCTAATATGGAATTAAACAATTTCAGCTCAAATCCATACAGATCGCTATTCAGTGGCTTTTTCAGGCTTACTGGTGAAGCCATGCATATGTACATTGATGAGAACTTTTTACATACAACCTTTCAGTAATGGAAAGTAGGCCTGCTCATCGGGAAGTAGATATGGACTAATTGGGCAATCCCATTATGCAAGGATTTGCTACACACAGCAAGAGACTCACACTAAAAACCCACTAGAGTTTGCCCTTCTGGCTTCTGTGAGAATCAGTACTATAGTACCCAAAGAGATCAATGGATACCTACCAATTTTTGCAGATTTCATTAGCATGTGCTAATAGTAAGCAGAGCACAAAGGCATCTCTTGGAATGGGGCCACCATATTTTTCATGGCCACCACCCTTGAAGATTTCCAGCCTGTGGGAATGCTGACAGCAGAGATCCGGACAGAATTTCTACATTGGGAATACAGTGGAGAGCCCTTGCCCCAGAGGTGATGATTGAGCCCTCTGCCAGATTATCCCCTTCGATGAGAACAACGGTCTACTGTTGCCATGTCTTTAAAAAAAAAAAGTCACAAGGTGGGGGGGGGGGGCTTCCCAGTGCATCCTGAGTATTGCCTGGTTGCTTACTATCTCGATTTTATACATTCACTCAGAAGGAAACATGAGGAGAAAGCTAAGGCCACCACAGCTATATACATATCATGTATACAGATGAGGATTTTAGATATTGTGTGTGTTTGGTACTCCCCTTCAGCTCCAGTTTCCACACCACCAACACCTCAACATCATGAAGGTCAATCATTAAAGCTTGTTGGTCAAATGGGCAGAACACCAATGGTGCTGGGCAGACTACTAATGTGGCTATGCCCTCCTTGTGGTAGTCATCAACAGGGTTGCACACAGGACATTGCATGTCTTGCTAACACACCGTGGTCAACCAAGCAGCAGGGTATTCCAGCCGACATGTTGACTTTAGCATAGAGGTCCTATTACAGCTAGATGTAAATGCATGGCAACGTTTTACTTCTCTCATGAAGGAGACACCTATGTCACAGCTTCCACCAGAGAGATTCTTACAGACATCCTCTTTGTCGTTACCTCACTCGACCTATGGACTCGTTACAAGAGAGCAAGCAACCATGTATCACCTCTTCTCCCATTAATAGTGGCACCCCACTGGGAGGTTCTCCTTGACCTCTTCGCCATTTCCAGGGTCATCATTAATGTCCATCGGAATGGAACCATCATCGTTCAGAGTCCTCAACCCAACCTTCTTCTCTTGGACAGGCTCCTACCTCGTATCCCAAACCTTACCTCTCCCTCTCCACAGGCTCCCTGGCCTACTGTGACTTCCTCCTCAACTGCACAGGTTACATTGCCCGCTGTGCATTCCTCCTCGTCTGCATGGGCCCCCTTGCCTGCTGTGCCCTCCTCTGCACTGGCTCCCTTACCAGCTGCACCTACCTTATTCTTTGCACAGGCTCCCCTGCCTTTCCTCACTGTCCCGTCAGCCTTGGCACCTCTGCCACCCACTACTATACCTCTGGTTCTCTTGCCGCCCACGAGTGGGACCACCGTCCCCTGCGGCCCTACCGAAGGCCTTCAAAGATGGCAAGCTGCTCCGCAGTCTAACTAATCCTCCACGCAGACCCCATTGTGGCAGCTACAGGTGGAATATTACAGCCATTGGGTACCTACATTGACTACTTCTTATAGCCCATAATTCAGAAAACATCAACATATATTATGGACAGCACACATTTTCTCAACATCTTGAAAGACATCAGATTAGATGCAGAAGACATCCTTTTTACCATCGATGTTAATAGCTTATACACCAGCATCCCACATGATCTTGGACAAGAAGCAGTGGAGTGGATTCTACTACAAGAAGGCGAAATTGGAGCAATTACAGAATTCATACTGTCTCTACTTACCTTCATCTCAACTAACTCGTACTTCATTTATGACAAAGAATACTTCCTTCAAGTGTCAGGCACTGCTATGGGGGCAACCATCACCCCATCCAATGCAAATGCATTTATGTATTGGTTTGAGACCATCCACATTTTAGAAAATACACAACGGAAAGACAAACTAAAAATTCGGCAATGATATATCTATGATGTTTTTGGGATATGGAAAGGATTGACCAACGCATCCAATTTACTGCAGAGATCGGCAATCCCGGGATCCACTATCTTGACGTGAAAGTAAATATACAAAACCAACAAATTACAACTTCACTTTACACTAAACCAACAGATAGAAATACCTTTTTGCACAGGATGAGCTCTCACCCACAAAACTCATTGAGAAATCTGCCATATGGTCAGATGTTGTGTCTAAAGAGAATTATCAGTGAACAAGAAAAGCTTGACAACGAACTAGCCAAACTATGCAAAAAAATTACAAGATCGTGGATATCCAGATGAAGACTTGGACAAAGCATCAGAAAAAGTAGCCACTAAATCTAGAACCGATACATTAACAACCCCCAAAAAAGAATCACCCATGATTGTACATGTATCCAAATTCTAAACACAAAGTGCACAGATCTGATGCATTAATAAACATTGGTCAATACTCACCAATGATGACAGAACTAAAGAACTTTATCAAACCAAACCAAGCTTTGCATATAAAAAAAAAAAAAAACAACCTGAGAGACCTGCTAGTGAACACCAGAGATGACAAGACAGGGAATCAAGAAACAAACAACTAGGGACATTTTCATGTCTCAACTGCAGCAACTGCAATAACGTCATTAAGGGAGATGTGGTACAACATCCACATACAAGCGAAAAGATCAAACTAAAATGTTTTGCTACCTGTAATACAGGAAACAGTATATATTGTATATGTTGCCCATGTGGCTTATATTATGTAGGAGAGACTGGATGCAAACTTAAAATTAGAATGAACAAGCACAAATCCTGCATAAGAAATAAAAATACCAACTCAGCAGTGGCCAGACATTTCATGGATAAGAAACACAGTGTGGAGCAATTCAGATTCCAAGTACTGGAAACTATTGAGAATCTAAAAGCAGGCATCGATATAAAGGAGAAGACAGCAAAGAGAAGCCTACTGGATCGATCGCTTGGACACACTTTCCCCAAGAGGGATGAACAAAGAGTTTGATTTGTATTGTTTTCTACGAGTCATGATTGCTGATATTACACATGCTATTAATTTCTTCACTTTTAACAGCATCTCCAATTGGGGTTACCTGTATGATATATGATAGATGATGAGACAGGAATAGAGTCTAGTAAACATGAGCTTGAACATTCCTACTTGAGAAATCTTTGTCTATTATGGCTAGACGGTTAACCTCTTCTGGCACCATTATTGTGCAATCATTGGTGATAGAGTTTGAAACACATTACCACTGAGATGCAGCATGCACTGGAACATATTAGTATTTAAATTTAATTTTTCCTATCTCTTTGATAGCACTCACGAGAGCAATATCAGTTGTCATACTGTCATTATTCTAGCGATATCAGCCTCACACGGGAGTACTTGTTTAGTGTTTTTCAGCATTTATCCAAATTTAGAACTATCCATAGCCATATTTGACACACAACTGGCTTCACATTAGGCCAATTACCATCTTTTTACATTGATATGCAGTTTTTCATTTAGATATTACCCACACAAAGATGGCCGAACGCATTTGTGATGAGCAGCCAGCTTGTTTGTGCATGTTGCCATGACAACACTTCAATCTTCTAAGAACCACTGACGAACACTCGCGTTTGCCCGCACAGCAAGTTAGCTAGCAACACGACTCACAGCCTACAGGTAAGAATCTACCAGTCCTGGTCCCTATAAGATACACAATTGACTAAATAATTCACTAATATACCACGCATTTTGTTTACAGATATTACAACGCACGATTTGCTATGCAGCACTTTACCGAACAGCATCACATAATTGGGACACCCACCTTCAGAATATACGATACACTAAATCATTACTCCTACTAATATGCAATGTTTAACTGCCGTAACATCCTTAACACTAAACACAACACGTTGTAAGTTGGGCTTTAACGAATAAAAGGCACGACATAACACCATAGGAGCACTAGACATCACAATGTAACAGAGCTGCACAGGTGTTAGAAACTAATCAGATATTGGTTATAAAGAAGACAGACACAATACAGAACAGTGGCATGTGAGCACCAAGCGTGATCATCTAATGCAACCACACAAAGGGAATGAATATGAAATGTACCACATTGTCATGAGTGTAACCCTTTGAATTTGTTATTTTTTTCTTTTATCTATCTCCTTATAAACATTTATGTGTTTGTGTAATGTTGTGGGTACCCTGTAATAATACTTGTATGAAACGCAACACTGACATTGGCTGCTAATGTTGTACAGTGGAAAGATGATTAGTTAAGGCCCTGATGAAGGATGGAATATTCGAAATGCATTGTCCAGAATATTTGTTTGCTTTGAAATACGTTTGCCTTGAAACAAGCTTGAAGAAACTCACATTACAGTGAGATAAATGTAAATGATTTCAAAACCAACGACTACTTAAGTGATCATTGAACAATACAAGAAGGAATCGAATGAACTTAAAATAATTGAATTACCCCTTAGTGGGAAATACGGGTGTGTGGCCCACAGCAAAAGCTAATAGCCTAGGTCTCTTTTTCTAAGCTGTTCCATATTGCCACACTTAACTCTCGCTCTGCGGTTAAACACTCGTCAGACATCAGCAATCTCCTCAAATGCATAGATCTTAATGTGCTCGCCATCATGGAGACGTGGTTCAAGGACAGCTTTGTCCCGAGCTTTGATACACTCCAACCTGAAGGATACAAGATCCTCTCTGTACCCCAGCCTAAGAGGACTGACACGAGGGGCTGGGGGGGGGGGGGGTAATAGCTGAGCTTCCCAGAATGGATACATGTGTCCATCATCACTACTTCGGCCTTCTCCTTCGAGTGCCTAGTCTGCAGGCTCTTACTCTCTCCTAAACCTTCTCTCCTTCTGGCCACCTTCTATCAACCACCAGACAGTCCACTCTCTTCCTCTCTGAATGGGCTGACCTGGCCTCCTAAACAATGAAATGGGAGTAGAGGAGCACTCAGCACTGATCAAAGCTTAAATGAAGTCAATAAAAGTTATTTGAATTAAAGAGTATTTCAGGTGCTCCTGTGTGGATCTTGGCTACAAGATCAATGTTGAATAGCAAAAAATAGGAGGGTATTCCTAGGTTTGGAGACAACAGTGCACACTATAAGCTAACAATGTACTTGTATATTTAGTACCAGTAGTGACCTATATTCATGTGAATAGTTTTAATGAAGCATAATTGATAACACAAAGTCAATTAACATAATACACACACACAATCTGTGTGGTACATTCAATTTGAACAAATTCATATAAATAAAGCAAAAGGTTTTTTGCAACAAAAGTATTCAATTGAGAAATGTGTTAACATGAATCTAACTAGGTCCAATGATCATGTGATAATACAGCACTACTATCTCTTTCAAGGAGCCATAAGTACTGTATAGTTGAGTACACCTCCTTGTTTATGTAAAAAAGAGGGGGTGAGGAGCGCAATCCAATTCCTGGTCAATATACTACCCGAAGAAAGAAAAAATATATAACTGGGTTAAATCCCAAAAGTGTCCAATTCCCTGGGTTACATCCCAATTGTTGCCAAAATGTTCACAGGGTTGGATCCCTTCTGCTGCATTTGTGCTGCTGTTCTCCTCCTCCTAGCGCTTTTGTGTCCCAAAACTCTTCAGGAAGTCTGTGTTGCCTTGCTTATCAGGTGAATACAATTATATTGATAATGCAGTCTCTAAGGATCATGGGAGCTGTATTCTTTTTGTTCAGTTCAGGTGACCAAGGAAAGACTCCCCTCCAGGAGCACACATCTTACCCTTAGCAGGAGGAGGGGAGAAAACCATGACTATGGTTCTCCACTGTAGGGCAAATATCCCCGGTGCTGCAGCCTCTGGAGTCCGGATCTCCACAAATTACATGTAAAAAAGAAGGGGTGAGGCGCGCACTCCAATTCCTTGTTTATGTACACTACGCGTTTCGGGCTATTGGACTAGTCAAAGTGTGAGTAGTAGGTCGGTTTCTGCAAGATAAGCAAATAAAAGCTAGGTCCGAGTGACTTTGGTCTCATTAATTCGATAATTAAGAAACTCTGAAAAAACAATCCAAGCGAATAAACCATTAAAAAGGTAAGTAATTCAGTCATCACTAATAAATGCAAGCCAAATGTGAGACACATTCACTAGTGGGTGGCCAGACACGGCACCATTCGCCAAAAGTTAGCGCTGGGTCTCTTGGCTGGACCACTGATTAATTTTTTTTTTCCTGAGCTAGGTCAAAAAAGAATTGCAAAGATAAATGAGCTTACCAATGTGCTCGGGTAAGTTGGTTAGACTTGTGGAAGTAGATTAGACTTGTGTAAAGGTGTATGAGACACAAATGGAGCCGGTCATTCACTGGTTAACGTGTTCTATGGGGAAAGAGACAGGTGGATAAGTGTCCTATTTTAACGTCATATTTAAACATGGAAATCAATCTAGCGATGATCTTTATTGAAAATATGCTTACTTAAGTTAGTGTAGGTAGTATCTGGTTATTCTGAATATGATGGCCCGGTTACAAGTGTAACGGCACGGGTACACTCAGTCGTACATTGTAGGGCTCCATGTGTCCTGTTGGACAAAATGCGGATGGGTCAGCTATTTGGGAATCAAACGGGTTTTAAATCGCAAAAAGCAGTAGTTTTTTAGTAGGAAATGATTACTTATATGTCACAGAAAGAACACTCTAAATGGCTGTCAGCACTATTGCGAATCGAGCAACGTTTGTTAATAGTCGTTGGTTGCTGAGGTAACCCTGATGCTGGCACGTTCTGTGTTCAAATGGGGACAGAATAAGTTTCCTGTAGCGGAAGACATGCCAGCGTCAATCATTAGACACTGGCAGTGATCAGATCGTGAACGGGTGGCTAACGTTTGGAGCTAAAAAATAACTTGCGTGTTATAATGCAAAAGAGCTCTCTGTGGCAGTGTCCGCATTGGCGAGCCAGGGGCGTCTGTTGAAAAGTTGACGGCTGTCAAGGCAACATTCCTTTGCATGTACAATATAGACGAAAGGAGTACAGCGACTCAGGAAATAGCTGTGTAATCTTGAAATTTAAGAGGGCCCCAAGGGGATAAATCGGATACAAACAGAAGAATTCTGATGGTGATGTGGAAAACAAAATGTGTAATATATCAGATTGATTTGCATGGTTAATTGAAAGAAGAATTCATTGCTGTATAGGGGTGATGTCACTAAACGGTTTGTGTTCATGGACAGTAAGGTAGTACTGGTTCGAATTCATACATTATATTATAGTTCACATCACACCTTCAAGGTGACATAGGTGGTATGTCTCACTAAAGTGCCTTGGTTTAAGTTTACTGAAGGTTCCTGATTGTTAAACAGGACTACAATGCAAAAGAAGAACAACATTAAATGGGTAAACAATACGATTGAACATAATTACTACTTTACACCCCCTCCCAACTTCCCCTGCTGGGTGATCTCAACATCCATCTGGACTCTGCCTCTAGAGGACCTTTCTGCAACCTATGAGATTCTTTCTCCCTCTCCATTTTACACTCGTGCTCCACACACACAGCGGGCCACACTTTGGATGCGCTCATCTCTACCAACATCCCTCTCTCTAACCCGCTCACCACCTCTCGCTCTTGGATGGACAACCCTCTTCTCTCTTCACACTTGAAGCTCTCCTCTCCTCTTGCATTGGCACACCTGGCGCAGCCACTCGGTTTCAAAGTCACCAGACCCATGAAGTGTGACTGGGGCTGCCTTTGCCTCCTACTGTCTGCCTCCTACGCCTGCAGCTGACTCTCACCCTGACACAGCCCTCGCTAACTTCAATCTCTCCAACTCCAACACTCTTGCCCCCGTCGTAAGTGTCCGAATGAAGCCTTTGAAAAAGTGCAACTCTTTGTACGACTCCTATCTAGCTGCCCTTAAATGCAATTGTAGGGCAGCTGAGCGGAAATGGAATTCGTCGGGCGGACCCTCTGACAAACTGGCCTGCCGCCTCCTTCAAAAGGCAATATCTACTCTGCATCCCTCCAAGAAAAGAGTCTTTATTCAAGCCTGCATCTCCGCCGCATCAAACACGGCCAAACGTTTCCAAGTCTGTAAGGAACAGGCCCACCCTGCAGCATCCTCCTCTTCCGTCACACCCATCCAGGACCTTTGCTCGGCCAAGGCTGAACAATTCACAGCAAAAACCCAAGACATCCTTTCCTCCCTCTCTTGTACACCAACACCTCTGGAGCCTCCCTTGGCCCCTCAACCATTTCCTTCTTCTCTCACTCCCATCACAACAGATGAGGTCGCCAGACAAGTCTTGTCTATGAAGGCATCATCCAAACAGGTGGACCACTGCCCCGCCAAAACCATTAAAGACAACATGGACTCTCTCACTCCAGCCTTGGCTGAAATCTCTCTTTTGCCACTGGAGTTTAACTACCTTCTCTTAAGCACTCGCTTGTGCACCCTCTACTTAAGAAACCCTCAGCCGACCCCTTCATTCCCGCAAATGACCACCCTATCTCCATCACTCCTTTCCTGGGCAAACTCCTTGTGAAGCTGGCTATCTCTCAGTTTACCTTCCACACTGAATCTGCCGTTTCCTTCCACGACCATCAATCTGGCTGCCCTGGCACATGCGATTGTCACTTTCATCTCTAACTTCCAGTGTTATTCGGATTACATACAACTCTCCTTCAGGCTAACCTCAGCCACCTCCTCTACCTCACTCATATCCGACTGTCCACAATTCAGTCATGGTGTGCCTCAAACAACATCTGCCTCAATGCCAGTAAGACAGATCGTTCGCATTGGGACTCCTGCTCCCGCTTTCCCAGTCTCACTCTGGCCGGCCACTCTTGGACCTGCGCCTGCACCAACCTGTGTGGTAAAAACCTTGGGGTCATCTTAGACTCCACTCTCTCCTCCTCTACTCACATCTCTAAAAAGTCAAAACTATCAGCTGCACCTCCTCAGAGGTACTCTTTCTTTTCTCACCTTCCCCCAGTGGCTCACTATCTCCAGAGCACTGGTTCTCTCTTGCACAATCTGAATGTACCATGCCTTGAAGATGCGTTTTTTCCCTGGTCTCCCCTCCTTGCATGGTAGCACCCCAATGCACTTGGAAAAACTGCAGCATTGTCGTTGGACACATTTGTTGTTTTCTATACTGTTAATTTTACTTGTGCCATGCACTTACTCTGCCCACTGTAGACTTGTATCATTCAGAAATTCAAGGGCTCTGAATGACTGTTTTTTGCCCCTTGTACCCTCCGACCTTGAGCGCTTTCAAACACTGGGTTAGTGTATAGGCGCTTTAGAAATTAGCAATACCAGGGAGGAAACTGACCCTTTCAACCAAATTCCATCTACCAGAAGTTGGCGCTAATACAAGAATTTGGTTTTTCCTGGGTCTCCTCTCATGTTACTGGTGGAAACCCTGCTGTTGTGTGTCAGAGTAGATGGTCAAAAGAATCAGGTCACAGGATCATGCACTTTTAACTGCAGGAGGCAAGAAAAGGCAGAATAAGGAGAAACTCAGTAGTGACCAGCTGGGCAGGGTCCCAACAACAGGGGCTAGATGTTTGTGCTACTAGCAGGGAAAGGGTTGGCAAAGCAGGGGTTACAAAAAAAATGCAGGTAGGAATTATTTATTCCTCTTATTGAGTCAAGGACCGCTTAGTGATTCTCCCTTTGTGTTTCGGGCCCTGGCTGTGCTACTGTGGCTTACAAAGCCACACTGGAGTGGAAACGCCATGTGAAAATTCTGGTCAGTTTCATGGCAAACTTTCAATGGGGATATGCTGCTCAGCCAACAAAGTTCACAGTTAATCCGCCAGAAAAGCTCCATGAGATCAGATGAGGATCAGTTAGGCAGTTTCCAGTCAGTTATCCACTGTGACCAGAATGACACTAAAGATTCAACTGGGCTTAGAACACTCACTGCTCACACAAATGAAGCGCATACTTTCCAGATAAACTCTTCCTTACAGAAAAATGGCTCAAACACCAATTATCCCCGACCTGCTTAACCCACACCATCTCATCCACCACAGAATATTTGAAGCACTTTCACCTGCTCCCCTCCATCACACCAATACTCCTTTCACTATCTCATTTGCAACCTCCCTTCCCCACCCCAACATACAATCTTAATTTCCAAACCGATTGGACTAACGTCACTGACCACACCCCTGCATCAATATTTACATTGCATATGAACTATCAGTGTTGAAGTAGCCAGACAGAAACCTCATACTAAAGAGTACTGTCACTCCACTCACCCCTATGACCTCACACATCACCTACCACCTCCCCCACCCACACACACACACAACACTATGGACCTGAAAAATCAGGGGTCTGTGGAAAATCTAATCTGGGTATCATAGTCAGACCACTTTACAATCTCTTTCATGCTCATTCTACCACGCAAGATCCCTCCACCTGTCACACAACTCTTTGCCTCCTGCCCCCAACCAGACAAACCAAACACATTACAGACACCGCCTTAGCGCCACACATCATTGTCCTCCCCCCGCGTGCATATCCCTCCACCGTCTTCATTACAACACCGTCTCCACCCAGGCCCTCAACAAAATTGCCCCTCAAATCATAAAACCCCTGCAGCCACCACCATAAAACAGCTCTGTCCGCTCTATCAAGCAGGAAGCCAGACACACAGAAAGAGCCTAGCAGAAAAACTCATGCCCGCCACCAGATCACCACTTAAACTCTGCTGCAGAAACAGCCACACACAATGCCAAAACCACCAATTAACTCCAGGAACTCCAATCTGCCAACAATTGTACACAAACTATTCAACATTGTCAAACCCTCTCCAAACCACCATCTACTGCAGTATGCAACACAACTTTGAGCCCAAAATGCACAATATGCAAGCCCTCCCCTCTACTCTCCCACTCAGACCACCTGCTCACAAACATTCCAATAACACATTGGACACCGTCCACCCCATTGACACAGACACCCTTAATACCAAATCAAAACCTCCACACTTCCAGGATGATGCAGGGCCACCTCAAACTGCAACCAATTTCACCACCTCACTCTCCACTGGCTCAACATCATCAACCCCTGTCTTTCACATGGCACTATCCCCTCTGCTCTCAAAACTGGTCACATCTCACTGTTCTGGAGGAAAAAAAAAAGCTCTCGACATCACACTCCCCAAAAATTACTGCCCCATCACTAACCTACCATATCGTGCCAGAATCATGAAACACTTTTTCACTACCCAACTGCAAGAATATATCACCACAAACAACCTCCTCAACATTTACAATCAGGCTTTTGATCTAGACACCACACATAGATCGCTACACTTCACATTATCTATAACCTCCACAACACTGACAAAGGATACACAGCACTACTGTTACTCCACGACCACACCATTCTACGTAAGATCCTAACCCACAACAGACGCACCTCCTTTCTTACTAACAGGAAACACGGTCACCATGCTCCCTTTTGGATCGAACACCACAAGGTCCTGCAAGCCTCTTCCAAGTCTACTCCTCTTCAACCTACATGTTGAATCCCTTAGACACTTAGCAAACACAACATCCATTTCCACCAATACGTAGAAGACCAACAAATATACGTCCAAATCTCATCGCTCTCATAGCCTCAAAAGTTGTCTCTCCACCATAACTACCTGGATGGCACCCACTGCCACAAAAAAGCCAACCGTTCCAAAACTAAATACCTTCTCATCTGGCCCCCAGAAACAAACCTGGACCAAACCCCTGGATCAAAGAACACACCATGGACACAGAGATATCCCTCTCCACACTAGTCATATCCCTTGGCTTCACCATTGTCCCCACCTTTCATTCACACACCACATAGCTGCGGTCACCAAAACACACAGGGCCTCATCACGAGTCGGGCTGTAGCCCTTAAATGCAGTGTAACGGTATTACTGCCACATTCAAGGGCTGGCCATATCACGAGTTGGGCGCTAAATTGGCTGTTTTACCTCCAGATTTTTTCTGGAGTTGAAAATCCCTGTTTTCGGCAGTACTACAGCTGGCTATAATAGCACCAAAAATTCCCCATTGGATCCAATGGACCCACTCAGGAATGGGGATTTACCGTTAAGGCCCAACCCGTGATCCTCATGGTATTTCCACCGGACCGGTCGGTGCTAGGGCTATTACAATCAGCGATATTACAGCCGGGAATATAGCCCAACTCGTGATGAGGCCCACAGTCTACAACTACATCTCCTACCAAAGATCAGACATCCTTCTTCCTGACGACTTCCACAAGCACAAGCACCGATTTTGTCCAATCTGGACTACAGAAATGCTCTCCTCACAACTATGATCCACACTACTTAAGTACTTACCATACGTTTTACATATGTTATTTACTTAAGAGTATGGGTGCATAGACTCAATAACTTCCACTCAGTTCTAAAAGTTAAATATGTATAGTACCATCAGAAACTGTTGGATAGAAAAAACATTCACAATGAAAAAGCCTATGATCAGTTAATTGTAGTTCATCTTTTTAATGAAAAACGTTTTGTTGAACAATATTTTTTTTTAAAAAAAAAGAAGTCATCCATTTCTTCAATCCTTTGTTAAATGTCCAATTAGAGTGGAGTTTAAATATGAAACCATTCATGTACATTGCACAGCAGCGCCCCTGCAAGCTATACAACACGCAGCTGCCAGACTGATCATCCACCTACCAAAAGATTCACACATCATCCCAGCTTTCTCCCAGTACACCAAAGAATTGCCTTCAAAAGGACTCTGCATTATTTTCAAAGCCACCCACATCAAAACCCCATTTTACCTTCATGACAAGCTCAAACCCATCACCCACACAAACAAGCCAGCATCTCCTACACATTCCACTCAGCAGACTAACGTGCACACAAAACAACAAGTTACTTCTTACCTTGTAACGTTCTTTCGATGGGATGTTCCTCCGATGTATTCCTTATCTTAGATATCTCCTTCCAGCTCTGCTGGCCTCGGAAAAATTCTCTAGAGGGCGCTGCGTGTCGACGTCCGCCGAGTCGATGTCCCTCGACAGCCGCCGTATCGACGTCATCCTGCCTATAAAGGCCGCGCGCAGCGTCCGTTGCTCAGTTCCGTTTTGTAGCCCACAGTATTTCTGTCTGGACTAGACTAATCACCCTGAAGGAGCGTAAACTGCAACAACAAGGGAAGTAGAACTGCGGGGATGGATGGGAGGGTCGATAAGGAATACGTCGGAGGAACATCCCATCGAAAGAACGTTACAAGGTAAGAAGTAACTTGTTCTTCGAAGGGATTGTGTCCTCCGACATATTCCTTATCTTAGATAGGCTCCCATAGCAGTATTCTATTATTGGAGGTGGGAGTACTGACTTCCTGCTGCCTTCTATTGATGAATAGAGTGCAATACAGCCCTTCCAAACCTAGTCTCTTGACTGGAGGAGGAATCCAAGTTGTAAAATCGTGTAACGGTATGGACGGACGACCATGTGGCGGCCGCACAAATATCTTTAACTGGCACTCCTCTTTTGAGGGCCGATGAAGCTGCAATACCTCTGGTCGAATGAGCCCTAAGGTTTTGAGGGGGCTCTTTTCCTGCCAGTTTATAACATTCCAAAATGGCTAGAATGATCCATCTGGAAATGGTCTGCTTAGTTATTGGTAACCCTAGCTTGTAACCTGTGTAGCCTACAAACAGCTGGTCTGTTTGTCTTATCCTGGCCAGTCTACTGATGTAAAAACTTAAAGCCCTTCTAGGGTGCAGCCTGTGTAACCTCTCTTCCTCTTTCCCCGGATGAAGAGGAGGATAGAAAGATGGCAGGGTAATCTTCTGAGTGATATGGAATTCAGAAACCACCTTTGGGAGGAAATTAGGCTTCACTTGCAGGACAACTTTGTCTTTGTGAAAGATTGTATGAGGGGGTTTACAAGAAAGAGCTTGTAACTCGCTCACCCTTCTAGCAGATATAAGTGCTATTAATAAAACAGTTTTAAGGGTAAGAAATCTTAACGAACAAGAATGGAGTGGTTCGAAAGGTGTGCCCATCAGGAAAGTTAGGACTAAGTTTAAATCCCATAGGGGAACCTGGAATGGTCTTGGGGGATAAACATTGGTTAACCCCTTTAGAAACTGTATAACCAAGGGTAACTTGAAATAGGATGGTTCTTCCGCAGTGCGCTTAAAGATGGACAGCGCTGCGAGATAGCCCTTAATGGTGCCAACTTGAAGGCCTGAATTCGCCAAATAGAGTAGGAAGGACAAAATCATTGGTGAACCGCATGAAAAGGGGTCGATATCCTTTTCTCTACACCAGCTGCAAAATCTGTTCCAACGGCAACGGTATAAAGACTTTCTTGCTGACCTCCTTGCCGAAAGCAACACCTCCATAACATCATCAGGGAGGTCCCAATCCTTGTACCTCAGCCTTTCAGAAGCCAAGCGTGAAGGTTGAGGGTTTTGATGTCTGGATGGAGAACCGGTGGGAACGCATACAGAAGCGGAAACTCCCAGTCCACTATGAACGCGTCCCCTAGAGCTCCTCTTGGGAGAAATTCCCTTGAACAAAACAGATCGCACTTCCTGTTGGTACTGGTGGCGATCAGATCCACTTGAGGGGTTCCCCAAAGGGCGAAGATCTCCTGAAGGACTTCCTGAGCTAGTTCCCACTCGTGGGAGACTGCCCTGCCTGCTCAGAGCATTCGCCATCAAGTTCTTCTCTCCAGCTAGGTGAACTGCCGATAGAGAGATTCCTTCTTGAATTGCCCAAAACCAGAGCTGCATTGCCTCCTGCACAGTGGCAGTGATCCTACGCCATTGAGGTAGTGCATGGCCACTGTGTTGTCCGTCATTATCAGGACATTTTTCCCCTGTACAGATGGCAGAAAAGCCTTCAGCGCTAGTCTGATTGCTCTCAGCTCTAACAGGTTGATATGTAGTCTGGACTCCGATGGAGACCAACGACCGCTGATGGTCAAGTCATTGGTATGGGCCCCCGACCTCGTGAGTGAGGCATCTGTGACTGTTATCTCCGGCCATGGTTGCCATGATCCCCTTCAAGATGTTTTCCTGGCAGACCCACCACTGAAGGTCTCGAGCCACTTTGTCCGGAACCTGAAGGAGGTCTGTCATTCTCCCTGTGAATTGCAACCACAGAGTTCTCAGTGCCCACTGAAGAGATCTCATTCTCAGGCGAGCCTCTGGCACAAGGAAGATGCAGGATGCCATGAGGCCTAGCAACCTCAAAAAGTCGAAGGCTGGGAGACGTTGGGCATTTTTAAACTTGGTAACTATCTGCAGAATATCTTGAGCCCTCACCTCTGGTGGCGAGGCTTTTCCCAGGGAAGTGTCCAGGACCCGCTCCAATGAACTGGAGTCTGTGATGGTATCATCTGTGACTTCTTTAAATTGAGGGAGAAGCCCAGTTTGTGAAGGAAGTGGCAGACATAACCCAGCTGAATCTGAGCTTGTTTCGGAGATACAGCTCTGATCAGCCAATCGTCCAGATAGGGGTAGACGTGAATCCCTTCACTCCTTAGACTTGCAGCCACTACCGACATTAGCTTGGTGAAGACCCTCGGGGCGGAGGTCAGCCCAAATGGCAGAACTCGAAATTGATAATGAGAGCCGCCAATTGCGAACCTAAGGTATTTCCTGTGTTTGAGATGGATTGGCACATGGAAATAAGCATCCTGGAGGTCCAGAGATACCAGCCAGTCCTGGAGCTGGAGGGCTTGAAGGATCTGAGAGAGAGTTATCATCTTGAACTTGTACTTCCTGAGGAACTTGTTCAATTCTCGTAAGTCCAAAATAGGTCTTAGTCGTCCGTCTTTCTTCGTTATGATAAAGTATGGGGTGTTGGTGGGGGGAGAGCCCTTGTTCCTCTCCGCTACAGGTACCGGTTCTATGGCACCTTTCTCTAGCAGGTCTACAATTTCCTGCAAGAGGAGCGGATCTGGAACTTTCAGAGAGCTGTTCCCCGGTGGATGACTGAGGGATGCGTAGAAAAGGCAGGCAGTAACCTTGGGCAACTGTCTCCAATGCCCAAGTATCTGACGTAATAGCCTGCCATTCCGTCAGATGTTGAGTTAACCTGCCCTCTATTGGAGTTTTGTGAGGAGTGTTCTCAGAGCGGTTTGGAGGCGGCTGATGCAGATGCCGAGGGTAAAGAGGCACCTGCTGCGGCTTTTATATTTTTTAACCCGTCCACCTCGGGTGAATTTTTTCTGACCCCTTTGAACCGGCTGTCCTCTGCCTCTTCTGAATGCGGAATAGAAGCGAAAGGACTTACCTCGCCAAGAGGTTCGATATGGTGTCTGACAGATTGCAGCTCCCATGGATTTTGCTGCTGCTTTTGACGTTTGTAGCTTTTCTAAACTGTCATCCGCCTTCTTACCAAACAAAGAAGAGCCGTCAAAGGGCATATTCAAGAGTCTGCTTTGCACATCTGGAGCAACACCAGACTTTCACAACCAAGCAAATCTCTGGGTTGTTGTACTTGCCGCCATGGCCCTGCTGATGCCGTCAGCAGAATCAATGCCAGTTTGAAGGGATTCGTACATAGCGCCTTTACCATCCTTGATGATGTTTAGGAACGCTTCCCTTTCTTCTCCCTCCGGGAGGCAGTCAGCCGCTGATGAAGCACACTCCCAAAGTGTGTGGCTGAACCTTGCAAGCGTACAAGTAGCATTGATGGATTTCAACGCCATGCTACATGCAGAAAATACTTTTTTGGCCATAGAGTCATATCTCTTATCCCTGTCCTGTGGAACAGTAGGGTAAGCCGATTTACTACCTGATGAAGTAGCTGCCTGAACAACCAGACTCTCCGGAGTTGGGTGTTTGGATAAATATTCAGGGTCAGCAGAAGACAACCTATATTTAGCTGATAATTTTTTGTTAACTGCCGGGATTACCTCAGGTGTTTCCCAGTTTGCCAATATTCTCCTTTGTAATGCCGCATGAAATGGCACCACAGGATCCTCCTGTGGACCTTTCACCAAGATGTCTGTAAGGTTGTCTTGCTGAAAAGCATGTGAGGGTGTGGACCACCCCATAAACTCCATTATCCTTGCCATCAAGGTTCTATAAGGGGTTTCAGCATGTTCCCCTGGGTCTGGTATGCCAACCCACTTGCTTCCTGTAAGGATTCTTGGAGGTCTTTCAACCTACCTTCCTCAGGAGGTAAATTCCTCTGGTACAGGAGTTGCAGATCCCTGCAACTCAAGGTCTTTCTGGATCCGAATCCTCCCCTTCTTCATAAATAGAGACTCTGGAGTGATCAGGTCTTGAAAATGGTATAAATCCCATTTCCAGAGCAGAAGGGGCCAAATTCGTCATGATTGGCTGAGAAAACAGCGACGTCATTGCGGATGTTAAAGGCTTCGAAACCATCGAAAAAGGTGGTAGAGGCCTTGATGAACTCGAGAGTATCAGAATTCTACTCGAGGTTGTCGACGACATTCTCATGATCGAGGCTCTGGGTATGGCCGCAAGGTGGCCGTGGGTTTGTCCTTTCTCGGCGAAGACTGCGTCGACTCGACTGACCTGTGCGTCGAAGAACCCTTCGATAACGGCGTCGAAGACCCCATCTATGCCTCGGAGGGATCTTCGACGACGGCGAAGACATGACTTTGCCTTTACTCGAGGGTTTGTGACGCTCTGAGTGGCTTCTTCCGCCGGGTGCTGCGACTCGCAGCGTTTTGATTTTTCGGGTCTTTCACCCAGGGTATCACCCTCAGCAGTCTTCGAGGGGGTTGAGGCCGCTTTCTCGAAGACGCTAAGCATCTTGTTCCTGAATTCCTCCCACTCAGCCCTAGAGCTATGTTTTGTGGGGCAGGAGACCCTTTTCGGGGAAACAGAAGACGAGGAAGGGGATCTTCGATGTCCCTTTTTTGAATGCTTAGATCTCGAAGAGTGATGGGAACTGCTGCGAGACCTAGAACGAGAATGACTTTTGTGATGGCGAGGAGACGAATGTCTCGACTCCGCCGAGGAAACTTTCGAAGTTTTAACTGCCTTACCTCTCTCGAGCTTCCCCTTACGCTCCTTCAAGGCTTTCGCCGTCATGGACATGCAGTCCTCGCACTCCGAACAATGGTGCTCGACTCCCAGGCACCACAAACAGATCCTGTGAGGATCAGCCAATGACATTTTTTTTCCACAGTCTCGACCTTTTTTGAAGCCAGACCGTGGAGTCGTCGGTTCGGATGAGGAAGCCATCGAGTACGAGTCAGTATTCACGAGGAATAATGAAGTATATTTGACTGAAGAACTGAGCAATGATATTCGAGGCCCCATGAAGCGCGGAAAAACGGAACTGAGCAACGGACGCTGCGCTAGTCTATTTATACGCGTGATGACGTCGGCGCCGATACGGAAGCTGTCGAGGGACATCGACGCGCAGCGCGCTCTACTGAAAAAATGTTCCGAGACCAGCAAGCTGGGAGATCAAAGATAAGGAATACGTCGGAGGACACAATCCCTTCGAAAGAAATAATTGACGCCACCCAGCATGAGATGCCTTGCTTAGAAAAACCACAAAAAGTGTCTGGGATGCTCTGAACAACTTCAAATGCAAGGCCCTGTCCGCTGGAGTCGAAGCATTCAGGAAAAAAGGTGGTAAGGCAATAGTAGTGTTCTTGTGAAAGCCCGATGGAATCTTTGGAATGAAGTGCGTATTCTTAGAGAAGAACCTTGTCCTTCGTGAAGCGCAGATATGAAGGGTCAATGACCAGAGCCTGCAGTTCCAATACTCGTCTGGAGGATGTAATAGCCACGATAAAAATTGCCTTCCAAGCCGTAAACATAGGCTCAAACGGTGAGAGCACAAGGTTGAGGCTCCAAACAGGAGGGAACGTTTTCTGGGGGAAAAGTCCTGAAAAGGCCCTTGAGGGAACGCTGAATTAATCTATAGGTGAAAAGAGGCGTAGAATTCCTTTTTCAAGTGAATCTTGAAATTGCTGCTAGGTGAACCTTGAAAGACGAGACTGCGAGACCATCCTTTGCTAACAGAAAAAGGTAAGGAAGGAGTTGAGGGGACACTGCACTGGCTGTAGGTCAGGTTGTTGAGAACACCAGACACCCAGCATACGCCTGTATGATGTGTTGGTAGACGGAGCGCTTGCCTCAGCCAAAATGCGTCGACAATCCAGAGATATATTTAGGTTGCCGAATTCGGATTGGTTAGGAGCCATGCAGCTAGGTTGAGAGAGCCTGGGTTGCGATGCCCCACCAGCCCCTTGTTTTGAGAGAGAGGATCCGGCTGGGAACCCAGGTGAAGAGGGTCGACCTTCGCTAGTTGAAGGTCAGAGAAGCAGGTCTGCCTGGGCCAGAATGGGGCCACCAGAATGATTTTGCAGGGAACCCTGCCAATCATTTGAACGGTTTCCCTTATCAGGGGAAAATGAGGAAACGTGTAGGCGAACATACCTGTCCACGGAAAAGTTATGTGCCCATCCACATTTCCATCCCCCCCCCCCCAACGGGATTCCAGATGAGGAACTCTGCTGCAAAATGACGGCACCGCTTGCTCTCAGGGCTGGTGAACAGGTCCAAAGGGCGAGTGCCCCATCTCATGAAAATCTTCTGACACCAGGGAGTAGTGCAGTTGCCATTTGTGCATCTGAGAAGAGCCCCTGCTGAGCTTCCTGTATGTTCTGAATCCCTGGCAGGTGGAAAACCAGAATCCAAATTCTGTGAGGTATGGCCCAGTGCAAGATGGTTTGTGCTTCCTGGGAAAGAAGATGAGTGCCTCCCACCCACCCCCTTCTTGTGCAGATACAACATGTTCGTAGTGTTGTCGGTGAAAATCCTTAGCACCGAATCCTGGATGAGGGGAAGAAACGACTTGATCGCCCAGTGTACCGCTCTCAGGTCTCACTGCATGTCAACATCATAGAGCTATGTGGGAGACCACAGGCTTTTGACTTGGAACTGGTCCAGATGAGCAACCCATCCCGTCTGCGAGGCGTAGGTCAAGATAGTGAATCTAAAATCTTGTTCCACGAGGGGCATGCCCAGCTTGATGTGGATAGGATGAGTCCACCACTGTAGGTTGTCTGCCAAAGATTGTGAAATGATCACCTTTTCAAACCAAGAGCACAGGATCAGGGACCACCTGGAAGTGAGAAATTCCTGCACTGGCCACATAAATAGACAGCAATTGGGACTGAGTGCGACGCAGGACGACATGGTGCCGAGGAGAGACCTGTTGGAGCGGACCGCGACTGACGTTCCTGGTGAAAAGGAGCCTCCCCAGAGACAAGAGCTTCTCTATCCTCTCCTTTGATGGCTTGACTCGAATTGTGAGCCATCTGGAATTGTGCACCCAGAAAGACCAACTCCTTTGAGGGTGTCAGAAAGGATTTGCTGAAATTGACGGCAAAGCCCAGACGTTGCAGCAGGAGCATTGTGGCGCTGAGAGACTCCAACATCCGCTGGTAAGTTGTCCCTCTGACTAACCAGTCGTCAAGGTACGGGTAAATGTGGTCTCTTTTCCTGCAGGGTAAAGCTGCCACCGGTGCCAGACACTTGGTGAAAGTCCTAGGAGCTGACTTTAGACCAAAAGGGAGAACTCCATATTGGTAATGGTTGTTGCCCACCATGAACCTGTGACATTTTCAATGCCTTGGATGCATAGGTATGTGATAGTAAGTGTCCGAGCTCTATAGACTCGGACTGCCCTTATAACGTCTTGCAATGTTAGCATCCTGAACTTTTGCTTTTTTATGTTCTTGTTGAGCAGCTGCAGACCTAGAAGGGGACGTTATTTTCCGTTCGGTTTCTTGACCACTAAATACGTGGAATAAGTACCTTTTCCTTTCACCAATTGGGGAACCCTCTCGATTACCCCTTTTTGCAGCATGAGATGAACCTAACGCAAGACGTGAAGGGGAGCCCGAGATGTTACCAGAGGAATGGGAAGTTGTGGACGCCTGAACTCCCGAGTGGCCGTATTGGACGGCTCCCAGCACCCATCTGTCCGTTGTTATTGAACGCCATGCCAAACTCCCCCCTGAGCCGGCTGCCCATGTGGCAGTCATTGTTGAGGCTTTCTTTGACGGCCTCTTTGTGAAGAGGAGGATCCCCTTTTCCTCTGGCCTTTGTACGCCTTGCTCCGTTGGGCGGCCTGGAAGAACGCCTGTACCCTTGGGAGTAGTAGGTGGTTCTACCGTATCCCTTGTCTCAAGAACCCAAAAACCTTGCGTTTCCTGAGAAGGAGCGAAAGGGGCGAAAAGATTCTGCCCTGCTGTAAGGGACTGCGCTGTATCGGAGTCCGCTTTCATGTTTTTCAAAGCGTTGTCAATCTTCTCCCCAAACAGATGTTGCCCCTCACAAGGCATGTCCACAACCTTGTGTTGAACCTCCCGCCGGAAATTAGTGCAGCAAAGCCAAGCTTGACGGCAGAGAACCACCCCATTATTAATCTGTTTGAAACCAGGCTCCACCAAGTCGCCCGCAATGTTTATACTATGGTTCGATGCCTCCTCCCCTCTCGCACCAAAATCATAGCTGCTTTCCTCTGCTGCTCGGGTAGGTGGTCTAACAGTGGTACCAGATGGTGCCACATCTCGCAGTTGTACCTTGCCATGATGGCCAACGAGTTGGCAGCCTTTACTGTAGTGGCTATAACAGTGAGGACCTTCTTATCGAAAGCACCAGGTTTTTGGTTGGTGCACTTGTGCTTGGTGCAAGCCTTTCTACTAGCCGCCACAGTAACAACTGATCCGTGGTAGGTTGTGATGTCAGGCACCTCAGAGTGGATTCAGGAGCTTTGAACTTCTTTTCCAAGTGGCCCTTGACCGCTGGCTCTGTAAACGGGTGCCTCATCGTACGGAGCCCCTATGGCCATACGTGATCCAATATAGGGATTGAGAAAACCAACTTTCTCCTCTTCCCCATGTGGCCCAACAAGAAACAGGCCTTTTCCTCCTCCGGGAGGAGACCAAATCTCTGACAGGCTTTAGCCATCATAGCATGGAAGGCCCCAATGTCATCCGTTGGCGATGGTTGGGCCTGAATACTCAGTATTCTTGTCCGGGTCTGTGTCCCAGGTGTCTGCCCTTCTGGAAAGAGTGTCCTGCGGAGCAATGTCTTTCTCTGAATCATCAAGTTCCCCTTCCTCCTGATCCCTTTGGGGAGGACTAAACCCTAGGGGAAGGCGGAGGAGGTCTAGGTGGGGATGCCCTCCTGCAGCAAGGCCCATGGTTGCAGAAGGCATTCTTCTGAGGAGGCATGGAAGGCGTGCTTAGCAGTACCAGGACTGACAGAGCCTGAGGTACCGGGAGCCTGGCATCCAATTGCCCTAGGAGAGCTTGCAAAGGAGTGAGCATTTCCATTGAGAGCAATGAGCGTGGGTTGATGAGGATACTAAGGCGGCATAGACCCCCATACCCGCTGACATGGATGGAAGGAAAGGGTGGAAGCCCAAAACCGATGGATCCAGGAAAGGTTGATCTGAACCCCCTTCTGGATCCGATTCCAAAGTTACACGCTCGTCGTAGACTGGAGCCTCAAAGTCAGAGGTGTTATGTTGGAGTATGTCCTCAGGCAGCACGATTGGAAACCCTTCTAGAAGATTGTGCTCCGTAACCACCTCGGAATGTTTTGAGACATCCCTGGAAGGCGGGACTACCACCAACACCTCAGACCGAGCACGTCTAGCAGAGCAAGTCTGCATCGCCAGAGCCTTATTCGTCATCGACGACTGAGCAGTCGTCAACAGCATGGTAGTCAACGGGACAGCGAATGGCAGGGCTGTCGACGCCAGTAGAGACGCCCATATAGTCGCTGATGAACCAGTCGTCTTAGCTGTCGACGAGGAATGAGTCGTAGATGCGGTCTGCAACCCCGATACCACCGTAGATGGAGAAGGCGGCCGCTTTGAGTACGACCTTGATCTGTGCTTCAACGACTCAAGGCCCGAAGAAGACCAATTGGATGCTGATGAGGAGTGCTGCTTGTCCTTAGTTGACGAGGAGGAAGCATGAGGCTTTGATTGGTCCTTCTCTGATGACAAAGCCTAGCGGGCTGGATCCGCGGATTGCTGCTGGTGTAAGCCCTGCTATAATTTTTCAGAGCATGATGCAGATGCGCCCTGAGAGGGGGGATTTTGCAACCCCTCAACATTCGACAAAGGCGGTGCAGCAGAAGACTGCTTGGCTTTTTCCAAAGCAGACGAAGACCTGGGCTCACCTGTGCGCCGCTTCTTAGGTAGTGGTTCCTCCGTCCGAGCTCCCTGGAGCGATGGCAACCTCTTGGCCGAGGGAGTGGAGTACCTGCCCCCGCAGGAAGAGCCGAAAAAGTTGGATAGGCACCCTCGTTCAGGGAGCAAATCAAGCGCCCGTTTGTCATTGAGGGTCTTTGGGGAGAACCCGACAGATGGTGAAGTTGTCGAACGAGTGATTGGGATACAAACAGTACAGGTACTCTTACACATTTGAGGCCACAGGTCTCACACGGCCTGAATAAAGACTTCCTCAGACCCGAAGATGACATAACGGGACCTGGAACACCACCTTTCTTGGACGAAAGACTGGAAAACAGCAAAAGCTGATGCGAAGAAACCAACGTTTAGAGACAAATTCTCTGGAGAGAACTTGAGGTAATCCAACGGTTGAAATCTGAGTCTGAGGTGGAAGCCGCGGGGGTGGAGCTATAAATTTGATTTCCGATTGGTGCAGCCTAAAGCACCCATAACAACGCCGATAGGACACTCAAGGTGTCAAATTTTTCCCCATAGGAAAACTACTATAATAAAGTTACCAAGGTTTTCCCAGCCTGACAACAGGGAATATTCACAGCATGTGAATTCATAAAAGAGCCAATGCTGGAGAAGATTTATTCTGCATGTCAACTGCCGGATTGAAATAATGGAGTGAAGGCGCGCTTTGCCATTGGCGATCAGTTGGGGGATAAAAAGCCATCTACCTCCGACCTGCACTACTATGCTACTCGTTTTGGCTATTTATAGGTGGAACCACCTTATAGTATAAACTAAAATTGCGCACACACACACACATGAAATGCTAATTCTCCATATGTTCCATTACAGTAAATGAACTGCTTATACGTTCAGACCGATGTGCTAGAAAATTACTGGAGCACTGGAAAGGCTCAAGTTCATATTCTAGGCATAGTCATTCTACCCTTGAATGCCCTCACCTAAATACTGCATACTATTTCCAGAGGTTTGTGGAATAAAAAAAAAAATCCAAGTTACATCGACTCATATCTGTGTGAACCTTAGCTGAACGCCTGCGCTAAATCAAAGGCCAATTACATTTTTATTAACATCTTGTTAAACAAGGGTACATTTACTCACCCTGTAGAAAGTGACTTAGTAAGGATAAAAACAATGACCCCAAGGTAAATCGCATTAAACAAAGTGGTCTACTTCCCCACAAATGTCCGGTGGCAGGACGATTACAGCAATACCAGCAGACACCACACGATAAGCAAGGTCTCCCCTCAGCAGCCTTTTCTTCTTTCACCCCAAGTAAGCATTGAAGCAATAAATTAAAATGAACAAAACAGGCCATTCATCATTTACATGTTTGCACATCAGAGGCTTTTTAGTTTATTTCTGAATAGGAATAAAGTTAATCATTGGTTAAATCCCTATATATACTGGTAAAACATCTATATTAAAAAAACATGTTATTAGTAGAATGATTAGCACTTCTATTTTTTTTGCGTGCATACCCAGGAGACCAATTTGCTGTGACTGACACAGGTCACCCTTTTGTGGGTACCGTTTATATACATATGGAATGAAAACAATTAAATTGTTGGTACACGTAGTTAAACATTTTACAGTGTTTTGGTCAGGTAATTGTAGCTTCTTTAATGCCAGTTCCATTTGTAAAGCGGTAACAAAGATTTTAAAAGCCTTCTTGCATAAAGGACGTAGAATCTATAAAAAGAATATAAAACCACAACAACCCCTCCAAGATGCTCTGTACAGAGGAAAGTTGTGCTTCTGGTGCTTAATCTTTCTTTGTCCGTTTGGCTTTTGCAATGTTTTCCTGGCGTTTTTGCTTCTTCTTTTGGTCTTTTTCCTTGGCCTCAATCATTTTTGCTAACTTCCACGAGAGAACTGCGCTGGCAAGGAATAGTGGCGTAAGAGCCAAGATAACCGTGGTGAGGAAACCATATGGGTCTTTTGCAGCCCATTCCACTATGTAGTCCGCCCAGGCTTTAATATCAATCATCTCTGCAGCAAACCTACAAGAATAAAAGTCAGAATTATAAACAATTATGATTCTTATTGATGACAATTATCAGCGAGTCCATCTAGCCTGAAAATGTCTCTAGCTCCTGAAACACTGCAGTCTGCCTTGCCCTCCAACTATTACTTATGTGCGTCTTTCCTGTGCTTTTACAAGACTTACCCTCAGGTGCCAATGTTGAAATATGTTCACTATATTCAAGTAACGTCCTGCTGTGTCACTATACCCTTTTCTGACCAAACACTGCATTACTTATTTTTTAGTAACACGCCGCTGCTGAAACACGCATACTGTAATTGGGCTTCTGGGAGCCTCCTTCTCCTTAGAGCCTCCCTCCTCCAGGAAGAGAAACTGCTCTCCCTGCATGCCCTTCATACACATTCAAGTCCTCGGATGCCCTTTCATAAAGTTCGTATGGAGGCTCAAACGGTACTCAAAAGCGTTGCCAACTGCACCTCGAGCAGCAACAAAGCTAGCTCATGTTTGCACACATCTCTGCCTTACATATTTACATTAAACAAAGAAAGGATTGTGCTCGAGTCCCTCAAGTTGTAACGCTTTCAAAAAAGGCAGCCTGATCCTAAAATCTATGACACCATAGTCTCATCACTAAACTTCCAATCAGACAGCAAATCCGTTACAACAACCCGGTTTTCAAAACGCTTTAAAAGCATGGATAGACCACATTGGATAGAAACCACTCTTCTTAAATTATGTGAAAGCGCCTTCAAAGCATTCCAAGAAGATGGATGCCACCCATTATTTTCAGAAAAGAGGGCAGCGCTTAACAACTTAAGTTTACGATATAAGAAATTCATAACGTGCCTGCACACAAGTATTTCTAGGCGCGACAAAGCACGGAAGACAGAGGGAGGACAATACAAAGGATCTTATTACGTCTTGTGACATTCAGATTGTGCAAGTGCGAAAGCGCTAAAGTGCAGGGGGGGAGAGGGGAAGGAAGAAGGGGGGGGGGGGGTGGTGGTGTGTGATCAGGGCAGCAATGCTCTGAGGAAGTGCAACCAGGGCAGTGACAGTCTGGGTAAGTGCAGGGAGGCATGGACAGGCCCCAAGTGCGCGGTGGCCCGGAGGCAGTCCATGAGAGACCGATCATGGGGGAGCCTGGTAGCTGTTATGCTTGAGGGTAGCCAGGCGCCCAGACGGTGCAGCAGACAGGTAGTCAGCAAGAGAATATTGAGCTGCTTCTGGAACTTCATGTGGTCCGGCTCACGTTTGAGAGAGGCAGGTGGTCCGGCTCACGTTTGAGAGAGGCAGGGAGGTACCTGCAGAAGAGAGAAATCTACCCACCACGTCTGACCCTCAGAGAGTTGGAGATAGCTGAGCAAAGGGCTCGAGAAGGAAGGTGCTGGCCAAAGCCCCTGGACGATGCACAAGGTCTTGAACTTGATTCTAGCAGCCACAGGGAGCCAGTGAAGAGATTTCAGTGCTGAGAGATACAGCCCCTGGGCTTGAGGTCAAGGATAAGTCTCGCAGTCCTGTTTTGGATTAGTTGCAGAGGCCGGAGAGTAGAGGAAGGCAGTTTGAGAAACAGGCTGTTGCAGTAGTCTAGCCTAGAGAGAAAAAGGGCTCTGGAGACAGTAAGCTTCTGGTGGAAGGTAAGCAAAGGAAGAATACCTCTGAAGAGGTGCAGCTGATAGTGGGACTTCTTGGCGAGGTCCGAGAGTGAAGTTGAAGATGACACCAAGGATTCTTGCCTCACAGGAAGATGAAGGAAGAGGGCCCAAGGAGGGCGGCCAGAGTGCATGGGGGATAGCCGGAGCAGTGGTCCCAATGAGAAGGATCCTAGTCTTACTGGCATTAAGGCAGAGATCATTGGAAGCACATCAATCCGGAATCGCAGATAGTCAGGAATGAGCGAGAGAGGAGGAGGAGGAGGGGAGCCTGAACGAGAGCTGGGCGTCATCCGTGTAACACTGAATGTTAGAGGAGAAAGTAGAGATCAGATGAACCAAAGGGGCCAAGTAGACATTAAAGAGCCAGGGATGGAGGTTAGAGCCTGGGAGAAAACCACATGTGGAGAGGGAGGTGGTGGAGAGAACGTACCCAAGTTGGACCTGGGAGGGCCGTTCCGAAAGGAAGGAGGACAAACCCTCAAGGCCTGATCTGTGATGCCCAGGGTGTCAGAGCCGGTTGATCAGGATGGTGTGGTCGACAGTGTCAAAGGCAGAGGAAAGGTCAAGGAGGATGAGGACAGAAGGAAGGCTGGAGATTAGAGAGCAGATATTCACTGGTATTCAGGAGAGTAGTTTCCATGCCTCTGGCTTCTCTGAAGCCAGACTGATGGTCACGAAGACAACCAACAGATTCAGTATGGAGACAAAGCTGGGAGAGAGCCAGACTTTTCAGGAGTTTGCCCAGGAAAGGA